>NC_058370.1:135850000-136150000 GCF_018350175.1 Felis catus
TTGGGCTCTGTGCTGACAGCTCAGAGCCTGGAGCCTGCTTTGGATTCCGTGTCTCCCTCTCTCTCTCTCTCTGCCCTTCCTTGCTCACGCACTACCTCTCTCTCTCTCTCTGAAAAATAAACATTTTTTAAAAATTTAAAAAAAAGTTTTCATTTTGAGATAATTGTAGATTCACATGCAGTTTTAAGAAATAACATAGAGAGATCCCATGACCGTTTCTACAGTTTCCCTAAAGGGCACATTTAACAAAATAAATGTGTAATATCATGCCAGGATACCGATGTCGATATAGTCAAGATACAGAAGATTTACAACACCACGGGGAGAACATGCGTATTTTGCTTTCGATTTTGACATTAATTTTGCTTGTTGTGGAATTCTAGGTTGACAGCTTCTCCAACCCTTCTCTTCTAACTTAAAAGATTTCATCCCATTGTCTTGAGACTTTCATAATTTCTTTTATAAAATTATTACCTAATTCTTTGTGTCCTCTTTCTGTGGATGCTTCTAAGATTTTTTTTTAAGTTTTATTTATTTATTTATTTATTTATTTAGAGACAGAGCACAAGCAGGGGAAGGGCACAGAGAGAGGGAGAGAGAGAGAATCCTAAGCTGGCTCTGCACTGTCAGCACAGAGCCCGATGCAGGGCTCAAACTCACGAACTGTAAGATCAGGACCTAAGCCAAAAGCAAGAGTCAAACTCTTAACCGACTGAGCCACCCAGATGCCCCTGCTTTTAAGATTTTATTTTTGTCCAGCTCTTTGGTCTCAGCATTTTGGCCATGATGACCTTTATCTATCTATCTATCTATCTATCTATCTATTGACTGATCTATCATCCATCTAACCTACTGGTATATAAGTATATGTCCAGATGTATATTTTTTTTTATAATTTTTTTTCAACGTTTATTTATTTTTGGGACAGAGAGAGACAGAGTATGAACAGGGGAGGGGTAGAGAGAGAGGGAGACACAGAATCGGAAACAGGCTCCAGGCTCTGAGCCGTCATCAGCCCAGAGCCCGACGTGGGGCTCGAACTCCCGGAACGCGAGATCGTGACCTGGCTGAAGTCGGACGCTTAACCGACTGTGCCACCCAGGCGCCCCTGTCCAGATGTATATTGATGTCTTTCCAAGGAGTTAGAATATACTTGGTCATAATTTTTGCAAATACTGCTTAGTTTTGCCCCATTCTCTCTCTCTTTTCATTCTAGAACTATTTACATATATGTTGATCATTTCAACTGTGTCCCACGTATTGTGGGGGTTTTTCTTTGTTTTTTTTTTTGTTTTTGTTTGTTTTCCTGTTTCTTTTTCCTTGTGTGCTTTCAGGTAAACATTTTCTATTGATCTGTCTTCAAGTTTACTAATGTCATATTCATCCCTATGTATTCTGTTGTTAAATTTATCTAGTATGCTCTTAATTTCAGATATTACATTCTAGTTCTAGAATGTTCACTTAATTTTTTTCCTAGTTTCATAGTCTTTATTAAAATATTACATCTTTCAATAATTTTGTTCATCTTTTCCTCTATTCTCTAACATTTTTTTTTTTTCTAAAGTGCTTGTATGCTAACTTCACTAATGGGATCATCTCTTTGTACACTTCCACTGATGATGTGATCTTTTGATTTTCAGGCACTTTTCCCTTTCTCTTCATATGGTTGTTATTTTTCAATTCTATATTAGACATTATGCATGAAGTGTTGTAGAGTCTGAATTATGTTTTTGTCTTCTAAAAAATATTGAGTTTTACCTGACAGGCAAATAACTTTGGCGGACTACTTTGACCTCACTACTTTGAGCTGATCTTCATTTTGGTCTATCTTGCAGTAGGTGTATCTGAATGAATCCCTGTGTCTTGGAACATGTTCTCAATCCTGGCACGTGGCGAGTATTGCTGGGACACTGCCCTTTCCTGGTCACGATGAAATGCCTCTGTTGTTTGCCAAGGTTGAGGTTTGTCTGGGTCCACACCCCCACTTCTCTCCAAAGCTACGTGATCTTGAAATCCCTCTTCAGTAATCGACGTCCCAAGATCCGCTCCCATTTAAGGCTCCTGGAATCTTTGTCTGCATATATGAAGCGTAGAAATTATCCAAAGACCAGAGAGGTATTTTATGTGGACCTTTTTTTTTTTTTTTGAAATATTGTTCTATGACTTTTTTTCCTCTTTTTTGACTTACCTCCTAAGTCTCAGACACATTACTACTCCCAAGCTTTGATTTCTGCAATCCGTTGTTGGATTGCTATTCTCTGTCTGAGCTCTATTTTCCTTTAGGGCTGTTTTGAAGAATGCTCCTTGGGGACAGAAGAGCAAATACAGAGCTCATCTTGTTTCATTCCCCTCTCTCAAGAACTATAGCCCAACATTAGTTACTGTCCAATGCTTACAAACAGTTGTTTGTCATATCTTGTTTAAATATCTTTTATTGTCTAAAGTGGAGGCATAAATCTGATACCAGCTACTTTGTTAAGACTCTATGGTTGGTATTTAAAGCCACGAGACTGAAGGAGATCCCCACTAGAGTTAGGTGAAATCAAGAGTCAAATAATACTTAGGACCAAGCCCTGGGTCGTCGCCATTTTAAAGGGTTCAAAGATTAGAGAAGGACTCCTCCAAAGATACTGAGAAGGAATGATCATGGGGATACAAGGAAAGCAAAGAGGATGAGATGTTCTGAGAGCCAAGTGAGGAAAATCTATCGAGGAGAGGATGTGATCCAGTATTTCAAATGTTGCTCTTTGGTCAATAAAATGTGAGAGCTGAGAATGAACCACTTGATTTAGCAACTAAACTCACACCCTTAAAAATTAGCCTCTGATTCCCAGATTATAAGCCATGGACTCCAATCCATTTTCGACAAAGGACCATTTTTTATTCCTTGTCCAATTCCTAGCTCAAAGTGTAAGGGATAGCAGTGTCCATAGATGATTAAAGGGCTTTGGAGGATGCAGGGTAACTAGATGTAACCGGGGAATCCAGTTCCCTGCTCTCTATTGTGGAAATTGCCAAGGACAACTTTCCCCCCTCCCTTTCTTAGCATTCATCTAAAGCCTCAACATAGAGCTACTGTGAGCCTGTGCAATCAGGAGGAGATTGTCTATTTCTCGTAGGCGGGATCCACGAGCGTTGCTTTTGACTTTCCCTGTTGGGTTCACTGATTTTTCTCCAGCACCTAGAAGAGTGCTTGGTCCATAGAAAACATTCAATGGTGTTAATTGAAATTTATTACTGTGGTGTGATTTTCATTATCACTAAGCTCTTTTCCAGGTAGATCGATTTCGTTATCCTGTTGGATCCACTGAACGATTCAGTGGTGAATCTCTATTCTTTATTTTTATAAATATATCTTTATTCTTCTTTCGAGACTGCAAGTCAGATTCCTCAGGACCCCAGTCCGAGTGATATCTTTACCACTAAAGAGGGCAGGATAGCATAAATGCAAGAAGAAATGGCACCCATGTTGCCCGTCAATACTGTGAGTCATTTCCTCTCCTCTCTTCCAAAAATTGAATCATCCTGAATGAGACAATTATTTATTGTTAACTGTCAGTTAAGCAGGTGAACAAAAATATCAGCCGTGATTACGTTCGCTCCTGCTTTGGCATTCAAGTTAATCTGGAAAGCACTCATTTTCCTGAAAGATATTATGTAACCAGGACTTAGACTCAACGATGGCTCACTGTTGGGTTCTGTTCTACTTCAGTTTTAGTTAAGAGTGTTACTTGACAACTGAACATTTTGTTTTGCCCTGTGTCTTCAAGACGGAGGCTTTTCAGAGCCTAACATTTGTCTGGTGAAGCTGCTGTCAGAGGAACCTATTTTTAGGTCCTGCTCAGAACCCCATAGTTCAGTTTCCAGGTGTTGTCACTTATATTCTGCCTTCTGTTTCCACAGAGAAGAATTTAAGCATTGTTTCCTCCAACTGAGAAAAATCAATGTGTCCTATGAATATCACCAATATGGGAAACAACAACAACAATTTCTTTGTTCATTTATCTAGCAATGATTTATTGAGTCTTTACCGCACAGAAGTCCATGTGCTAGTAACTGGAGAGCCAAGTGGTGAGCCAAATCCAGATCTGACCAGTGCCCTACTGGAGCTTACAGGCTAGTGAGAAAAGTGGACATTAATGAAAATATCACACCAGAAATGAATCTTCCTGGAAATACAGAGACTCTTCTATTGAATTTGCACGCAAGATTTTTAACTTCTATCTGCAGCTCCCGTAAGAGCGTAAGATGATTTCAAATTACCAGTCTTGGTTGCCGGTTGCTATCTCTTGGTTGCTACATCGTGGAATATATTAAATTGCATATGGTAATATATGTAATGTGTGTACAAAATGCCTGGCATTTAGTAGGTGAGAAGCAGACGTCAGTTTTATTCCCAGGCTTGTTTACTTTGCCACAAGGGAAAAAGAAGTCTGATGTTCTGTCTGAGATACTGCAGCTCGCTGGCTGTTTCCAAAATTCTGGATTATGTCCAGCTTTTAAACTTAGACTGTGTTAGCTTTGTTATGAAGAGGCCACTGTGCATTTTATGTTACTCAGAGAGTTGGAAATGCCCAACTGCTCCATTTCAATGGAACCAAGACAGAGATTTTCTTTTCTCATGCTTAAAAAAGAGCCCCTGGAACAATATTCTTCAAACTGGAATCTACTCCTGAAGGTCAGTAGACATAGCGTGTGGGGAGTCAGGAATTCTTTACAAGTCTGTATTGATATCGTCTCTATCAACTGTCTATAAATATGTATATAAGTATATATATCTGTATCCATCTGTCCGTGTGGCTTTTTATCCTGGACCATCCACGTAACCTGCATTTGTGCTTTTGGTCAGGTTGATGCCCCAGGATCATCTAAATTACACGGTTTTAACTTTTAATGCATTTTTTCCACCCAGGGTCTGTTGCTCTGTGTCTCTTCCACCTCCTTCCCCTCGAACCTATTTTCCCCCCCGCCCTCCCACCCCCGTGTTTTGTTGACTATATGAATTTGGATAAATTAGCAGAAGAATTAACTACTGCGAGAGAAATATATATATATATATTTTCTGAAATTTGGATTTAGTTTTTTGGGGGGAGACTATATATTGCCTTTTTGAGAAGATGGTGTGCGAGCGTGCACTCTTGAGCACACATTTAATGTGAGCGTGGCATGAAAAGAGTGTTTGTTTACTGGAGGGGTGTGATCGTCTTACTTTTATTTTATATTATGCTGGAGAAACACAACTTGGGGGCCACACGATAGAGTCTATGTAAAGACTGCACAACCTGGGCTTTGGGATATACACTAGTGAGAGTGTCCGATTCGGTTTGCCCAGAACAGCCGTGGTTTGTTTTCATTTGGATGTAATGGATAATATTTCCTCTTCTGGCTCACCAAGAATGGATGTTAATCTTGAAGCTTCTCCAGCACAGGAGAGAAGATGAGGACTTGAGAGGTGATGTGGGCTGCGGGGAGGAATTTCCTCTCTTTTGGGCTGCTGGATGGTTAGGTAGGACTCTAAGCCACGGAGATCCGTTAGGGCATTCCTAAGAGCAAAGGGTCATGTTTGTCTAGCTGTTTGGATAGAACCTCGAAGCCAATGCAAGAGGGACATCATAGGCTCTAGGAAGAGGCGTAACTGCCACCATAGTCAATATACCCCATCACCCCAAAAAGTTATGTTATTCTTTCTATGGTTGAACTCCTCCTACCTTGACTCTGGCAATCATCGATCTGCTTTTGTTACTGTATATTAGTTTTGATTTTCTTGGAATTTCACATAGTTGTAGTCATACAAGATGAACTATTTGTATCTTTTTTCTTTTGCTTAGTGTAATGTTTTTGATGCTTAACCATGTGTTGTGGACATTAGTAATTCGCTCCCTTTATGGCTAAGTCATATTCTATTGTATGAATATACATTCGCTTATCTGTTCAGTCGTCGGTGAGTGCTTGGGTTATTTCCAATTTTTGTGATATGAATAAAGCTAGGATGATTATTCATATACAAGTCCTGTGTGGACACATTTTTAATTTTTCTTGGAGTTGTTGGGTCATAGAGTAAGTATATATGAAGTTTTGTATGAAATGGTCAACTATTTTCCAAAGTGGTTCTACCAGCTTGCAATCCTATCGGCGACATATGAGAATCTCAGTTGCTCTACGTCCTTGCCGATACACGGCATTTTTAGGTTCTTCTCCTTCTTTTTTTTTTTTTAATTTATTTTAGTCATTCTAGTGGATATACGGGGATATTTTAACTTTGCCTTTCCCTGGCAAATTTCCACCAGTTGGTCAGGCCAGTAGGGACTCTGGGTCATGATAACTTCAGGATGAAGAAAGGGCTGGGGCTGTGTTTTATAATCATAGGATGATGCATGGAATACACAGAATGATGATTTTTCTCCGAGAAGGTAATCTCAGGAGCAATGTTCTGAGGAACAGAGGCTTCACCGTCCGTGCCCTTCCCAACTTTCTTCCTTACCCCACCTGCACAGTTGACTGTCTTGACTTCTGTGGAGAGACAGTGATTATGCACGTTGTAAGACCAACCTTGCTCTCCCTGGTCAGGGGGTTTTTCACCAGAGCTAAAGGCGTTGCTGTTTCTCCTGGTTGTCACTGTCACTCTAGAGCCACACGGTGAGACTTTTCTTGACTGTGGTTTCCAGGATGCTGAAATGATAGAGAGACAAGGTGCATGCTAGCCACACTTCTCATTAAGCGATAATTTAATAGAGAGTTGAATGAATTTCCAACTCCTTCAAAGAGTATACATTTTTTTTGCCAGTATGTTGGGGTAAAGATTCTCAGAGAATTATTAAACGATAGTGCTCAGATGCATTCTTATTATTATTTGGTAGGATTTAATTGAAATGAAAACCAGATTCTGTCACCATATTGTGGCTCTGGTTGGCATAAATGTGCACCCACTCTGGTCTCATTAGATCTTTTTTTTTTTTTTTTTTTTTGCCCCCCTTCCATAGCGGCTGGGAGGAACAGAATTCTTAGAAAACTATGTTTGGTACGGCATTGTTAATCTGACTTGGTTTAATGCCCCGTAAAAACAAAATAATGTTAAAAACAAGAACCATCATGTGGCCATCACCCCGTGGGGTTTTCCAAGCCAGGTTAGATAGAACTCAGATGTGGCTGTACCTGTTCCCCTGATCTATATTCGTGTGATTAAAAGTTTACCTCTCATAGGTTTACGTAATCACCAGCCGTGGGGTACTGAGAGATGGCTCTGTGTGAGCAGCACCCCTTGCGGCCGGCCTCCCCCCTACCCTAATGAAATCTCGCAGGGGAGACATGGGCTGGGTACCTCTAAGACAGCATCCCCGTTGGCCAGCACGATGCTCACGTTTGTGCAGCTGCCTCGGTGGAGACCGGCAAGCCGGGGAACTAGGGTAACAGTAGGCAGAGATGAGGAGGAGAAGGTGCTGAAGGAACAGACAGAGGCATGAAAAGGCGCCTGAGTTTTCCACCATGTTTGGGATAAACCCTCCGGCCTGAAGACAATTGGGGCCACCGGCAGGATGGCAACAGGAACCGGGAAACCGGGGGGATTTTTAGGACATGACGAAGAGACCCAAGGCTCTGTCTCCCTCTCTTTCCCCCTCTGTTCCCACTGCGCGAGGCCCAGCTCCTGGGCAGCCGTAGGGTCCAAGGCCCTGCTCTGCGGGAAAAAGGGGTGCATTTTGGTACCAGAGACATCAGATACAGCACCCGTCCATCCCTTCTGGGCTTTGGGATTTAGCTTCTCTGAGCCTTGCTTTCTTCATTAATAAAACAGAGATTACAACCCCCAGTTGTCAAGAGGATGAAATAAAAAATAAACGTAAAAGCGCTTCTTTAAAAAAAAGTTCCTTTTGAGGTTTATTCACTTTTGAGACAGAGAGAGACAGAGCACGAGCAAAGGAAGGGCAGAGAAAGAGGGAGACACAGAATCCAAAGCAGGCTCCAGGCTCCGAGCTGTCAGCGCAGAGCCCGACGCGGGGCTCGAACCCACGAACCGTGAGATCATGACCTGAGCCGAAGCCGGAGGTACAAGCGTGTCTTTTTAAACCATCGGACAATAAACAGATATTAGTTATTGTAGAGAGACGTCGGCCCCACGAATCGCCACAGACACATCTACCTGCTTCTCTTACAGAGGAAGAGATGGGAACTCTAGAAATAAAATGTTTTGCACAACACCATTCTTCCAGGAAGGGCTGCTTCCCACACACCTTTCAGCCTGTCCCTCGGGACTCTGAGTCCTTGTTGCAACCCGGTTTTTATAACTACGTGATTTGCCTGCTCCCATCGCCCTGACGTATCACTGATCTGCTGGTGATGCCACCCTCTTCCTCCCACCCGGTCCTCCGCATCCCTCTTCCTGGGTGTTAGTGATCTTGGCAGGAGTGGGTGAAGGTGGGCTGGGGAGGGGACGTCGCACCTACCGAGGGTGTGAGCTGCTGGGGTCATCGCGTCTGCGGCCCTTCCTGGGGTGCACGTGGGGTACGGGCACCCACGCCGGAGAACTGGGATCCTCAAACTAAGGAGTTTTGACCCTCTGGAACCTGTAGAGGCAAACTCAGGAGATAGCACCTTTCGTGGGAGTTAAAATGCCTTTCACGGCCGTGATAACCTAAGAAGGGTTGTGCCAGTGACAAAGATGGAAGTTTCCTCTTGGAGCAATGATTTGCTAATGGGGAGGCGCTTTCCTATCACAGGGATGGTTTCATGAGACTGTGATTTTAAAAAAAGCGGCCTGTGGACTCCTGGGGTCCGTGAATATAGTTTCTGAGAGATCTGAGGTAAATCCTGCCTTTTCAAAGCAATATTTGCGGGAGCGCCTGGGTGGCTCAGTCGGTTGAGCGTCCCACTTTGGCTCGGGTCGTGATCTCACGGTTCACGAGTTCAAGCCGCGCGTCGGACGCTGTGCTGACGGCTCAGGGCCTGGAGCCTGCTTCGGATTCAGTGTCTCCCTCTCTTCCTGCCCTTTGCCACTCATGCTTTCTCTCTCTCAAAAATAAATATTAAAAAAATTCAAAAAAATACAAATAAGAGGAATATTCCCATTATTCAAGTTTTAGAATCGCTGAGACACAGTTGGTCTGGGACAGTTTACTTCAGAATGTAGAAATGACAAAAATACCATGACTCGTTATTGTAACTATGATTATTTTTTATTTGACACTACGGTCCAAGTCTTTCTTCCCCGGAGCCTCAGTCATAGCTTTTAACTCTCCCCAGTGAAACCTCGGAACACCTCCTCGTCCTCTAATGGCTGGTGATTCCTGTGTAAACTGTGAAGAGCCCCATGAACGTTTGCCACAGACAGAGCGAGTCAGTTACAGCAGCCCTGAGCCTTGGTCGTGAGTCTGAATTCTTAGTGATTGCAGTGTGAATAGGTGTTGATTCATCAGATAGGCCGTCCAAGAAATGCCATGTGATGGCCTTTTCTTGAAATCTGGTTCAGTCAGGCTCTGAGATCGCCGATGATGAGAAGATGCCGGGACAGGAAACCGGAGACATCACTGGGCCCCAGTAATATAACTGAGCTTCTAATACCACAAAGGTCCTGGGTCTACACAGAGCAAATCATTCTGGAAGGTTCCTCTGGGCTGCCCCCACCAGCTGCACCAAGATGCTCTTGCCCAAGAGGCCCTGACCCCTGAGCCTGGAAATTCTGACAGGCCTATAGGACCTGGATCTTTGCTGTGCCTGGAGCCCTGGCCTGGTTGGATGAGTCTGACAGCCTTGAGCACCATTTTCCTTGGAGGTCTGTCTGGTCATCTTCTCAATGGTGGGGAGGGAACCGCCCGAGAGCCCTCCTCATCAGTGTGGAACTCACGGAGGGGCAATGCTTCTCAGGTAACACTGCATCTCTTACCTATTCCCCTGTGCTTTTTTGCCCCCACGTGATGTCCTCTCCCACCTCCCTTTCTGAGAGACCATATCCGTTCTCTTGAATAAGTTCACGTATGGTGAGACAAATCTTTCCAATATAGAGTGAGCAATTTAAAATGATTACTTTGAATAAATTCATCCCAATTCTGAGCCCTCATCCTGTTCGGTTGGATTTTAAGGATGATTGGGGTTCTATCGCTTTCTCCGGGTTACATAAAGACATGGTAGCCATCAAGTGTTAGAAGGACCTCTAGTCTGTGATCCATTGTGGTCGCTGTTAACGTCTTGACCATCACAGTTCCGTGCAGTCAGGAGGCTTGGCTCCGTGGCTCCGTGGCTCCGTGGCTCTGTGGCTCCATGGCTCATCGGTCCGTGGTATGCTGGGGGCCTGGGAAATTGGATGTACCTACCTTGACAGTAGCACCATCCATTCAATCACTGCATAGAATCCCCATCACTCCTTTGGATTCTGAAGACAAAGCCAGCCATGGGGCCCTCCGACTCACCAGATCCCATAGCTGTACCCCTTCCAGGATGTGGGAATCGTTGCCTCTCTCTTGAGAGATGTCTGTCTCAAGAGATCTCCCCTTTTTCCTGTTGCCCCGGGATAATTTGAGACAAAGGAATACAAACGCTGGCTATCTGTTTGGAATGGAGTGAAAAAAAAAGTAGAAACAAACAGTAACTAACATTCAGGGAGATTCTCCTGCTAGAAAATTCTAAACAGAGTGCTGGAAAGGTCAAAGATTTGTCTTCCTGCTAAGAACAGGGGGATGGGGGTTGAGAACAGATTACAGCAAATGCAGGTGGATAGTCTAGTACAGAATCTTGCAATTGGTCATTCAACCACTTAACAAAAGAATGTCGAACTCCTACTATGTGCCAGAGACTTGGGTGAAGATGAAACACTTCTGAAACACGATGGAATGGGGAGACCAACGAAAAGAATGTCATGTGGTAAATGGTCTACGTAGCCGGAAGCACATGAACTCTGGGTTAGGCTATCCCGGGTGAAAACCCTGGCTTGGCCACCTTCCAGGTGTGTGACCTTGGGACGTTCCTTCCCTGATCAGTGTTACGTTTGCCTGGCTCAGAGGAGTCTTCATGTATGCGGGCTCTCACCCTCCCCATCCGTTATTGAAGGCACTGAAATGTTATCCCTAATTTTGTGATGTATTTTCTCTCTCCTCGAAATGTACGAACACTCTTTGTACTCAGAGTTTTATCATCATTATCTCATTATCCTTTAACAGATCTTGGGAATTTTATTTCCAAATGTTCTTTCTTTAAATCCGTTCGCAGATGCCATTGAAGCTCACGTGTTTCTTCTTAGAGACTGAAGATCCGATTACTGAGTTATTTATATGATGTGCTGGCGAGGCATTGGAAAGGCAGCCCCAGGGCCCAGAAGTGTGCCACAGCAGAGGGGAAAGTTCCACGGAGTGTGTACTCTTCCTGTGTTCCCTTCCTTTCCCGTCTGGTTTGCCATTTTAAGTTGGTCTTTTTAAAGTTATCAGTCCACCAGGTCAGCCGTGAGCCAGTTCAAATGAAGGATTTTGTCTTATGCATTTCTGCATCCACGACAGCCAAGAGACCACCTCCGGGCATATTAATGATTTTAGAAGATGTTTGCTGACATTAAAACACACACACACACACACACACACACACACACACCATGGACCAAATATCATGAAATCTGTATTTCTAACGGAGATAATTTAGTATTTAATATATTTTAGAACGTATCTGTTATCACTTGGTCTTGCTACTTTAGCCAGGTCTATTCAAATCTGTTCTGTTCTCCCACTGATTCAGAGTTTGGGTAATTTTCTGCTTCATCTATTTCATAGAATCCCTTTTGAGCGACTCCTGACAGAACATTCATGGTGAAAAATGTCTTAAAATATCCTTGGGTTACCATGAAGAATTCCGTCGCCTGCTGTAATGTTATTCTAGTTCTTTGCTCGGTAGGGTGCCCTTTACCAACCGTGTTTTTTTGGCATCCTAGGAAGACAGTTCAGGCTGGGCCTTCAGCCTGGGCCAGTTCTTCCAGCTCTGATGGCCCCGTTGCATTTCTGTGCCCCCCCTTGGACATCCTGAGGCCCCCCAAGGTCCAGTCCCATCTATCTGCTCAGCTGTCTGTCTCGCTGCTCCCCAACATGGACCCCGTGTGGTGGCCGCCTGGACCCTGAGCATCTTACTGAGATTCTCTTCGTCTTCTTCATGCACCCAGGGGTCTGATCACTCCTCAGGGTCTTAGAGTCTGGTTCACAAGCTGCCACCTTTACAGAACCTTCTCTGATTTCTAAGCTAAAAAGTACCTCCCGATCCTTTGAATGCCCTACATCAGCTTCCACCTCCACTATTATGCATTTAAGCGAAATTGTGTGTCTCAACTTACCTAATGGGAACATAAACTATCTCTGAAGGAGAGTAGTGTGTCCAGTTTGTTCTGTATCTTCTCCTTTTCCTTCTGTGTCTCTCCTTCTATGCCTGAACGGAGCTTAATAAACGGCTTTGTAAGAATTAAGAAAAGTAAGTCCCTTGGGTCCCTGTGGGGGTAACAGTAGAAAGAATATTCACTGGGCTCAAGTCTCCAGCAATTGGATTCCAGACCTACCATTTATAGCGAATCTTGGTTCCATACACTTCAAGACTTCTTTCTTTTTCTTTCTTTCTTTTTGACAGCGAAACATGCGGGAGACGAGTGCGGCTTTTCTAGGACTCAGGTTTAGGGAAAACCTTTCTGCTCCCCTTTCTTCGTAGGACTGGGTCTACTCTCTGCTTCCCTTCCCGGATCACAGCCATGGCATCCTTGACTTTCATTGCTTACTAAATTGTCTCTTTCTCCTAACCAGAGGCAGTGTCTTTTTTGCTTTTCTGGCATCCCCGGTACCTAGTAAGTTATTCAATGTGTATACTGAATTGGACCAGTGGATGGACAGAAACTAATATCTTGTTCATTTTTGCCAGCGATGTTTGTTGCTCCCCAAAGCCTTCTAGGAAATGCTGGAATGCTGGAAGCTCTTCTCCTATCTCATTTTTCTCTCCCTGCAAAATACAGTGCACAGATCTCCTCTCCCTAGACATCAGATCCCTCAGTCAATGTTTCCCAAAGTGTCCCCACGGAAGAACACAAGAACACTAGCTTTAGCAGAGGAACTATCAAGAAAAAAAAAAGAAGATAAGCAAAGATAACTTAGTTGACCAAAAAAAATTTTTTTTCTAAGTAATATCTATTAATACGAAAGACAAAAGTCACTTGGAAAGCATTCTTCTACATGTTGATAATTTTCTACTATATAGAACCTCTGCTCAATTGAATAGCTTTTTTATTTTCTTTTTTCTTTTTATTTACGATGATGATGATTTTTTAAATATAATTTATTGTCACGTTGTCTAACATACAGCATATACAGTGTGCTCTTGGTTTGGGGAGTAGATTCCCGTGATTCATTGCTTGCATACAACCCTCGGTGCTCGTCCCAAGAAGTGCCCTCTTCAATCCCATCATCTGTTCCCCGCACCCCCCCCCCCATACATGATCCCTTAGTTTGTTCTCTGTGTTTAAGAATCTCTTATGGTTTGCTTCCTTCTCTGTTTGAAACTATTTTTTCCCTTCCCTTTCCCCATGGTCTTCTGGTAAGTTTCTCGAGTTCCACATGAGTGAAAGCTTTCTTGAATAATTCCCTAAAATAAAGTCATTTTCAGTAGGAAAATTCTATGTAGGCTTTGGGGAAGATCCTTAGTATCTTTCTTCCTGGATGGCTAGAAATTCCTCCTGTGATGACAGAACAATGGTGATGTCAGTGATTGGGTGTCACAGCCCCTCGACTTCTATTGTATGGACTACTTTTTAGCACTTCTTGAGTTCTGCATAGGTAAGGAGAGGTTTTGAAGGCTTGTGATGGAACGCGTGGCTTTTTCAAAGATATTCTTTAAGATGTATTCAGATCCTGCAAGAAATAATAAATGAGGGAATAATGAGGAACATTTATTCCTCTGTTTAACTGTAATGCTGCCTCTCTGCGTTCACAATTTATGGCGAGTAAGGATTTTTGTGTGTGTGTGAGTGGAATGCATTATGTTAGGAAAAAAATTAATGGCCATCTGTAAACGTGGGGATGGCTGGCAAATCTGTTATGCATGTTGCAATAAAAATGGTTTATTGGGCTATCCTGGTCAGACACAGGAGCCAAACGCTGCAGATCCACTAGAGAACACGCTTGGACTTCATCCGTTTTTACTTAGGCTGGAGCCTCCCCGCAACACTCCTCTTCTGGCCCATTCTGAAGGTTTTCTGTAAAATAAGTTCTTTGGACAAGTGGTTTCTGCTTTGAGCCCAGTGTCCTAATCTGAAAATGGAAGAAGGCTGGCACTCCTGGGTGGCTCAGTTGGTTAAGCGTCTGGCTCTAGATTTCGGCTCGGGTCATGATCTCATGGTTCGTGAGTTCGAGTCCCGTGTTGGGCTCTGCGCTGACAGTGCAGAGCCTGCTTGGGATTCTCTCTCTCGCTCCCTCCCTCTCTCTCTGCCCGTGCTCTCTCTCTCTCTCTTAAAATAAATAAACTTTAAAAAAAAAAGAAAAGGGAAGAAGTTTGAATTCGATAAACTCTAAGATCCCAGGCACATGCTACTCTCTAGGATTCAAAATCCCTTCTCATGGATTAAGTCTAAACAAATCTGGTTAGCCTGAATTCAACCCTACTCCCATACTGTGTTAACAACAAGAGAGAGGACGTGCTCACCGTCTTCCAAAAATACCTTGTGTTGGAGAGTAAGGCAGGGCTCGGAAAAGAAGGACACGTGTCAAAAGGCACAGGGTCCATGTCGAAGGGGATACCGCGCTACGTCTGACACAATTGGGTCCTAACAAGTCAACCAGCAATGGCAGTGAGCAAGGGGACAGTTGGTAGGTCCATGCTGGTAGAGCGAAGGCAATCAGGAGCATGGCCTGTCAAACCTATACTCTATTACTATGTTTCTGATATGTACTCTATTACTATTACTATATTACTAATATACAACATTACTCCATCACCATGACTACATTATTAATATATACCCTATTCCTATTACTACATTACTAATATATATGACCCTACTCCATAACTATTTCTATCGGACTAATATATACACTATATTACTATATTGTGGTGAGACGATTTCTCACCAAACCTTCACTACTAACATCCACTGGTGATTCTTTCCAGAATCAGCAATTGCTATGGCGATTGCCTCATGGAGCTTCTCTGCTTGGGCCATTTCTTCTGCATTTGTGACGTGGCGTTCAGCTCTACAGCAGAGAGCCCCTCATCTATCCACTATCTACTTGTTTATTTCTGTCACTATGGACTCACAGATTCTGGGTGGAAGTTATCGCGGGTGTCTTATACTAGTCTTATTGGTCTTCTTTGTATCTGGAGTCACTTTAAAAGAAAACATTTGTGGGGCGCCTGGGTGGCTCGGTCAGTTGAGTGTCTGACTTCGGCTCAGGTCATGATCTCACGGTCTGTGAGTTCGAGCCCCGTGTCGGGCTCTGTGCTGACAGCCTGGAGCCTGCTTCGGATTCTGTGTCTCTCCCTCTCTCTGCCCCTCCCCTGCTCACGCTCTGTCTCTCTCTGTCTCAAAAACAAATAAAAACACTAACAAATAAAATAAAATAAAATAAAACATTTGTGAAAACAGGACACATACACCTGCAAACTGGAGAATGGGGCTTTGGCCTTGGCTGCTTTCTAGACTCCAATGGCTCTGGGCTGACTTTGCTTTTACTCTCATCAGCCGTGTCTTCTCGGGACCACCAACCCGAGGATAAATCAGGTTCCACAGGGTGACGGATGCCACAGCCACCACCGGCACGAGTTCAGAAAACAGAGTTCCCTTCAATGTGAAGAGTCCCCAGAAGGCGCAGAGGAGGGGGGCGTCCCTCTCTCTCCCAATCTTCTCCCATTTGGAGTGCAGATGAGTCTTTTTGAGGGGCTAGCTTTCGGCCCCGACAAGTACCCCCTATCTCCCCACGGGGGCTCCTCTCGTCACATGAGCACAAGACAAGCCGCTTCAGACTCTCGCTACCTTTCTGAGGGTTTTCTATCTAGCCATTCTACTTCTCACCACTTCCCGGAGTACCGGCACGGGATGCAGGGACACGAGAGCGGGGAGAGGACACAGTGCACGGTCTACACCTGCCACTCAACCTTGGGGCACTGCCTTTGGATCAGCTGTATTCACTGACACTCTCACTTCCCACAGCCTGCAAGGTGTTCCACTTCCGCATTCTTGGGGAACGTACCCGGATTCACCCCACCCTAGAGTTCGTGTGGCACCGCATTCTGGCTTTCTAGGGAGGTGACGCACAGCAGATGCCTGTTGCCTTATTAATACTGTAATGCCCCCTCCCCCTCGCAAAAAGGTCTGTGCTTTGATGGCGTGTTTATTGTTTGGCCAACCTATCCGGAGATGATGAAGTTTGGACTCAACCGTCCGCTCCTGAATAGTTTGCTTTTCTCCTAGCTTCAGGCTAGCTGGCTGGGAGGATTAAGATTTAAGAACGTATGGAGGGTTAGTACGTGTGTGAAGGTGGAAAGGTGAAGGAGAAAAGTTGAAGAAAGGTGCTCGTAGATAGATAGTTTTCTAAATGTATACATATATATGTATATACATATTTTAAGTTTATTTATTTATCGAGAGAGAGAGAGAGAGAGAAAGAGAGAGAGCGTGTGCGTGCACAAGCAGGGGAAGGGCAGAGAGAAGGAGAGGCAGAATCCCAAGCAGGCTCCACTCCACCAGCAAAGAGCCCTATGTGGGGCTTGAACTCATGAACTGCAAGATTCATGACCTTAGCTGAGATCAAGAGTCAGACTCTCAATCGACTGAGCCACTCAGGCTCCCCTAAAGACTTTTTTTAAAACTTTTTTTTAATGTTTATTTATTTTATTTTATTTTATTTTATTTTATTTTATTTTTTTAATTTTTTTTTCAACGTTTATTTATTTTGGGGACAGAGAGAGACAGAGCATGAACGGGGGAGGGGCAGAGAGAGAGGGAGACACAGAATCGGAAACAGGCTCCAGGCTCTGAGCCATCAGCCCAGAGCCCGACGCGGGGCTCGAACTCGCGGACCGCGAGATCGTGACCTGGCTGAAGTCGGACGCTCAACCGACTGCGCCATCCAGGCGCCCCTAATGTTTATTTATTTTAGAAAGAGAGAGAGAGAGAGGGAGAGAGAGAGGCAGAGAGAGACGGAGACACAGAGTCCAAAGCAAGCTCCAGGCTCCGAGCTGTCAGCACAGAGCCCGACGTGGGGCTTGAACTCGAAAACCACGAGATCATGACCTGAGCTGAAGTCGGACGCTTAACCCACTGAGCCACCCAGGCGCCCCTCCCCTAAAGATTTTATTTTTGAAGTGGTCTCTACAGCCAACGAGGGGCTGGAACTCACAACCTGAGATCAAGAGTCACAAGCTCTAACCACTGAACCAGCCAGGCTTCCCCTCGCAAGGCAGATTTTTTATTTTTTTCTACGACTGAACTGGCGGTGAGGGATTGGGGAGAGAGGCGTACATCCAGCATCAATGTCGCGGCGCTCCTCCCATGACCAGGGCGCTGGGCAGGCCCACATGTGGCCGTGATTTGGGGAAAGCATGGGGGGATGTGAAAAGCACACAAGGAGCCTACTAATTCAATACAGATGGAGGTAGGTGCCGGGGTCTGGGAGCAAACCCAGTCTAGGGGGAGCACAGAGGAAGGAGCCACTAAAGGAATCCGAGGGCTGACGGCTCACAGGCCCTGAGCTGGGGAAGTCGCTAAGCTTGTTTCACAGCGGGGTGCCTGTGGGAGATGGTCCGGTGTGACTGGCCAGAACCAGGGCACGAAGGCCGTGGAGGTTAAGCCAGTGACCGGGCTTGCACCGGCTGGGCATCAGCATGGTTTGTCACAGCAAGATTGAGACGTGGATCGTGCAAAACCAGATATGTGTTCTGGGACTTCTCCATGAGCACCTGCTTTCCTCAGTCGCCTTTGAGGAACCCGTTCTTGCTTCTGAGTTGGGTTTGGATTACGAACAGGCGTGCCATTACCCATGGTGGCGGGCACCTGGGATGAATTAGCCGGAGGTGGTCGGCTCTGCCCACAGGATCCCCTCCTGTGATGGGGGAAGCGGGGACAGGGGAGTGTTTGACTCGGGTATTTGTCTCCTCTCAGCGTAACAGAAAGTCGGTTTCAGGTTTACCCCGGGCGAAGGAAAGCGTAATCTCTTCCAGCTGTGGGGCCCCCTGATCTGTTCCTAAGCCTATTCCACCTCCACCCCCCCCATTCTTCCCTCTCCGGCTGGGAGCATTGACAGAAGAATCCGCTTCAGACTCTGGTCTCGATTTGATGACTTATTCTATGACCTTCGAGGAGTCATTTACGGGAAGGGAAACTAACATTTTTGAGCACACACCTATTAACCGTCACTAGGTATCGGGTGCTGAGCCAGGTGTTGGGTGCACGGGGGTCAGCAAAACAGAAATGGGGCCCTTCGTACTCGTCAACGCCCCGGGAGCGGTGGCCTTTATCTCCTTCTGCCAACTGAGGAGACCGAGGCACAAATAGGGTAAGTAGTTCGCTTAAAGTTACACAGGAATATGGTAGACCAGGGATTTATAGACTGATTTCTTTGATTTAAAGCTGGAGTTTTTCCTCACTTGTAAAAATCTAATGACTAGATTGTATTGCTTCGAAGGGTCTCTGTGTCTCTAAAATTCTGCCATGCTTTTTTTTTAAGTTTATTTATTTTCAGAAAGACAGAGAGAGAGAGAGAGAGAGCAATCAGGAGACAGGTAGAGAGAGAAAGGGAGAGAGAATTCTAAGCAGGCTGCACACTTTCAGCACAGAGCCTGACTCGGGGCTCGATTTCAGACACCGTGAGATCATGACCTGAGCCGAAACCAAGGGTCAGACACTGAACTGACTGAGCCACCCAGGTGCTCTTTTACCACACATTAAAAAAAAAAAAAATTCTGTGCAACAGCTTTATGTGATAGTTAGGCCAGTTGATGATCCTTTTTTTTTTTTTTAAGATTTTATTATTTTTTTTCATGTTTATTTTTATTTTTGAGAGAGAGAGAGAGAGACAGGGTATGAGCGAGAGAGGGTCAGAGGGAGAGAGGGAGACACAGAATCGGAAACAGGCTCCAGGCTCCGAGCTGTCAGCACAGAGCCTTATGAGGGGCTTGAACTCACGAACCATGAGATCATGACCTGAGCCGAAGTCGGACGCTCAACTGACTGAGCCACCCAGATGCCCCAGTTTTATTTTATTTTATGTTTTTAATTTTATTTATTTAAGAGAGAGAGAGAGAGAGAGAGAGAGAGAGAGGAGGGGCAGAGGGAGAGGGAGAGAGGGAATTCCAAGCAGGCTCATGCTGTCAGCACAGAGCCAGACACAGGGTTCCATCCCACAACCATGAGATCATGACCTGAGCTGAAATCAAGAGTTGGACCCTAAACCGAGATTTTTTTTAAAAGTAGTCTGTACACCCCATGTGGGGCTCAAACGCACCACCCCAGGGTCAAGGGTTGCATAATCCACTAACTGAGTCAGCCAGGTGCCCCTGATTATCCCTTTAATTCCCGGATTCTGAGAAGATTTTGGGTTGTACCCTGCTCTGTTGTCTTTCTTTGATATGACGTATCACTAGCGGGGGAAATCATGGTGGCCTGACAATTCTCATGTGATTCATCTTTTATGTGGAGGGCGGATCTCACTCCCATCAGACAGAGAAATGGAAAGCTTTTGTTCTTTTCTTTAAATTTTTTTTAACGTTTATTCATTTTTTTGATAGAGAGAGACAGAGCGTGAGCGGGGCAGGGGCAGAGAGCACGGGGGACACAGAATCCGATGCAGGATCCAGCCTCCGAGGTGTCAGCACAGAGCCTGACGCGGGGCTCGAATTCAGGGACCGTGAGATCATGGCCTGAGCCGAAGTCGGACGTTTAACCAACTGAGACACCCAGGCGCCCCAGTTTTTGTTCTTTTCTTAAAGGCTGGTCTTTAGGGACTCGGTAAAAGACTCAGGAGGAGAATCACAGACTCTCCCGATATGTAAGTGGAGTGCGAGTCCCGTGGTCGTGGGTAACTCTGAAATGCTCGGAACGACTAGGGAGAATTCAGCTACCTGGGAGAAACGTTTTAAGCACATTTTTGCCAATGCCAACATATCAACATGCCAGCACGGGGAGTTGGCAGAGTTGAATATCGCCGGGGTCTCTGATGGCTCTCCAGTAGGATCCGTGAGGATCCAGATGGGGGCTTGTGCGACCTCACTAGGGTTGAAACTTCTGTCTCCAGAAGGAACGTGCATTCTTCTGTGCCCAGTAGTTTCTGTCCTTCCCAGTGGCGGTGTGGCCCTGTGCCTTGTCCCTGCCCTGGTCCTGGAGTTCATCTAGGATACTGCGCCCTGATGTGGCAGGAGACATCCGGAGGTCGTCGTGGGAGAGAAGCACGGAGGCGAAAGAACAACGGCGGCCGTGGCCCGGGCACAGTTTGGCTACGGTTGGCTTGTGATGGTGGCCATTTAGACAACCCTCTAAACCTTGGTTTCCATCTGAAAAAGCGAGCAATCCCTTTGCGGGATATTCCTGAGCGTTAGAAACGAGAAAGCAGGGGAAGGATCTCAACCTGTGACTAGCTCGTTGCTGCTGCTCCGTTAAGTGACAGCCATTTCTAGTTGCGACTGTTCACTTCAACGTTCGGTGACGCACAGTGTGTGTTGTCACAGCACAGGGCGGCAAGAGGTGCAAGCGTTGTCTGATTCTCAGGACGCAGGGCTGTTGGCCACCCCTCTTCTCCCTCCACGGCCAACAGAAGGGATGGGCTGCAGCCCCCCCCGGGTCCCTTGCGCGTTCTGGGTTCCGTGACCTCCCGGGAGGTCCCACTTCTCTTTGTCATCAAGAGGCATCTTGGTTTACACCCTCTTCCTTGTCTGGACAGCATATGCGTAATTAGCTCCTTTTCTTCGAAGGCTCTTTGTTGGAGAGGCTTGGTAGATTTGCTAATTCGGTGGCTTCTGTGTAACTTGTCGTACAGTCAATTACAGAAGTCTTTGAACGGCATCACTGAAAACGTGTTTAGCTTAATCAGTTCTGACAGCAACGGGGCCGGGGCCGAGAATCAGCATGCCGCACAAAGGGACGTCGTTAACGGCTCGTCTTGTGGCATGGATCTGTCCCTCTGTGCGTTATTAGGGTGACTGTCACCTCTCTAGGAACTGCTCTGATCACCTCTACCGGCGAGTTAAAACTATTTGCCTTTCTGAGGTTTTACCAGCCTCTAACCCTTCCTGTAACCGTTCATAACAGGGGCAACCACCACCAGCACCAAATAATGCAGCTGGGGAGGAGGGGACAACAGTAGGGCTCTGAAGTCCCATCATCTGGTTCAAACGCCGGTCCCGCTATCTACCAGCCCGGTGACTTGGGCAAGTGACTTAACCCCTCCGTGCCTCAGTGTCCTCATCTGTAAAATATCATCAGTGAGGGAATAGTAGAAGATATGCCCAGGGGTGGGGGAGAATTCCCGTGAATCACCTGACTCAGCACCTGACAAGCCTTGAATACGGGTGCACCATGGTTTCCATTACCCAGTGCAGATGCCAAGACCACTGCTCTGTCCACGTGAGTGGTAACGTGAAAAGCCCACAAGTGTTGAGAGCTCGTTTCGTTCCAGGATATGCTCTAAGTAAGTGTTTCCCACATATGAACGTGTGTTGATCTTCGGGAAAACATGATGAACGAAAACATTTCTGTTTCAGAGAAGAGGAATCTAAGTTCCAGCGGACACTGGGGGCGAACTCACGTTCATCGGACCACAAAGCCCGTGTCTGAGATCGTGGTTCTGAGAATGACCCCACGCTCGTGCACTGCCGGCTGCTCCAGGCTCTAGATCGGTTACCTTATAACCCGGAAATCTGGCTGTTCTCCTGGAAGTTGGGGTGGCAGAGACGGGGAGGAAGGAAATAACCACTTTTTGAATTTTTTACGGTATAGAGACGAAGGCTGCCTTTTATAATTCCGTGTGGCTTTCTGACACATTTGCAAAATGCTGGCTTCACAGAAGCTGCCGAATGAACACACGTGGTCCTGGGAGTGTAGGCATGATAGACGTGTCATTTCCCCCTTTTCCAGGGCTTGATTTCTATCAGCCCTTCCTTCCCCTCTTCTCCTCCTCCTCCTCCTCCTCCTCCTCCTTCTTCTATTCTTCTTTATCTTCTTCTTTTTCTTTTTCTTCTTCAAGTTTATTCACTCATTTATTTATTTATTTTTGAGAGAGAGAGCACAAGCAGGGAAGGGGCAGAGACACACACACACACAGAATCCGAAGCAGGCTCCAGGCTCAGAGGTGTCACCAAGGAGCCCGGTGTGGCGCTTGGTGGAACCCACAAACCGTGAGACCGTGACCTGAACCGAAGTCAAACACTTAACCGACAAGCCACTCAGGTGCCCCTCTTCTTCTGAATCATTGTCGATGCGTACTCACCCCACTCTCAGATTTGGTATGATCATTGAGCCCTTAGGGTTTGACAAGGAGGCAGAATGTTCTAGAAACTTGCTACTCAAAGTATACCCCACAGGCTGGTGGTATGAACATCTCCTCTTGCTTATTAAAAATACGAAATACTTGGTCTTACCGAGTCAGAATCTGCATCCTCACAAGCTCCCCAGGTGACCGCCTTAAAGTCAGAGAGGTGCTGAGCTAGAAGGAGCGTGGGCTTTGGCACCTGAAGAAACTAGATTTAAATCCCAGTGCCCCCCATTTAGCATCTGTATTGCCTTGGAAACATTGCATCACAGTTCTGAACTTGTTTTCTAATTTATAAAATAAACTTAATAATATTCTGCAGGATTGTTGTTGGAACTGGTGATATTAAAGGTAACGCCCATTATTCTTCTATACCCGGTACGGTGTGAAACATCTGCCGTCTGTATTCTCTCTCCGTTCATCTTCGCCACAAAACTGTTAGGTAGGAGCTAGGTGTATCTCGGGATGCAAATGGGGAAACTCAATTTAAGAGTGAGGAGAACCAGGCTCAGGGCACCAGTCAGTAGGTGGTAAGGAGCGTATGGCTGCTGGCGATAAAAATGAGTTGAGCGCCCAAAGTGGCCTTCGGGGGTGGGGTTCTCCCCTGATGTAATTCTCCCTTCTCCCCAGGGCAGCTGGAGGACAGCTGTCCTGGCTCCTCTGAGATCCAACCCCTCCGAACCTCGGGCCAAGGGCTCTTCTTGTCCTCTTTCAGGTGAGTATCAGAGCCCCGAATCCAGCCTTCTCTCTGGCTGTGCTGCGTCTCACCCTCTCTGGTCCACAGGGCCCAGTTTTGAGAGGCACGCAAGTGAGGGAGCCTTGTGACCATTCTCTCGGCAACGTCCAAGAAAGATCCCCCCCAGAAGACACAAAGTGGGTTTTATTTGCAATTTCATGAATAGGAGTTTTGTGGGTGTGTTGAGAGTTAGGGCACTTTAGGAACTATTACGATTAAATAGGTTATAAATCCTTGCCAGGAGCAATAAACAACATCATCACATACTCTTTTTTTTTTTTCAGGAAGAAAGGTGATCCAGACATATTTTCCGGTAGGGATGTGCTGAGTGTGGTAAGAACGTGAGAAATCCCTGAGTCCTCCTGGAGCCACAGATGAGCAGGGAGCGGGTGCAGGAGGCTGTCCATGGACCAGGCACTCGATGCCCCAAGATCAGAGCCGGGCACCATCGGACTTTGGTAAAGGAACATGAGGAAGTGATGTGCAGATCAACAGTTTGATCTTGCTTTCACCCGAATGTTCTTGTCTCTGTAGATTCTGTGACATGAGCAGAATCCTGCTCTCCAGGAGCAGGTGGTGAGGAGGAACCCTCCCAGCGTACTTCTGAGGGATGCAAGGCGGATAGGACGGCTCCGAGGACTGGGAGGTGGGTCTAAATGTGAAAGTGTGAACTTGCTCGGCAATTCAGTCTCTTAGCGGGTGTTGAGCGAGGGCTGCCGTGGGGTGTCTGTTGTGTGGCCCGGGGGTTTCCCTATGGGCCCAGAGCACCTTGCTTTAATTCATGTGTGTTTGTGCTCCCTCAAAACGGTTCTGCACTGGAGACTGAACTCACTTTCAGACTTTAGAGGCAGAAAAGGAGGCCACCTAGAAAGAGGAAAAAATATGTACAATATTCATGCATTTGAGGTTTGGTTTTTAAATGTATTTACTTTGAGAGAGAGAGGAAGTGCGAGTGGGAGAGGAGCGGAGAGAGAGAGGGAGGGAGAGAGAATCCCAAGCAGGCTCCGTGCTGTCAGTGCAGAGCCCGACGTGGGGCTTGAACTCGCAAACCATGAGATCATGCCCTGAGCTGAAGTAGGACGCTTAAGCGACTGAGCCTCCCAGGCTCCTTTGCGTTTGGAGTTTTCAGCAAAGAGTTCCTTCACTGACACAGTTGGGTAGGAGCTCTCAGTGAGACATCTGATGCACCGGCATTTGAAGCTTCAGGTCTAGCCTGTAATGAGCTCCCGTAAAGCCCTTGCACCGGGTTCATCGAGCCTACCTTGGGCGTTTGCCCTCCAGGAGTCGTCCTCAAGTTCACCTTCTTGAGTAGCCCAGGGAAGAGCAAAGCTGAGCGTGTTGGGTGAGCAGTGGCCCCCTCCTTCTGCAAGCATCTACCTAGCGCGTCCCGATGCGGTGGGTTTTTTCCTCCCCTATAATGATGGCAAGTATGGCATGTGAGATTAAATAATAGCCTTTTCCGTAGCTTCTTTTTTTTAAACGTTTATTCATTTTTGAGAGACAGAGTGTGAGCAGGGGAGGGGCAGAGAGACGGAGACACAGAATCCAGAATCTGAAGCAGGCTCCAGGCTCTGAGCCGTCAGCATAGAGCCCGATGCGGGGCTCGAACTCACAAGCCGTGAGATCGCGACCTGAGCGGAAGTCGGACGCCCAACCGACTGAGCCACCCAGGCGCCCCTTCCGTAGCTTTTTGAAACCAGACTGGAAGCGTTTGGTTTGATCTCTCTGGTGGTTTGAGCATGTACTTATTGCCATCAGGATCTCTTGGTATATTTAATTTTTTTAAACTGCGCACTTAATCATATTTTCCCAAATTAGCACGGAAATTAATTCCCGATACTGTAGCAGTTTTAATTTGATGGAGCAACACGGGCCCAGATTAATATAGGGGTTTGGACAGCCACTTCGGTCTCTTTGAGGCGAAAAGGAAGCCAGAGTCCTCTGGGAGGTGATCTCGTTTGGCCGTGTCTTCGGTGCTCGCGGAGTCCTAGGACCTTTTGCTCAGTTGACTGACCCATTTTTTTTCTTTGTTGTGAAGCTTTCACAAAACTTTATTACTGGATATTTTAAAGCTGGCCACTTCATCTGTCTCACGGCCTGAAATGTTGTGGAAACTTAGGTGACTTCCATACGTTGCCAAGAAACGTGGTCCTATGCCTACATGGCACCATATGATTGGACGATTTAGAAATACAGAAGCGATTACACACAGCACAGCTGCCTCTGTTTGGAACGCCAAAATCTTCCTCGGCGTCTAAGGAAGGCCTCAATACAAACCTAAAGGACGGAACAACTTCTGTGTGAGGAATGGCGATTTCTTGTCTTTTAGACAATACCTGAATCTTATTACAAAGAATACAGGTTAATTACAGAAAGTTTGGAAACCACAGGTAAGCACCACAGGAGTAATGGCAATGGCAATACTCAGAGCCGTTACGACGATTGCGTACAATGACTAATTCCGCAATCGAGCGAGTCACAATAACGCTCCCCCTTCAAAGACCTCCCCCCACCCGCTTCCGCACATGACGCTTACACACATATTGCCTCGTCACCTACTTTTTCACGGAAGATGTAATTTCCCGAGATGTGGTAGTCGTTCCACAGCCGCGGTCAGCTAGCCTTTTCTGTCGTGGGCCACGGAGCACGTATTTGCGGGTCTGTTGCAACACCACACACTGTTGTAGCCTGACTGTAGCCTTAGGTGTGATGTGGAAGATGAGACCCTGCTGTGTCACCAACGAACTTCATTCGTGAACAGAACCACCACGTGACAACAAATTCCCTTCTCCTTTTAATTTTTTCCAACCATTTAAAAATGTAAACCCCATAGAGGGGCGCCTGGGGGGCTCTGGCAGTTAAGTGTCCAACTCTTGATTTCGGTTCAGGTTAGGATCTCATGGGATCGTGAGTTCGAGCCCCACCTCGGGCTCTGCACTGACAGCGCAGAACCTGCTTGGGATTCTCTCTCTCCCTCTCTCTCTGCCTCTCCCCTACTCCCGGCTCTCTCTCTCTCTCTCTCTCTCTCTCTCTCTCTCTTACTCTCTCTCTCTCAAAATAAATATATAAACTTAAAAAAAATGTTTAGAAACGTAAGCCCCATTCAGAACTTGCAGGCTGTATGACACAGGCAGGGGGGATGGTCCGGTTTGTCTCTCGGGCTGTTGCCGCGACCTTGCTCTCCCACATCACCTTGAACGTGATGTCGTGAACTGCACGTTATGTATTTACGTGATTTATGACAGTTACACATGTAGCTCATCTCCGTTTTATGTTTGGCTCTTTTACATGGTAGCAGGAATGAAAATCTCTGTGGTGCAATTGCTGGGTGAGGAATTTCTCGTTTCCAATGCCCTCGCTGTGGATTTCCAGTTTGCCAAACAGGCGACTCCCGGCCGCCTATGCCTCGCTGGGGGTGAAGGAAGGATGCATGGCAGGGAAGGTGTGGTCGTTTCTAGGTGTCCGTGGTGGCCACGGAGAGGCCGGTGAAGGGCGAGGAGGCAAACTGCCGACACAAAGGACCAAGGAAAGCTTTACGTCATCCTCCCCTTCCTTTGGCAAATAAAGCGAAATTTGCAGAGAGGGCATCGTTCCTTCCCCAGATCCCGGTTTCCGGCCCATGCTGCAGCCCCACGGGATTATACCTGAAACGTGGCTCAAATGGCTGACCACGTCCTGGCACGTCAGCTTCTTCAGTGGTTCGTGTTCTCAAAGCATCAAAGCATCCAGTGCCCTCTCCCTGATGTGCTCATGATCGCAAATCCTTCCCGAAGTGTGACAAGTCCTGGCCGCCGTTCAAAGTCCCCTTACAGCGTGGGCCCCGATACCCTCTCCTGCAGGAGGCCGCTGCCAGGGCCTGCGTGGCCCATCAGGATGGTTCTAATAAGATGGAACCACAGAATGGGGAGGCTCAGAGTCTCCGTCTTCTACCTCCCAGAAGGCTCCTTCACTCATATGGAACTGCGGCCTCTCTTCGGCAGACCGGCTGTGCAGACAAAGGGGGTTCTGTCAGGAGAAGCCCTTCCCAAGCGCCACATGGCCTCGTAACACTCCAGCGCAGGGCGAGGCCTGTACCCTCCACATTTGCCCAACAAGAAACAACTTTCAAGGGACTCTTTCACTAATTATGAAGATCTGGCGAAGAAAAACAAAAAATAAAAGGACTTTTTCAGGCGACCAGCTACCTGAGCCAGTAAGCGTTCAATCCCCATTTGCAGAGGGACTTGTCCACTCGGTGTGGACACCCGGCATTGCAGCTGTCCGCCCGTGAGCCACGTCTTGGACAGAACAAAGAGAGAGCTTGAGCTGCCCAAGCACCTACTATGGTCCAGGTCCGGTGTTTGATGCTTCTCCAGACGTCACCCCACGCATCTTTAGAACAGCCCTGCATGAATCCAAGGGGTCCGCTGTAACAAAATAGCACCCTGGAGGGCATAAACAACAGAGATGTGCTGTCCCACAGTTCTGGAGGCCAACGTAGGAGATGAAGGTTGGTCCTTCTGAGGGTGAGGGGGAGAACATGTGTAGCCTCTCTCCCAGCTTTGGGTGATTTGCTGGAAATCCTTGGCTTGTAGATAGAGCCCCCCGACCTCTGCCTTCGCATGTATGCGATGTTCTCCCTATGTGTGCCTGTTTTCCAAATGTCTACATTTTAAGGACACCAACCATGTTGAATTAGAGGTCCACCCTACTCCAGTAAGACCACATCTTATGTAATTACATCTACAATAAGCCTGTTTCCAGATGTTCCGGGGAGCTTTGATATGTGAACAGGATTTTAACATATGAGTGTTTTGGGGACATCGTTCAACCCATATGAGGTAGACCTTGCTATCTGTGCTTAAAGATGAAATGATGAAGCCTCGAGAAAATAAATAATTTTCCAAGGGCATCTAACTGGTACGTTTATCTTCAGACGTGAACTCTGTCTAGTAAGCCTTGCTGGTTCTGAAGAGAGGGTGAGTACGCTCCACGGTGTTGATCTTCTGAGTCAGATTTGAGGGTTTGCGGAGGACACAGACCCACAGGAACCTGAGGACGGGGGGCAGTTCTCGTGGCCCCTCACCTGGCCTTGGCCCCTCAGCCTGTCCCTCATCTGTTTGGACACACTGCTGACTCCTGCCTTTGTTACCAAAGACAGAGTTACACTTTGTGTCACAAGTGGCTGATTCCAGGGGCTTTGGATTTTCTGCAAAATTAAATTCTAGTGAAATCTCTCCTACATTTTCTTAGCAGGGAGGTAAGGGGCCCCCTTAGATGCTTCTCGTGGGCTGCATTTTTAAATGAATGCAGCTGGGTATTTTGATTAAATGCATATTGAAATCCACTTATAACTAGTGAACCAAGAAAAGGGACTCAATGTGCCATTAAGATTGTTTTCTGAAGTTGTTCAGGTTTAACAATTCAATGGGATATGGCTGTGCTCTGGTGTCTCCTAGAAACGAGGACGCGGCCCGTGAACAGTGACGCACGGCTGCCCACGGGGGAGCGCAGGGTCCAACGTAGGAGGTCTGGGCCAAAGGTGCTGCCTCATCTACGATGAAAATGTCTGCTGGAACTGATTTTCAGTGCAATGCTTGACGTGTACCAGGTGCTCAGTGAATTCTAAATAGAATCACCCAAATGCTTTTGCAGAAGCAGCAGCGGGTTCTGTAGCCGGAATGAGAGCTTGTCTGCTCGCTTCTATAGATTCTCAGCGCAACCCATGTGAGCACTCTCTGTCCTCTGGATCATGTCACTCGGATGCTGCAGCGGACATTCCTGGGTGGCACTAAAGGATTCCCACACCCGCTAAAGGATACTTCGCTGCGAGCTGATGTCAGGACTAGGCGCCGGGAGGGAAAGCAGCCAACGTTCCCTCCGCTGACGAGCACATATTGGTATCCGCCGCAAGCTGGGAGCCAGTCACAGAGATTACAGGCCATGACAGTCTGGCGGGGCAGACAGACAATAAGAACATTCCAGGCTGATGTTCTCTCTGATCCCAGTATCCAGGGGCTGAGCGAGCCCAGAGGACCGTAGGAAGCCTGATGTAGAAACGGTAGGTCAGGGAGGAGCACCTGGGAGAGGCGATCTCTGAACGGAGTTTTGAAGAAAATTAAGAGTTTAGCAGGAGAAGAATGGCCAGGGGCATCACAAGCAGAAAGCGGGGGGTTGGGGGTGGCTAGTGAGCCGGGGGGCCACGTTTAGAGAACTTCAGTGAGCTCGCGTGGAGGCAGTCAACTGCCTCAGACAGCAAGTAGGGAAACACAAGGCAGAGAAACCTTTTACGGTCCCGATGGAGAAAGTCAAGAGAGTCTTCGAGCTCAGCAACTCATCATTACCTACCAGCAGCGACAAAAACTCACTCTTTCTTGGGATGACTTCAGACTGGCGGAGGGGGGCAACATGGCCTGCAGACAAATGGAGATCTTGGCCAGCATTGTCTTTGGGCATCCCTGTCTTCCCCCTGGGAGCCCCCCTGTGTTAACTCTGAGAGGGCAGCACGGGTGCCCAGGAAGTTGTGAAGAGGGAGCAGAACCGTTCTTGAAGACTATGAAAAATTGTATACACATTTGTGTATATAATCACCTGACACATTATTTAAAGTTTGTTTATTTATTTTGAGAGACAGAGAGCCAGAATGAGTGAGGGAGGGGCAGAGAGAGAGAGCTGTGGGGGAGAGAGAATCCCAAGCAGGCTCCACACTGTAAGCATGGAGCCCAAGGTGGGGCTCGAACTCACGCACCGTGAGATCATGACCTGAGCTGAAATCAAGTGTCGGACAGTTAACCGACTGAGCCACCCAGGTGCCTCTAAATCCCAAACACATTATTGACAAATGGTCATTTTTGCCCTGCCTGAATGAGGTCCAATCTAATGTGTTCATTACGTGTCATACAGCAGTTCCAGAGCTAACCATCTTACTGTTAAAAACTTTGCCTTAAAATTATTTTTTTTATCTTTTACTTACCTCTCCTGATGACAGGCTTCCACTTGACATTCCCTTAATGTTTTGTCACCCCACTATGACGGAAAGATCTTAGGTTCTGTAGTTAACAAAACTGGATTAAGATCATCATTACCTTAGCTAGTCTTCATCTTTGATATAGGAATTCATTGAATGATCAAACATCTCTGAAGTTTCTCATCCTTTCTCATGTGATCGCAGAGCTTCCAGATTAATCTGACCTTTTTGAGTTGATCATATTCCCCAGTGCTCACTAATTTAAGCTTTCGAAACTTGTTCAGTATTTCATCTTCTGTGACACATCAAAATTTGAATGGGAGAAGATTTCTGGAAAGCGGTATATGCCTCACGAGGACAGTGACGATGTTGGCTTCGCACACCACGATCTGCAGTGCCTGGGACTTTGATTTGATGGTGCTCAATAAACACATAAATGAATGAGTGAAAGACTCATGATATGCCGAGGTTTCTTCTTCAAACTTCTAGAATCCCGAATGTTTTGAAACTTATGACAGCTTTCATCGATAGAGCAAATGAATATACCAGGCACTCTGCTAAGAACTTCACATTCCTTATTTTATTTAATCTTTGTGTTTCGTCCAGGCCGTTAGCTTAACGGTTACGGGCATAAGCTCCGGAGTCGTACTGTCTGGATTTGCACTAATATAACGAATTATATTCTACGTGATTTACACTGTTCTTACTCAGTGGAAACGCTGGGATCTTATGGAATTCTTATGACTATAAACAACTCTTAAGGACTCTTGCAGGAACTTAATAGTAGCGCGATGGCCGTGTAATAAATGACTCAGATGGTATTGGTAGGGCACATAGCTCACAGTCATCATTTAGTAGAAATCCCGGAGGTTGATTAAATATCATCAGCATAGTTTGTTGAGATGCTACATTGGCCACGAAAAAAACCCCACTGGGCTTACCATTCTTTCTAAGCACATTACATCTATGTGGTGCAGGTCTCTTAATATTCTGGGTAGTGATTTACAACAAATCGCGGTCTACGGCTCCTAGGAGGTATGGCAGGATTACCACCTCCTTCCAACCGGTAAGCAAACCTCAGGGAGACGCATTCCCGTGAGTTCATGAAAATTTCACAGTCAGGAGAGTGTCGCAGGGCAAGAGCCCAGTTTGCTTGGAGAGCCCAGAATGAATCCCCAGGCCTTTTTGTGGTTCCCCCATACACTTTGGGACAAGGATACTCCCCGTGTTTGGAATGGCCCCTAAGGATCAAAATTTTTCTGACCTCTGCTCAATATTTATGAGAATATTTAGTTAAAAAAAAAAATCAATGGACCCAGGAGAGCAGGTCTTAAGTCCTGACTTGGCTTCTAGTATATACTATGACATCCGGCAAGCTTACCTTGCTTACCAAGCTTACCAAGCTTACCTTGGCCTCAGTTTCCTGGCCTGAAAAATAAGGGTGCTTGTAATAACCACCACAAAAGGTCATTGTGATGCCTCAGATAATATTTAAGAAAGATTTGATGACATCGAATTGCTCTCAGAAGGTGTCGGGGCTTCCTTTTCCCTGCAGGGTTTTCTTCCTGCTTCACCGGCACCGTCGAATGGGGTAGGTGGTCGCCCATAGATTTCCTTAGAAGAAAATGGCATCTCCCTCCGTGTGCTTTTTCAGCTCTGCGTCCAGAGCGGCGGGGCTCCCTCGGCTACTGCACGGGGCACACCAGGGCTCCCCCTTCCTTCATCCCCTCTGTGGGCTCATGCCCGCTGGCTAGCTCTGTGCTCTACTCTCCATGGCCAGCACCTCCTTGTCTTGGTGCGCCCCTCTCCCCAGGCTATGGAAGCCAGTTTGCCTGGGCACGGGGACTCCCGTTTTGAAGTGGCTCAAAATTTACCTCCCCTGGTGGCAACCTGCGACCCGTGACCCACACGCGCAGAGCAGACAAATCCCCAGGCCTCTTGCCCTTCACCCAGGACAATGTTGGGATGGCACCTGCACCATTTCCAGCATTTCTTTGTGGAACTGAATGAAAGTTCCCTCCACAGTGTTTGCCTTGATGTTTTCCCTTTGGTTCCCTTCTCTTCCCTTTGCCCCCTTCTCCATGCCTGAAAGTGTTCCCTGAGCGGTGCTTCCTAATATATTGCTTCCACACAAATCCCACCATCAGGGTCTGTTTCTAGAGAAAACTTCCCCAGACGGTTATGACTCTTTTCACTAACACAGAAGGGATGGCTAAATCAACTGTTTATATGCACGTCGAATAGTTGTCAATTCTCCAATTAAAAGGAAGAGAGACTCCCTTAAGGATAACCCTGCTGGAGACACCTCATTTATGTTTCTGGTTTAATCTTACTTATCAAAGGTCCTGAAAGAAAGATAAAATAATCACCACTTGGGAAATGAGAAATCTCAGAGAATCTACATCACTTGCTCCAAGGTATAGATTGTGGAAGAATCTTGACTCGAGTGTTCCTCTAGAGCTGAACGAAGCCAAGTCAGGGTGGTGGACAGATACCTGAAGTGGCCCCCGAGACCCCCACATGTCCTACCAAATGTAAGATCCACAAGAACACGGACTGTGGTCTCTTTAGTTCATTAGATCCCAAGGAAGATGTGGCATATATGCGTAGTCAGTGGAACATTACTCAGCCGTGAAAAAAAAAAGAATGAGATCTCTCCATATGCAACAACATGGATGGAGTGGAAGGCATTACACTAAGTGAAATGAGTCATCCCGAGACAGACAAATGGTTTCATTTAGATGTTGAATCTAGGAAATAAAACAAATGAACAAACAAACAGAAACAGACTCAGATATGGAAAACAAACAGTTGGTTACCAGAGCGGGGAGGGGTTGGGGTTCGGCAGAACAGGTGAAGATTTTAGGAGGTACAAACTTTCAGTTATAAAACAAATGAGAAATGAGGGGGGTACTGTAGAGTATGGGGAATACAGTCAATAATATTATAACTGCAGTGACAGACGGTAACTAGACTTATCGTGGGAATCATTTCGTAAGATATAAAAATATTGAATCGCTATGATGTACGCCTGAGACTAACGGGATATTATATGCCAGTTACACATCAATAAAAAAAGAAAAGAAACAAGTACCTAAGACAGTACCTGAACCATAGTGTGTTCTCAATAAATATTTACAGAATGAAATCTCAGGAGTCATTAGTTTAAGAGGCATGCAGGGACCTAAGAGACAGGAGTTGTAAAGAACAGATTTCTGCTAGGACACAGTCTCCAGAAAGTCTCCTCCTGATTTTTTTCATGGTCTCCAAGCCTAAAGGATTTGTCTTCTATGGCTGCATAACAAAGGACTACAAATGGCTGTTAAAACAAGACATATTTATACCCAACGGGTTCTGTTGGTCAGGAGGCTGGGCATGGCCACCTGGGCTCTTGAGTTCAGAGCCCCACTAGGCTGAAATTCTAGAATGCAGGGCCTGAGGTCCTAGGGGCTGCACATAGCTCCCTGCCAGGTGGCCCACTTCACAGGCTGTTGGTAACATGGCAGCTGACTTCTTCAAGGTCAGGAGAACTGACTTTGGTCCTCTGTGAGTACGCTGCTTTGAGGGTCTCTGCAAGGAGATCTCAGATTCCATCACATGATGCCAGGCCTGCCCTTTCCTCTGCACCATGTGCTGGAAGCTTCCAAATGCTATGGTCTTTAGCAAAACCCATAGTGAGTATTCTCCACAGGGCCCTGCCATGAAAAGCCATTGGTAGTGATTTGGACAATTGGGCCCTTCTCCTTAGCAGAGCAGAGACTAATTAAAAAAAGCTCTTGGACTTTGAGTTAGACAAATGTGCCTTGAGACTTGGTTCTAGGTCTTGCCGATTGTGCAAACTTGGGGAAATTATCTTACCTCTCCGAGCCAAGAAGTGAGGGTGCAATGTTTGCTCTGCTGCATGGTTTCTTATCTTGCTCAAGGTATTAATAGGCATCGTGATCTCTAAAATACGGGGACGTGTTTTGCAACCCTCCCAAATATATTTGTTCACTGATTCCCACTCCCGCCCCAGAAAGTATATTCTGCAACTAGCAAGGGAGAGCCAATGTTGTCTAATGAGGAGACTTTCAAGAACTTTGAGCTGGAGCATAATGCATTAGGCAGAGATACGCTTTCCTGGGAAATCTACCTCTCGGCCATCCCTCTGTTCTTCCAGCTCAGGGAAGCAGTTTGCTCTCTACCAGACGGGACAATCCTTTGGATCCACGGAGACGTCTCTTGCTTCCTGCCTCAGCTTTTTTGGTCCCTGCCAAGTGTCTGCAGACGCACACTCTGTCTGTCATGTGTCCACCTGTTTACATTTCTTTGTCCATCTGGTGGTCAGCAGTGTGTTCGAGTTGTCGGTACATTTTGGCTTGGGCAAGGATAAAGGGGCCACTTGTCCCTCCCTTATATGTAGAGTGAGGTGCGTAGATGGGACTGATTTTCTTTTCTTGATTCTTAATTATATAACGTATTTTATAGAAAACTTAGTTGTTTTCCAATCATTGTCAGCTGTGAAATCTGGACCTTTTTTCATATATGTATACATGGAACGTATATTTTCATATAACATAGATATATGTGTATATATATATATTCATGCACACACACGCACACACGCACACACACTGATTTCTTTCCTTGAGAGATCAGTGATCTGGAATATTTTAGGCACAAGGACATTGTGGGAAGCTGGGGGGTGGGGGGAGGAGGGCAAGTGAATTTTTGTGCTTTCTGGTTTTACTAATGGAAGGTGATTATAGAACATTTTAATGTCAGAAAGCTTTGAGAGCCATTATACTTCTCAGCAGATCTTAAAGCTCTCCTGCTTAATGACGAGTGCCTTAGTAAAGTGGGTGTGCACTCTCTCTCTCTCTCTGTCGTGCGCGCTCGCATGCACACACACACACACGCTCCAAATGCAACAGTAAAAGTTGACTCTGCTGTTATTTGTCATGCCTACCACAGCACCCACGTCGCTGTCAGGCAGTGCCGAGTGCACGGTTCACCCTGTAATGGCACTTAGACACACCGACATAAAATACAAGGATGATCCAATTACACTTTCTGCAACTGCATTTCTTTCTGCTAATGCTTACAAATTAAGGGCGTCTGTCACTGCCTACGCGAGCCTGTGCAGAGAGCGTCTCCAGTGTCATGAATTTTAGAGTGTGCTTTGCGGAAATGCAGAGACCAGTGCAAAGGTAAGGAGTTGACCCCCAGCTCAAACCCCCCCCCCCCACGTCTAGTCGGTAGCCAAATCTCCCTGTGCAGGGAATGCGGAACCGAGTCACCTGTGGAGTCATGGGGGTATCGAGAGTGTCATTTTACCGGATCAGAGGTAGCGAGGTATTTAAAGTGGAATTGCTTTTCTGGGTTGAAAAACGTGCACGCACTCCCTTCATTTCCGTCGGTGCTGTTTGCTGGTTGTCCTTAGCTTTTAAAAACTTGCAAAACCTAATTACCTTCTTTAATTGCTTCCGCGAGATCTGTTTTAACAGGCAGTCTTCAGAGAGCCACGCAATCCAGTTTTAAAGGGAGGAGCTGAAAGGCACGCAGAGATTGTTGTTTCCCCCTCCCTGTGAGCTCAGGACCCCTGGGTCATTTGGCTCCTACGCCCACCCTGGGGTCCCCCCTCGCCTCGCCTCTGTACCTTGGCCCTGGGGAACTTTCATCTGTCAGCCGTCTACATTTGGAAACTGTCAAATACCCGTATCTGAAATATGGGTCTCATTTCTGGGGAATATGGGGAAACAGATCTGAAAATGTCTATTCAGTCCCACGCATTGTGCTTTTCTTCTGTGGGCTAAATGTCAGCAGCTCCTCCGTTCACTCTTCAAACACAGCTGTCAGGACCTTCTTCTGCACTTACCGGCCAGCCAGAAGCTCCACTGTATCCAACGGTCGATGGGGAGCGGAGGGAGCACCTGCTACCTCCCTCCTTCAGAACACCCCAGATCCCTTACTGTGGCTCCTGAGGGTATTAGCTTTCTGATGCACAAATCATTCTACAAGCTTCTATGGACTATACGGCTAGCTGTAACCCTCCCTCCTGGTTATTGATTTTTTAAATATTTATTTATTTTTGAGAGAGAGAGAGAGAGAGAGCACACAAGGGAGGGAGGGGCAGAGAGAGAGGGAGACACAGAATCCGAAGCACGCTCCAGGCTCTGAGCTGTCAGCACAGAGCCCGACGTGGGGCTTAAACCCATGAACCGTGAGATCACGGCCTGAGCCGAAGTTGGATGCTTAACCGACCGAGCCGCCCAGGCGCCCCCTTCCAGGTCATTTTTAAAGACACTCGCAGTGAACCTATTTACTCCGCTCTGTACTTCTGCACACGTATTTCTGAATCCACATGCGTATCTCTACATGAGCCAATATCGGAATCAGGATGTGAAGCAAGTGTCTCCACGTCACCGTGGACAGATGATTTACCCTCCTAGGTCCTGGGCTTCTCTTTCCTATGATGAGAGCGATGGACCAAAGACTGGTCACTGCAGATACAGGAATGGCCTCTTCTCCTGGGTGAGGCGTCGCTCTCTGATCGTAAATGAGAGTCTGCCCTGGGGAGTTCAGCGGGGCCCTCGGAATCCTCCTCAACACTAGGCTCATGGAGAAGGGCCTGTCAATGCCCGTAACTTACAGTTGGTATCGGCACGGAAGCTGTCATCCCTCGGCTAGTCGATTTCCAAGTTTCCTTCCGATTCTGCCATTTCCTGTTCTGGAATAACTTTCGGCGTTGTGTGCCAATCGCGCCCATAGCTCTAACTCCTTTATCTTTAAGCTAGAGCCATCCCCAACTCCCAGTCTGCTTTTCTGGCTGTAAGAGCAAGTCTTTATGCTTTATGCAAATTCCAGGATCAATAAAAACCAAGGCTCAGCGTTCTTGCTCTCGTCCTACCGCAGAAGGGCACGAAAGCCCGCCTCGGATGCCCCCAGAGAGAGCTTGAATTTTGTGAACTTCTTGGCTCAGGATGGGGAAGAGAGAATAATGAGGGGGAAGAACAGGAACATCAGAAGTGAGACCAGGGGAGGGATTGCCCACACCCGCAAGCTTCTGAAGCAGCTGGGTGTTGTGGTTATTTTTTGTTTTAATAAAAGCTCATGACAGTTTTCCCCTTCGTTGTTATATTCTCTTCATAACAGCTCAGCGAAAGCCACATAACGCTGGAGTCAGCTTTTCTTAAGAATTAGTCTTTTCAAACTGGCCATAGAGATTTGATAAAAGTCATGGGTTTTAATTGAATCTCTCCTAATGGTCTCCCAGGGATGGAAATGGGACCTTCGCGCACCCCGTGGGTGAGGCCGCACTGCGTCGTCGCAACAAACAGACCGTTCTTTATTTTCGAACCGGCTCTTCCTAACTGCGGTGGGTGTCGCGCAAACCCCGGCCTTGGCGAAGACGGCTTTGTTTCCTGAAACTGGGCTCATTCTGTACCCGGTCCCCGTGTCTAGGAATGCCACACTTATCTAGCATCTTCCTCCGTCAACAAGCCCCCCCCCCCGCCCCATTTTCACACAACCTCGTTTGCCGGTAATTTTATAGAAATATGTGGATCCATTTCTACTAAAGTGTCAGATTGGTTAGGGGGTGGGGGGTGGTAAGGCCACCTCTGGGGTCCTAGGAGCCCTGCCGGCCATCTGGCGATCCTCCTTCCTCAATCTGGTAGCCTGGCCTTGACAGTGGTCCCTAAGTACAGGCTCAAGCCCTTCCTTGCCCTCGAAACTCTCCGTGGCCACTTCTGCTCACCTGAGCTGACCCTCACGTCCCTTTAGGCCCCGATTCCATTGCCGTAAACATCGTCGCTTCAAGCTAGGAGTTGGGGTTCTCTGTGCAGGAGCTTTCGAGTGGAGGGTGAAGGGGGGTGGACCGGGGCGTGAAGCGGCCTGCCCTGCCCGTGGTCGTCTGCAAGCTGGACCGCATGGTGCACGAGGGCGGGAAAGACATGACTGAGATGGGGAGGGGAGGGGTTGTGTGCGCTCCAGCCACACAAATTCTCTGCACAACCCCTCCTCTTCTCCGGGTCTCGGGTTTCTCTCTTCTTAAAAAACAAGGTAGTCTCGGGGCGCCTGGGTGGCGCAGTCGGTTAAGCATCCGACTTCAGCCAGGTCACGATCTTGCGGTCCTTGAGTTCGAGCCCCGCGTCGGGCTCTGGGCTGATGGCTCAGAGCCTGGAGCCTGTTTCCGATTCTGTGTCTCCCTCTCTCTCTGCCCCCCCCCGTTCATGCTCTGTCTCTCTCTGTCCCAAAAATAAATAAATGTTGAAAAAAAAATTAAAAAAAAAAAAACAACAAGGTAGTCTAGGGGCGCCTGGGTGGCGCAGTCGGTTAAGCGTCTGACTTCAGCCAGGTCACGATCTCGCGGTCCGTGAGTTCGAGCCCCGAGTCAGGCTCTGGGCTGATGGCTCTGAGCCTGGAGCCTGTTTCCGATTCTGTGTCTCCCTCTCTCTCTGCCCCTCCCCCGTTCATGCTCTGTCTCTCTCTGTCCCAAAAATAAATAAACGTTGAAAAAAAAAAAACAACAAAAACCAAGGTAGTCTAGACGACCATCCAGGGCTGCGCGCTTCTGCTCTCCCAGCGGTGGCCCTTGGGAAGATGTGATTAATCAGTGCTGCTCTGCTCATGGTCCTCTCTTCTTGGGGCCTCCGTCCTCACATGTCGCCCATGTTGTTGCTTTCACAGCACATGACGGACTGCGTGTCCTCCCTTTCCCATTCCCCGCACACGCGCACCTCCTGAGGCTGGGTGAAAGGGGAGAGGAGGTGAGTCACGCATTCTGACTGTCCCCCACCTCCTCTGAGCCAACTCTGTGTGTGCAAGGCGGTCGTGGTTCTTGGTCTCCTCGATGTCTTTCTTTTTATCCCTCAGTTGCTACGCAGCGTCAGTGAGACGAGGATGACCGAACGTGGGTCACCATTCAGGGACGAGGCGTGAGCCACTTGGACGGTGAGCCCGATGAGGCCTAAAAGTCATGACCAGTTTACAGACCAGCAAGCTGAGGCCGGGAAGCTTCCGTGGCTTGGCCAGGGGCATAAGCGCAGACCTACGGCCGCAGGGTTTCTGCAGTATGCCCCATGGCCTGCACTGATGCCCTTCACATCCCCCCGAAAAGGTAAGCGACGCCCTCCCAGACCCAGAGGGGGCGGTCGTGGGAGCCCAAGACGCCGTGCAGGTGGCTGTTCCAGAAACAACCCGAGTGCCCAGGGCTCTGCCGTCTCTGAACGGCTGCTTCCCAGTGCAGATGGCCGTCCGCGTCACAGGGCCACATGTCTGTTTCCTTGTCGTGAGCACGTACAGTCCCTGCCTTCTGTGGGATGTTCTCACTCCGGCACCCGGAGGGGGTTTATGGGGCTGGAAGCCGTGTGCCGCTGGTCACTTTCCCGATGTTGCCATTAGGAGCGATGCGGGGCCGGCCGGCAATTGGGTTTTATGATCAATTACTACCAGGATGAATTGCTAATAGACATGTCATTGGAAACCAAAGGGAGATATCTCACGGTGATGGTTTCTCATCTTTGCTCTTTCCTTTATTTGAACGCGACACAGGCCACCCGAGAGAGCTGGCTCAGGCCAGCTTGCACGGGGGACATCTGCTATGTGTCCTCTGCAGGACAGTGTCACAGAGCTGCCTGCTGAGAGTCAGGGGCCAGCAACGGCCCGCCAGAGGAAGCAGGCACTGGAGGGTAGATTGTACGTATCACGCCCCACCTCTGCAGGAGGAACGTGGGTTTGGGGATAGATTCATTCGTTCAGCTTCTGTCCCTGTCCCTTACAGCATCTGTGGTCTTTTGCTTTTTTTTAAAGTTTATTTATTGTGTGAAAGAGAGAGAGTGTGAGCGGAGGAGGGACACAGAGAGAGGGAGAGAGAGAATCCCCAGCAGGCTCTGCACTGTTAGCTCAGAGCCCAACGCAGGACTCGAACTCACCAACAGTGAGATCATGACCTGAGCTGAAATCAAGAGTCAGACGCTTAACCGACTAGCCACCCAGGCACCCCAGAATCTGTGGTCTTGATGACACTTCTTCCTCTCTAAATTTTCAGTTATCTCTCAGCAATCACAACACTAGAACTCTCCAAAGCTTTTGAGAAGATTAAACCAGAGGGTTAAAGGATGTGGTACCTCGCACAAGGCAGAGGCCAAAGGATGGAAAATTCAGGTGTGTTGTTCCAAGGGCAGGGCAGTGGGGGACGGGTCTGCACATCAGTTCTCGCCACTGCCCGGGGTCCAGTGTGGCCAGCTGCCAGCCGCTGAGTGGCCAGGAAGGAGGAAGGGGAACTTGTCAGCAGCCGTGTTCGAGAGGCCAGATGATAGGAAATGGGTCCCAGGAGAGGAGGGCAGCCATGGAACAGGAGCCTGGGGTATAGTAACATGGGCAGTTCTGGGAAGAGCAGGTCAGGCCTTGGTTCTGATGGATCGTGGGGGACCGAGTCATGGGACAGGCAGGTGCCGCCCGAACATCTGTGCGGAAGACTCTCGGCTCCCAAGCAGACGGCACCCCCTGGGGATTGTGCACCCCAACCCCTTCTGCCGACCTTGCAAACCGACAGTCACATCAAAGGCTGCCACCTTCAAGCGCTCAGCCCAGCCACACCTTGTGCCAAGCACTCGGCCTGACTGTTCTCCTGACGGAACAATCCAGGGAAAGATCTGTAGTGTTGCCTCATTTTATACACGAGGAAACTAAGCTTGGGAGAGGCTATATCATTTATTCAGGTCCTGCAGGAATTGAGAGCCAGGTGGTCAGAACGTCAGTCATGCTGGTGACCATCGAGTGGCACTGACCCCCGCCAGTGTCCTCACGTCGTCCTTGGGGAGTGCCCTCCGGCTGCGTCCCTGAGAAAATGTGCTGGCATGTCCTCGCCCCCCCTCGGAACCTGAAACTATGTCTTCGTGTTCCTCGTGAGACCTCTCCAGGGATGCTGACTGTAGTGGCTGGTCAGACACATCCGTCCGCATCTCCCATGACCTTGACAGTTCTCTTCCCTCTATTCCCAGCATCCTGTTGGAGCAGATGAGAATTCAGCGTTTGAAAAATAGACTGTATATTTTAGAGAAAGTTAGCTTCATGATGAAATTGAGCAGGAAGTACAGAGATTCCTCATATCTCCGCCCCTCTCCCAAACATGTACAGCTCCCCCATTATCAACACCTCAGGCCAGTGGGGACATTGGTTGTGATTGATGGAGTTACCCTGACGTGTCACAATCACCCAAAGTTTACAGTTTACATTGGAGTCACTCTTGGTGTTGTATATTCTGTAAGTTTGGACAAATGTATAATGCCATATATCCACCCCTGCAGGATAATACAGAGCATTTTCACTGCCCTACAGATCTCTGTGCCCTACCTGCTCTTCCTGTCACCCTTCATCCCCAGACCTTAACAACTACCAAAACTTTTATTGTCTCCGTATTTTTGCCTTTTTCAGGATGTCGTAGGGTTGGGATCATACAACGCGCAGCCTTTCCAGACTGACTCGGTAATATACATTTATGTTTAGTTCATTTCTTTTTCGCATGGAATAATATCCCATTGTCTGAATGTACCTGTTTATTTTTTCTTCCATCTACTGAAGGCCATCTTGGCTCTTCCCAAGGTTTTGCAATTATGAGTGAAGCTTCCACAAACATCCATATACAGTTTTTTTTTATGGATACAAGTTTTCAACTCATTTGAGTAATGAGTCTCAAGGAGAATGATGGATAATATGGTAAGAGTATGTCTAGTTTTATAAGAAATCACCAAACTGTCCTCCGAAGTTGTTATCCCTCCAAAATGGTTGTACCATTTTGCATCCCCATCAGCAATGAGTAAGAGTTCCTGTTGCCCTACGTTTTTGCTAGCATTTGGTGTTGTTAGTGTTCCAGACTGTGGCTATTCTAATAGGTGGCATTTCATCATTGTTTTAATTTGCATTTCCCTGATGGAATCTGATGTGGAGCATCTTTTCATGTGCTTATTTGCCATCTGAGTGTCTTCTTTGGTGGGGTGTCTATCCATGTATTTTGCCCATTTCTTATTTGGGTTGTTATTTTCTTATTGTTTAAAAGGGGCTTTGTGTTTTTTGGATAACAGTTTTTCATATGTTTTTTTCCCACCAATTTTCTCCCAGTCTGTTGCTTTCTTCTCGGTCTTTTCACATTATCTTTAGCAGAGTAGAGCAGAGCAGAATTTTTAAATTTTATTCAAGTGTGGCTTATCAACAATTTTTTCACGGATTATGATTTTGGCGTTGGATTGAAGAAGGCATCACCACACCAAATGACATCTGGGTTTACTCCTATTATCTTCTAGGAGTTTTATTGCTTTCAGTTTTACATTTAGGTCCATGATCCACTCAAAGTTAATTTTTTGTGAAGGGTGTAAGGTGTGTATCTGGATTTTTTTTTTTTTAACATGTGGATATTCATTCATTCTGGCATCATTGGTTGAACAGACTAACGGTTCTATTGTATTCCTTTTCCTCTTTTGTCGACTATCAGTTGATCATATTTATGTGGGTCTGTTTCTGGGCTCTCTATTCTGTCCCATGATCTACATTTCTAGTCCTTCACCTGAACACAGTTTTGATTACTGTAGCTTTATAGTAAGTCTTGAAGTTGGGTAGCATCCATCCTCTGACTTTGTTCCCCTTCGATACTGTATTGGTTATGCTGGGTCTTTTGACTCTTCATATAAATATTAGACTAAGTTTGCTGAGATCCATAAAGTAACTTGCTGGGATTTTTTTAAATGGGATTGCATTGAATCTATAGATCGATTGGGGAAGAACTGACATCTTATGAATATTGAATCTTCCTATCCATGAACATGGAACATCTCTCCATTTATTTAGTTTTCTGATTTTTTTCATGAGCTTTGTAGTTTTCCTCATATAGATCTCGTATTTATTTAGCCAGATGCATATTTAAATATTTGATTTGGGGGTTCCTAATATAAATGGTATTCCATTTTTAATTTCAAATTCCACTTGTTCACTGCTGGTATTTAGGAAAATGATTAACTTTTGTGTATTAACCTGGTACCTTGTAACCTTCTTATCGCTTATGAATTCCTGGAATTTATCTGTTTATTCTCTGCATAGATGACCACATTTTCTGTGAATAAAGGTGGTTTAATTTCTTCCTTCCCAATCTGTTTGCCTTTTGTTTTCTTTTCTTACCGCATTATAAAACTTCTAGTATGATGTGGCAAAGGAACGGTGAATGGGCACCTTTTCCTGGTTCCTGATCTTCTAGTTTCTTACCATTAAGAATGATGTTAGCTGTAGGTCTTTGGTAGAGGCTAGAATTCAGTTTTTACCTCTACCGTGCCTTCCTCTTAACAATCTCGTCTCTTCCCAGAAATGAATCCAAGTGTTTCTTTCTTCCCAGAACTTCCCCTAGAACTCGATCAGCTTGAACTCTCTCTGGACATTTCCCTACATCAATATACAACAAAACTCTAGCATCCACCAAATGGAGATGTCCATCGGTTAGGCTTTCCGGCAAAGCTGTCCCCAGACTGATGAGCCTCAGGTCTGTTCTGAGCCACACTGTAAAGGACAAGGTTGCCTTCCTTTGAACCCACACACAGTGTACTTACTTGCTATATACACTTTTTTTTTTACAAGTGGAAATCCATCGTGGATAAATGGAGCCTCCCTGCTTACCAGAATATTTAATTAATCCAATCACCCCATTTCCAATCTCTGGGAGATGAATGGAGGGTTTCCTTGTAGTTGAACCAAGTGCTTTATTTATGTAGCCATCTGTTCCAGTAAGAGAGTGCCCTGTGAAGCCTGCACAAGTTTGGCACTGGTTCATTCAGCTCTGGTTATTTGCTTTCAAAGTACCAGGAACAGAAGCCTGAGCTATAGGAGGAAAAAAATGAGTAGTGAAATGTGTGGTTGGCTTCCTCTGTAATTGTTGGGGTGTGTAGTGTGTGTGTGTGTGTGTGTGTGTGTGTGTATCACAGAAGAGAAAGATGGTGTTAAGTATTCCTGGGTACCTAAAGAATTAGAGCATGAAGAGAATTTGAAAATAATTTTATCAGCTTTCTCATAGTTGATGCTAAACTTAATCAGTATGCATCCACCGACATTACTTCACCGTCTCTTTGTACCCTATCTTTAAACATGTGGAGGGTGTGGAAAAGCTTGAAACCAGAGTTATATCCCTCTGACCTCAGTTCCTGAGCTCTAGTCTCTGGCCTTTGATCTCTCAGTAGTTTTCTTTCTTAAAACATCCATAAAGGGGATGAGTCAGTTTCTCTGAATATGTTCTAGCTCCATTTTGTTTCCATTGCACAAGTGTTGACGTTTTCAAAGGCGTTGCTTCGGTGTCGCCCAGATTTACAAAATCATTGTTAATATGACTCTCATTTCCAAGTGACAATATCATAATACCATAGTCGCCTCCTCCTTCCCTTTCTCTGTCTCTGTCTGTGTCCCTTTCTGTCTGTCTCTGCGTCTCTTCTCTCACTCTCTCTCCCATGCGCTCGCTCACTTACAGGCTTGTGGGCCAGCGCAGAAGTTGTCTCTTAATCAAATGGGTGCTTTTTCCTGATATGATTAATGAATAATCCATGTTTCGTGTTTCAGCCATTCCCAAACCCTCTCAGCTCTTGGGGGCTCTCTGTCCCCAGAATTGATTTGGTTAATAGCCCAGCCATGTTTCTTGAATAACTCCAGGAAAAAGCCCCATAAAGGTCAAAAAAAATTTTTTTCCCTATTAACACTTCAAAAAACCCAATTAATTGACTCAAAGTGCCTCAGGGAGGAGAATCTTTTCCCAATTATAACAGCCTCTGTTTTGAATCGGAATTTAACTCCTTGGTTCTATAGAAGCTTGAAGGTGAGGTAAAACATAAACACATCCAGGGAGATGTATGAGATGCATGCGTAGCTTGCTCTGGCGTGGTGGGTCAGGACTCCTGGAAGCCTTCACCAGGTCAGGGACTTGTGGGAAAGAGAAGGAGGGGGCTGAGTTGAGAGAGAGGGAACAGAAAGAGGGGAGGGAGGGAGATCAGCCTGCCATATAGTCCTCCAACAGCGATTTTGCACTGCATGCCCCGCTTTGCTGCAAACCGATGATTGTTACATGGGGACTGAAGACCCTTTGAACCGGGTCCAGTGAGCAGGACAGAAGGGTGCCTCCCGCATGCTATTCTGCATCTTCTGCTCTGCAGGAGTGACCAGGAAACTCATCTGAGGCTTTATCTGTTTTTGTTCACCCAGTAAATAGTATCCTGCTTGAGACAACAAAAACCATTAATGAACCCCTACCTAATAAGGCCAGGGGGAAGAAAGCCTAGTGCTTAGCATTTATTTTTGCAAAGGGAGATTTTGCTTTCTTGTCTCATTGATGTTGAAAAGCAGGGAAAAGCCACAAGCACGTGCCCCCCCTCCCCCCTCCTTTAATTCTGGGCTTTGTGTCTAGGGGTTGATGGGGAGAGACTTGCCAACGAGATAATCGAGATAATCGCAACTGGTCTGGTGGGAGAGCTGGGGCGCTGGCTGTTAACCCTGTAAGTGCCAGATAGTGGCAGTTAAATAAAGCTGGGACACAATGCTCTTAGAATCCAGCTAAGGGCAGGAGGGGACCGTGGGGGAGCAGACGCGTCCCATTCGGCCTAACTGTTAAAAGTGAAATTAATTACATTTCTGTTTCTACAACCCTACTTGAGCACTATGTGAGACACAAGGAAAAAGACACAGAAAAACACCGGAGGAAAAAACCCCAGAATTCCAGCATCCATTGTCAGTCGTTAATTACTGTGGCTGATGTGAGTATTATTGATTATATTTAATAATATGGAGAATTTAGTGAGCACTGTGTTAGGCCCTCGCTAGAGCCAACCGACACTTCTTACAACTGTCCTAAAACATAGGTATTGTTTTCTTCGTTGGACCTCTGAGGAGACGTTTTGTATATTCCTTTCAGGTTTTCTTTTCCTCTGCGTGGATGGGTATTTAAGTATCCCGAGGTGACGTTTGTGCAATCTTATGGTCTCTTTCCCACTCAGTGATTTGGGAGGGCCCTGATTTTTACAAACCACATTTTACAATGGCCACAGAATCAGACACGCATCGTGATATACTCATCCATTTCTCTATTTTTAGAGGCTTCTGTATTTGCAAAGGTTTTTCTCTCGCAAATAAGGTAGCGTCATGGGTATCTTTTGTGCAGAAAGCTAATTATTCCCTGAGGCTAAATTGCCAGAAGTTTCCCTATTACCGGGCGCTTTTGAAGCTGTGATACAGGTGCCAAGTCGTTATGAAGAAAGATTATGGCAGGCTCACCTCTGCTGGGTTGGGAAGAAACCACAGGCCAGGAGGAACCTTCCCAGCACGGGAACAAAGGCTGAGCCAAAGGCTCAGATTACCTTTGAATGTTCAAGCCTCTTGTGTGCATTGTGTCTCCTCTCACCCACTCAGGGCACATGAAACACCCTTAGCTCACCCCAAAACCTTGATGTTTATTATTATTTCTGGGCAGGTGTTTTGCAAGTCGGGTATGTTGTTTCCTTAGTTGTACATGTTTTAAGCATTGCAATTAAAAAAATGGCTATGCGCCGTAAGGTGAGCGGTAAATGTGTTTTTTTATTCCTCCCAAAAGGAAACAGAGGCAGAATGCTTATTTGATTTACTCACTGTCTTACTCTAAGGGAAGGCGTGAATGGTTAGGAGTTTACAGTTTGCCCATAAGCCTCAGCGATCCACACTCCTTTGTCTGATCGTTATTTTATTTTCTGAGGAAAATAAATCTAAGGGTCCACCCATGACAGGAAGAATAACAGATAGGTTTTCTTATCTGTCTTCATGGTTGAATGTTCCAGAGAGGAGCTTTGGTGTTTCGGTAGACCTGTGGCTACTGAGACACCATTCGTGGAGTGAAGATATGCTTGTGTGCCCTTGTGAAGATTCTTGGGATGCCATGTGGAGCCCGGAAAGCCATGAGGGGTCTTGGGAAGCCACGGTTGATTTGGGGAGGCTGTGGTTGATCTTGGGAAGCCATGATGGATGTGGGGAAGTTATGGTGGACTGGGGAACCAGGAAAGACGGCAGAGCCATGATGCATCTCCCTTTACACAGAGCATGGCTTCAAAATCAAGTAGCTGATGTTCTGTGAATACGTTCTCCAAAGGCGAATGGAGGAAGACAAAGGAAAAAATGGGCTTTCCCAACATGAGTTTGTTTGTTAGTAAAGGTATGTTTATCGCCAGTGCTTTGTTGTGTTTTGGTTTGTTTTCCTCAGAGAACAACGGGATACTTTCTCTTTTCTGAGACCCCTTTTGGTCTTCATGGAAGCGTTTCTTCAGTGCGAACTCTGAATATTCCATTTCCACGAGAATTAATTGTCTGGAACCTGTTTCGAACATTCTGGATTATTCTTCAACCTCCATTCTGCTTATTTCATTCCTATTGTGATAAGTTTAGTGGCAAAAACACTTACTTGGCAATCTGTGTTCCAAGTCTCTATTTCAGCATTTCCCTTCTCCTTTCGGACTCCGGTTTGCAACGTATTCCAAATGTACGCAGTCACGTGAGTTGACTGTTAAAAATACAGTTGTAAGACCCTCTCCTAGGAAAATCTGATTCGTGATTCTAAGAAGGATACTTAAGTACACAAGTCAATCAGATGATCATCAAATTTAGAGAATAGTGGACCAACTACATAGCTGCATAACGTGTGGTGCAGGCTTCACAGGGGAGCTTATTAGAAATGCAGAACCTCAGGGGGCGCCTGGGTGGCGCAGTCGGTTAAGCGTCCGACTTCAGCCAGGTCACGATCTCGCGGTCCGTGAGTTTGAGCCCCGCGTCGGGCTCTGGGCTGATGGCTCAGAGCCTGGAGCCTGCTTCCGATTCTGTGTCTCCCTCTCTCTCTGCCCCTCCCCCGTTCATGCTCTGTCTCTCTCTGTCTCAAAAATAAACGTTAAAAAAAAAATTAAAAAAAAAAAAAAAGAAATGCAGAACCTCAGGCCACGCCCCAGACCTCCCAAGCCAGAATCTGCACTTTAACAAGACCCCGGGTGGGTCACAGGTAGGACATTTTGAGAAGCACAGGACTACGTGATCTCTAAGGTCTCTTCCATTTCAAAAACACAGCGGTTCTGAGTTTTCCTTCCGTATTCCAATTCTATTTCCAGCTCGTTCCCCAATCTTCTTTCCCCGATATGCTGAGGAAAAATCTCTCTGCGATGTAGAGACTAGATGTCTTGAGGAGTGAACTTGCGATATCTCTGCAAGGGGCTTCATATGTCGAGAAGAACTGGGACTCAGGGGGTTAAATGCAAAACACGCTACCATAGGACAGCTGCCAAGGCATCACATTCTGAAATCTGATAAATGAAAAATGGGCATGGAATCAAATTTAATCACATTTGTATTCAGATGTTGTGGAGAGCAGACACTGATTTATGAACTAGCAACAGACGCCAGATTTCCTGCCTATGTTATATACATATGAATGGGTGGACGGATGGATAGATAAACAGACAGTGAAATTGTGTTGCAAATTACATAGCACCAGACCTGTTTATAACCTAGATCTCATCAAACTGATATTAAAAAAATACTACAGATTTAATTTTTTTTTTTTTTTTTTGGTAGGCAGTGGCTGTTGGTTTACTTTCACCCTGAAGAACAGATTTCTTTCAAAGGATGTTCTTGCTTCCTTTGGGCAATGTTGAAAATGCTCCTGTTTTCCCCATGGCTCTATGCTATTTGTTTATAGAGAATAGTCTTCAGGGGATGGAAAGAGGTGGAGGAGTGTTCGAACTGTTGCTGCATTCTGCTGCCCACACGCTCCCTGTCCTGCTCGACTCCATGAAAATAGTAGCAGCATAAAGGGTTGCAGTGTACGTGTAGGACTCCACGCCAAAATGGCGGCTTTCAGATGGGTTGTGAGGGGCTGAGGTGGAAGAGGAAAGCATTCAACATGGATTAATAATGGAGGGGATAAGCAACTTTATTCGCAGGCAGCCTAGCAAGGACTAGGTTCTGCGTTTCTTAGAGGTCTACAATTTTGGAAACAAACCATTCAGATGCTAAGGCTCTCTATTTTAGGGCAAGCCAAGACTTCTAGCTATTTTAAAGGATGATTGTTTTATCATGCCCGCTGTCTATGCCTCTCCCTTACAGAGACGTCTCCTTAAGTTTGGCAACTTGGTCAAATCTCATTCACTTTTCAGTGGTCACGTAGATATGTTCGTTCACTTTCAACAAACGTTTATGGAGACCCTATGTCATGATACGCACAGAAAATATAGAAGAAATGGCCCATGGTTTGCCATCTAAAAAAACAAAAAAACAAAAACAAACAAAAAATGAGTTCAGTATCTAGGGACAAGTCAGATGAATATAGATCTTTTGAACACAATTAAGAAGAATTGAATTTGTCACAGAGCTGGAGTACCCCAGAGAAGGGATATTTAACTTAGGTTGGGAAGGTATCGGCCAAGAGTCCCTGGACGAAGTGACACTGAAGGGAATCCAAAAGAATGAGACATCTCCACTTTTCTTGGAAGAGACAGGAGGGTCAGCAGTCCTGGTGGAGAAACAGAGGGGAGCCAGGCATTCTCAGCATCGGAAGCTATGGAAATTGGGAAAAGGAAGACAGTCAGAGGCGAGCAAGCAGCCGCACGGGACTGGAATAAAGGCGTCTGTGCCCTGGAGGTTGGGAGACGGGGTAGAGCGGTTGATGAAACAGCAGTCACTCTCATGTGGCCTAATGGTGTCCTGATTTACTCTTTGGGGGAAAATGTCGACGGTCGCCAAACAAATGGAGGTGATGTGAAAGTTAAAGAGTGGGAACTGTTCAGAGACCAGGGGCCACAGCTGATACAGAGGATTTCAGGAGAAAGACCCAGAGTTGAGTAGTTTCAGGACTGGGTGCTCAAGATATTGAGGACCAAATGGAGGTGACTGATGAGGAAGGAAAGAGGTTTCATAAGGGCTCCTCCTTGGAAATTCTAGGTAGGTGACGATGCTCTTTTCTGAGAGGACATCCAGAAGAAGGACTAGGCCTTGTTTTTGTTCTGATGTGATTTTTGTGGAAGTGGGGATAAGACTGTACTACTGTGAGGGACGGTGGAAATGACATCAGTTTAAACCTTTCCTTCCCTAGGGCTCTCTCTAACAGCCTGAGCTGGGAAGTAATCTCCTTCTGTGCTCCTTTAGGAAATAGAGCCGATATTACCCATTGAGAATCCATTACGACTTTGAATTTTTAGTTCTGTTTTCGTGTGCTGTCTTATCTTCTTAATTAAATTATCTCTTTTAGGGGGAGGGCCATGTTTTATTCTTGTTGGATCATTCATTCACAGAGCCCGAAGCATTGTGCTGCATGTAGAAAGTGTCGGTTGATGTTTATTAATTGATTTGTTGGAATGTTTTTTTCACCGAACACATTCCCAAGAAGGAGCCAAACCCGGAGTTAGGAAGCCATCTGGCAAAAACTGCTCAAGGGAAGGCATCTTGGCTCTCACATCTTTAAAGGTCTTCTTAAAATAGCTAACATTTATTGAACATTTCACTATGTGCCAGGCATTGTGCTGAGCCCGTTTTATATACGTTATCTCACGTAATCTTCCAGGCGGTCTTGTGACCTAAACGTTATAAATATTTGAATTTTAAAACTGAGGGAAAGGAGGTTCAGAGAGGCTAGGCCATTTTTCGAGGGCAGTAAGTTGTAGACAGTGACTCAAACCTGGGTCTACCAACTGTCATGTCCATGAAATTAGTCCATAGCCAGAGCACCCAACATGCTCTCCTCCGCTTGGAGTCTCCTTCTCCACCACCCCCCATTTTATTTTTAAATCCAATTTTATCAACTAAGACTAGATGAACAGAAGACTGGCCCACACTTGCCTGTCCAGGGCTAGAGGCAGGATTCGCACCCAGGCCCCTTGCGAGTCCATTTCCTACTCTGCTGTGCTGGTTTTTAGACAAATCTATCAAACCAAACCTTCCATTGGTCACTGTAGGGCCTGTAGTTGTGTCCAGAGGCCTTACACACTTTTTGGGGATGCACAGCAGAAGTCTGAGGAAATTAGATACTAGAGGGTCCAGCCCTAGTGAGGCCCTGACAGATAACTTGACACAGGGGATATTGGTCCTTCAGAACAGATATCTGAAGGTGGTGAGGTTCTTTCTTCAGATGTGTACATTAAGACCAGCCGATAGAATCCTCACCGAGCCTGATTTCAGCCACATACCGCCTACTAAGAAAGGCTTGTTGATATGATAGATATTTTGGCAACTGAAGTTGTCAGAAATGGGGTAGATTAGCATATGAGTTAGTAAAAGTCCCACTGCTGTTGCTATCCAAGCTGAGGCTGGAGGACAGGACACTGAGATCCTCCAGTGAGTGAGGGGATTTGAGGAAGGTTGGGCTGGACGACCTCTCCAGGACTAAGTGTTCTCAATCCTTTCTAGGGATCTTGTTTGTCTCTCCAAAGCCTAGCTGTCTACATCAGACTCCCTGTGTTGAGTTGTAACGGTTCCCTGAAGTGGTTTTTACACCCATGCACCCACTTCCTGGGGCAGGTGGATCTGGAAAAGGTTTTTCTCTCATTTCAGTTGGCCCTGGATTTGAACCTCACGTGGATCTAAGGCTTTCCGCATCACAGTCAGGACTATATGTCCATTGATAAAGAACAGGCAAAGAATCTCTGTAGAACGTGAAATTAGCCATTTGGGACTCCAAGAAGTTACCCCTTCTCATTGGAGAGAATTTGTTCAGATTAGGATGTGAAGCTCCCGCCACATCTCCTCAAAATTGAAACAGTGTCAACGACAATTCAGGTCTGTTTTGAATCTTGTTACCCTTAAAAACAGCCAGAAGCCAAGTCTGCCTGAACATGCTCCTACTTGTTATCGACAGTCCCCAAAGGCATTATGGGTGACTTGATCGTGTGTCATGGAAAGTCAACGTTGGGAGAAGCAAGAGTGAAATGTCAGTCTTGCGGTTCCTGAAACCAACCAAACTGCAGGGGTCAAGTGAAAGAAAAGCAACAGCTCAAGGTGTGTCTTCAAAGCGGTGAGGGCCAGAGAGAAGTTGGATCGCTGTCGTATTCTGCTCCAGCGCACGTGTGGCGTGCTCGGTCTGGGATGACAAGGCCACGGGCAAGGGTAAAGGTGTTCTTACGAGATTCAGCTCTGAAGTCAGATTGTTGGCTCTGAAGCCCAGCTCCACAGCTCCCTCGTGTCATTTTGGGCAAGTCGCGATACACATTAGAAGCAAAATATACAATAGGCAGAAATAGTCTCAAAATAGATCCGGGATTTTTCATGAGGATTAAATGAGCCAGTACTCTTGAGGCTTTTAAGACAGAGTTCAACACAAAGTAAGCACTCGGTAAGTGTTAACTTTTATTACCACAGCCAGTATAATGATTATTTCTGGGAGTAGAAATCAGGGGAAATCACTAGAACGGGAGGAAAGGAAGAAAAAGCAAGAAACATACAGGGAATCAGAGAAATGTCGAAGCAGAAGGATGTATGGGAGAGATTCGTTTTGCCCTAGACTGGTATCTAAATTGGATTGCAGAATCTTGAGACGGGCTTTTTCTTTCATGCTGGGCAGGATTCATTTGCTCTGAGCACATGACAGAATGCAAAGTATGCGGGGTCCTTAGTGGCTGGTTGACTGATCCGAAGAGCTCCAGCTGAAAACAAGATGACTGTGTGCTCACCCCTGAAGTTTGTAAGACCGGGTTGTTGATTCCTTTTCCAGGTGGAGGCCCCTTAGTGGAGGGTGATGGCTTTCCAAACCCAGTTCCCGTTTTGATGAGATCTCACCCTCTGGCTGTGTACGGCCTGGTTTCTGATTGCAGCCACACCAGCCTGCGTGACTCCCTTCGGCACGCTCCCACGGAACCCTGCTATCCCGGGATTTGTTTAGGATCCATCTTTGGAAACCTTAGAGAGTAGAGATCTTTTCTCAGTTGGGCCCTGGGAAAGTTGCTGGTGGATACAACAGCCCATCTCCTACCAGGGCTCTGCAAGATGCTTGTGGATTCCGGCACTGCATGTGAATTTGTATCTGAGCTAGCACAAAATTGCATATGCGTATTTCCAAAATCATTATTTTGCACTTCAGTGTCATTCAGACATGCCAGGCACATATGAAGACCAAGTGAGCCGTGGGGATTCGTTCGCCTACACCCTTGCAAATGCAAATTCACGCATAGAACTTCCCCAAACACTCCCGAGTCGGACCACCCCCCTCCTCTGATTGGGGTCCTCTCTGCCTTGGAGACTGTGTACTTTGTAGATGTGCAATAAGTTTCATTCATGTCTGACTTCCCAGGCTCTGGCAGAGTGCTTGGCATTCAAGAGGCTCTGGAGATAATCTCAGAGGACTGGCAGTCATGCTGATGTTTTTATGCTTTTTTGAATATAAAAGTCACAGTTTACTTTCTCTCTCAGTGACCGGGTACAAAAGCTCATTTATAATTAATACACCAAATCCTTAATAAAGCAAACCAAATGTCATCTTTCCCTTTTTCTGCAACCCCGACTCATTATTTCCTTTGGATGAAAGCACTTTTGAACCATAAAAATAAAAACCGTGAGATCAGTTCAGTGACTTCAGTGCATAAAAAATATTGTGGTTTGTTCCCAATAATATGCAATCAACTGTCCTCATCACCTTTAGCATGGTCTCAGAATCGCCACCAAATGTGAGTTAGCAGGATTTTAATAAAAGCTGCCATGAAGGTCTTATTCATTGGGGTGATACATGGTGGAAAATGTAACACTTCCTATGTCAACAGATCTTGGGGGCAACCTGGTTATTTCCCTCTTCCTTCTGTGAACCCAAGAAGGGGAACCGTGCTATTTATCTCTGTGTTCTTAGTGCTACGCCTAATATTTGGACCTTACTTGGTGCTTAAAAAATGTTTTCTGAATGTGGAAGGAATATTTAACCACTAGCTATAGTGACCTCTTCCCCATGTCACTGCCCTGGAGGTCCTGTATCGCCTCTGTAGAGAGGGAAGCTGTCATTGGATGGAGCTTAAGGCCCTCCCACTCTGTCTATAATGCCGAGTCTAGCCATATTGGTACACGGTGGATGTTGTACCCTTCTTGGCAATGCACTGCCTAGAGTTACTACTGGTAAAGGATTTGTACTCTGGTGAAATTTGATGGTCACAAATATTTGAGTGATGCCTCTGTATTTTCTTAAAGGAAGGTGAGAATAAAAATTCATTGTGACTCAAAGTCAAAGGAGCTTATTAATGTCCCTTAAAATATTTTGACCTCCAAAGTTTATCTAGAAATTCTAAGGAAGCAGAAAATTCAATTTTAATACGATTTTGTTGAGAAAATAAAAACAAACATTTCTTTTTATTATTTTGAACTTTCCCTGGTGATGACACAGTTCCAAACATTTTGTGGTGTCAGAGATGATTCTGGCATAAGAGATCTCTGAACATGATATCGTAACTGCATCTTCTATAAGGCCCTGAATTTTCTGAAGTTTTTTTTTCCCCTTTTACCGAGGGTGTTGGTATCTTCCCGGACCTCTTGAATTAGTAATGTTTAGTGAGGTTAAGAGCCAAGATCCTGTCTCTGGCTCTTCTGCTGCCTGGCTGTGTGAACATTGACAAATGACTGTCTCTCTCTGTTTCGTTTTTTAAATTTCTGAAGCAAAGTCATTGCTTCAGGATGTTTTCTGCATCCTTTCTGGCTACAAGATTATTTCACTGGATTTTTTAAAGGATTATTGGCATCATTTAAACTGAATATTCTGAGACTGGAGAATTTCCCTAAAGGATAAGCAAGCAAGAAAGTGTAGACAGAACATCAAAGCCTCACTCTCATGCCTTCCTGATTTCACTCTGCGTTTCGGCCAATTACACTGCAGTTTTATTATGGCTCAGCAATACGAACAAAGTCTGAGCTGGTAGGATATTAATAAAGTCATTATGAAGATCTGGCTCATTGACAACTTAGAGAAATACCAGTAGGAATTGGAATGACGTGTAACAAAAAACGACACGCTTAACTGGATGTGTTTCTGAAAACGGGATAGATTTGCGTCTTCCTAGGAGAAAGGAAAAGTGTCCGATTCTGTGAAATTCAGAGTGTGAGCTAGAAGGATATTATATTTCATGCAACCTGTGGGCACTGGCGATGTTGGAGCTCAGCTAGAAATCAAAGTCCTTGGGGGCATGGGACAGGCCTGTGCTCATGAGTCTTGGAATTCGGATTGAAGGGTCTTATTTTCAAAGGCTTTTCATGAGCCAAATGTATAAAGTTGCAACATTTATTCAACTCGACTGGAGATCCTCTGAGATGAAGCCAATATATTCCTTCCATGCGACCTTGGCTCGCTTTGAATGGCCCCATGTGGTCCATTGCGCTTCTTCAGAAAAATGAGCCACTGGAGACAGGATAAGGAAGAGTATGTTCCTCCAAACAATGGACACTTACATTTCCTCAGCTTTCTAGAAATGGTGGAATTATCAGGGTAGAATTCCACTGTTCACTTTTAAGTGAATTTTTGGTGGTTTCAATCAATCATTTCTTTTCTACTCCAAATTTTTAAAAAAGAAGGAGGGATATATATATTTTTTGGGGGGGCAGATATAAAATGACGTATGCTTTTTGTTTTCCTCATGTTATTTAGTGGAAAGTTAGACAAATAAATTAGGGAACGCAAAGCAGTGAGAAACGTTTTTGATGACTGTATCCACTTGGGTATTGTGCAAGCCCATAACCATTTAAATGAGTCAGGGGGTGGAGAAAAGCTTTCAAAGAGGTGACATGTGAAATAAGAGTGAGTATGAGATGCTACTTGAAAGCGAAGAAAGGACATTCTAGTTGTGGGAACAGTGTGGGTCAAGGGAGAGGAGCAAGACCCAAAAGAGAGAAATAAAGGGAGAAATAAAGCCCCCCAAAAAGAAAACCAGAGACGGAGAACTGCTCTCTGTATTTTGAGACGTGTGTCCGTGGAGGTGCTGTGGTTTGGCACGGAGGTTCAAGAAATGGCTCCTCGGGCTCTGCCACCAGATTAGGTAACAGCTTCGCAAAAGCTTTCTCACCTCTTCGAGTCCCTCATGTGGGATGATGATGATAACCAGCGTGTGTGGTCAAGACATCAGAGAAAATATTTTCAAAAAGTATTAGCTGGAGAACCAGTCAGAAAACCGTATCAGAAACTGTCTACATGGGGATATTATTTAAGTCAACCAAGACAAATTTACAAGGGTGGAATTCAATTGGGGAGAAAGAGGTTCTAAATAATTTTTAATAAGCAAGGGGCTGCGAATGGAACTTAACGGCATTTTACTCATTATTATGCTAGAAGTAATACAACTTCATTGCTATTATGCTTATTTGGTACTATAACTTTATTGTTTTTATAAACATAAAAAAATACATGAATTTATATAGGTTCACCCATGACTTTCCCAACACTAGTGCACTGAGAAGATCTGTAAATTCTCTTACTATGGGAATTTTGGCCAGACCAATTCTATTCCACGGTCTTAAAGAATGGTCACCACCTATGAAACCAGTAAATCTGCCATTTGACAGTTTCAAGTGCTGTTAAGACATTCATTTGTTTATTTATTAATTTATTTGGTTTGATTTCACTTTATTTTATTCCATTTCATTTTTACCAATAAAATGAAAGGCAATCTCCTTTGCCAAATACTTTACTATGAATGATTTGTATACAAGTTCTATTGAATTATTTCTGTGCTGAAAACCAACATAGATTGTGATGAATGATTATTTATGAAAAGATACAAAGAACTAAAGAATTCAACATATAGCTTGCTGGAGATTAGATAGGAAATGTCGAAGGGACATTTTTATAAATAAGCTTTGTAGCGAGAAGCAACGGTGTGTGAAAACATCTGCGAGAGAGAACCCAGACTCAAATGTAAAAGTAAACAATTATAGGTCCTCTTAAGAAAAAGTCCCCAAGGCCCACTGTGACTTGGAAATTGGCTCAGTAGGCTCTGTACTTGCTGAACTGCTATCCTGGTTCTAGAACATATGTTGTAGAAGGTAGTATCCGGATTTGAATATGGTTCTATTAAATCTGACCCCATTGTTCCAGTGCTCCCGGCAGAACCTGGCGTGACCCTGTGAGCTTTGGTAAGCACCTAAATGGTTATGCTGATCTTCATGGGGGCAGGTTTAAGCATTTTGTTTCCCTTTGAGTAAAGCAATTGTTTTTATAAACTTCAGCGAGGCCGCTAAAATTGTGGAGTTTCCTGTTTTTGATCAATAAAAGAAAGAATTGCAGGGAGCTGTCCTAAGAGTTGTCATTTTGAGTTAATCTGTTCATTCCTCCTATTTCTAATGGACGTACTGTGATTTTGAAAGCCAGTCTGTTGATGTTATTGGGAATAATAGGTATTAAATAAAGACAGTGATGGGTACGGATCTAAAGGGCCCACCATCTACTGGGAAAGGAGAACAAAGACAAGTGAGACAAAAATGAGAAATTGAGGCCATATAAAATTGCATAATTTAATTGAGGCAGGATTTCTGGCTATTGTGAAGAAAAATGTTGGAAAATCTTTCCTCAAGACAATTAAAACTGAAGAAATTTGTAAAAAAAAAAAAAAAAAGAAGAACCACACACACATAATCATTTCAGGGCTCTAGAAATTTTCTAAAGAAAAGCAACAAAACAATAATTTTTGTTTCATGGAGAGAGCGGTTCCAACTTTGGGAAAAAACTCGATGACGTCTAGGCCTTTTGGGGATTATTCCTGGTCCTGCCACCACCAGCTAGGTGGGTGTTTTTGGCGATTTTTTTGGAGGGCTGTGGGTGCAGCAGGGAGGAAGAAGGAGACGGGTCCAGAAAACCATTATTAAATTCATTGCCAGAGATGTCAGACTTGGTTCAAAGCAGAGGGTGCAAATCTGTGCCCAGGAATATTGTCAGGACCAGCAGCACAGCTGGGGGAATGACTGGGCGAAGCCTGCAACTCTGGTTTTCTGAAGCTGACGTCCTGATGGACACAGTGGTGAACCAGTCAGGATATCCCTGGAAAGAGTTTGGCAATAAACATGGCATAGATGGAACCCATAAACTAACTAAAGCTTGTTGGTTGACCCCCAAAGGAGAAATATTCCCCTCCCCCCAATTTTTTTTTCAGGAGAAAATAACAATCCGGAGGCTCTATGACAATATATGATCCAAAGTGTCTACTTTCCAAGAAAAAAAGACAGAGCGGAACGACAGAAATGCTATTCTCGTCGTGAACGCTGTGAGCTGGCGTGCATGCCCTTCTCTCAGGCGCCTGTGGGCTGCTAGTTTCCACAAAGAGGGAGGGGGAGGGGAGGCCCCTTCCCCAAACTCCCACTGTTGTCCTAAGTGTCCTCTGGGCACCCTGCCTGTGCAGACGGAGGTGGAAGCCGGGTCCTTAGAGCTAAGGAGTGGGAAACACCACTCGCACGACCTCTTGAATCAGAGAGACGCCAAAGGCTGAGGTCAGGATGATATAAAAGTGACAAAGAACACATGGTCCTCACAGGTGTCCACCCCGCTTCAGGGCAGATGTGAGACATGATTTTCAGCAACGCTTTAAAGGTGGGGGTGCCTCGACCCCTCCGTGACGGACCCGGAGGAACCGAGCGGAGCTGCTGGGCTGGGGACACGATGGGCTTTCTCAGGCCGTGCGAGATGAAGCACCGTCCTTCCTGACTTCCGACAGGGAGAAGGATCTGGTGCTGGTGTGCGGCTAGGGAGATGATAGATATCTTTAATTATACGATAATCAGAGATGAACTAATTAGATACCACTTGATAACTAATCAGTCGCAACATTCATAAAGCTGTTTCTCATTTCCTCCTCTCGGGGATGGAACAGATGGTACCTGGTGTTTCAAGGGCGGCTCTCGGAGGCAGAGCAGGAAGGCTGGAGGATCAAATGCTCGGCGCAGGCATTAGGGAGCCAACAAGGCTGGGGTGCCGAGACATGCGTGATTTACTATTGGATTTAATCTACCTGAGAAAAATCTCGGGGCCCGTACGAAGGAAACCAAAATGTCATCAGCTAACACCGAAAATTCCTTACCACCATCTGTACGTAAGATTAAACAAAACCCAGGAGACTCCGGGAGAAAGAACAGGGAAAATTTAATGATGAGCTTAACTTGGGTAACTTGATAGATGTTACCTTTGTGACGAGCCCTCGGCCGGCAAGACTCTGAAACCCCTGAGGAGCCGGTGGTGTTTCGCCTGCGAAAGCGGCTGCTCTCTCCCAGCATGGAGGCCTGGAACTTTTGCTAGGAAAATTTCTCTCTCTCTCTCTCTCTCTCTTTTTTTAAGTTTATTTATTTATTTTGAGAGGGAAAGTGAGCAGGGGAGGGGCAGGGAGAAAGGGAGAGCGAGAGAATCCCAAGTGGTCTCCGTACTGTCCGTGCAGAGCCTGATGTGGAGCTTGACCTCGTGAATCGTGATATGACCTGAGCGGACATCAAGAGTCAGAGGCTTAGCCGAGTGAGCCATCCAGGCGCCCCAGGGAAACTCTCTTTCTCTTGCAGAAAACTCGTTCCTTTGAAAGCTGGGTTTTCTGTCATTAATTCAGTTCCCTTCCTCTACTTCCCTTTGAACCAGAATTTCTTTCTGTAATTCAAGCATATAAAACTCTAACATCTAGATTTGCACACATATCTGTTTAGAGGATGTGGTCCACAAACACTGACTGACCCACTATGATATATCGGCACTGTACTAGACGCTGAGGATAAAGGTCATGCTTTGCTAAAAAGAAGACGCTGTCATTTCTCTATAAGCACGGTGATTTTATGAATCAGGCAAGAAAAGCAAAGAAAAATACCTACTCGGTATAATTGTCAGTTGGTACCAAGTGTCAGATGCCTTTGGATTTCGGACCTGCTGAAATGTGCTATTAAGGTCAAAGTGAAATAAAAGGGAGGTCATTCTGTAGACTTATGCTATCCTCATTTTTTTTTTTTTTTAAGTGAAAACCAAGTTTTCCGAAAAGGAAGAAAAGGGCCATCATGGTGCGTTTAAGTCTCTGACTCATCATTGGCCCTCTAAAAAATAAGAAAGGTTATTTTTTAGAGCAGTTTTAGATTCACAACAACATTGAGCAGAAGATACAGAGGTGTCTACATACATTATATGCTTTTGCCGTCTGTCGAGTTTTGTCTTTTCCGGAATGTCGTAGAGTTGGAATCATACAGTATGCAGACTTTTTGGGTCGGCTTCTTTCACTTAGTGACATGTATTTAAGGTTCCTCCATGACGTTTCATGGCTCCGTTGTCTGGATGGGCCACGTCTGATTTATCCATTCACCTGCGGAAGGACATATATCCACTCACCTCTTGAAGGACAACCATTCACCTATTGAAGGACATCTCGGCCGCTTCCAAGTTTTGGCAAATACAATAAAGTTACTATAAACATTCACGTGCAGGTTTTAGTGTGGACATAAGTTTTCAACTCTTTTGGGTAAGTGCTGAGGCATAGAAGTGCTGGATCCCGTGGGAAGAGTATGTTTAGTTCTGGAAGAAACCGGCAAACTCTTGCAAATTCTCCCCAGTGACGTCTGGAAGTTCCTGCTGCTTGGCATCCTTCCTTGTCAGCGTTTGGTGTTACCGGTGTCCCAGATTTTGCCCATTGTGATAGGTATGCAGTCATATCGCACTGGTTTTTGAAATTTGCCATCCCTTAAGGATATTGGGTTTTGAATAATTTTTCGTATATTTCTATTCCACTTGTATATTTTCTTTGATGATGATGTGTGTGAAAGCCTTTGGCCCATTTTCAAATTGGGTTGTTTGTTTTCTGACTGCTGAGTTTTAAAAGTTCTTGGTATATTGTGGATAACAGCCTTTTATCAGATATGCATTTTGCAAATATTTTCTCCGGGGCCGTGGCTTGCTATTTCATACTTGTAACAGTGTCTTTTGCAGGACGGAGATTTTTAAATCTTAATGAAAGGTGGCTTATTAAGTTATCTTTTCTGGACCATGCCTTCGTGTCCTATCTAAAAAGTCATCGCCATACCCAAGTTCATCTAGATTTTCTCCTCTGTTATCTTCTGGGAGTTTTATAATTTTTTGTTTTACTTTTAGGTCGATGACGAATTTTGACTTAAGTTTTGTGAAAAACGTAAGGTGTGTGTCTGGGCTGATAGTTCTGCATGTGGATGTCCAATTGTTCCTGTCTCAATCGTTGAAAAGACACCACTGGTTTTCTAGAACTCTATTTTTCACCAACAAATCTGGTAGTTCAGAAAAGATTGGCGCAAGTAGCCTCTAATAAGATTGTTTCAAATTAATTTTCCTGGGGTGAAGTAACATTTGAACTAGCTGGATAAAATCCCGTGTAATTGTAGAAGAGAGACCCATTTTTATTACTGCTACTTATGTTTCATTGTAAGATTTTTTTGAATGTATTGAATCATTTAGGAAAGAAACCAACATGCAATTCTCCAAACCAGATGCTGTGACTATGGATAAATCCTTTTCAATCACTGATATCTCATAACATAATGATATCTTTCACCATCAAAGACTGGACTGGAAAAAAGAATTTACTAAGAATCTAAAAATATTCTAGGCATTCTAGGTGCTATATAAACTGGAATAACTCAAACTTCACAGAAGCATTGACATTTGGGTTTATGAGACACTTTTGAGTACTTTTTTTTTTTTTGAGAGAGAGAGAGAGCAGGGAACGGGCGGGAGGGAGAAAGAGAAAAGAGAAAATCTTAAGCAGGCTCCACACCCAGTGCAGAGCTTGATGTGGGGCTTGAACTCAAGAACCATGAGAACATGAGCCAAAATCAAGAGTCCAACCCTTGGGGCGCCTGGGTGGCGCAGTCGGTTAAGCGTCCGACTTCAGCCAGGTCACGATCTCGCGGTCCGTGAGTTCGAGCCCCGCGTCGGGCTCTGGGCTGATGGCTCAGAGCCTGGACCCTGTTTCCGATTCTGTGTCTCCCTCTCTCTCTGCCCCTCCCCTGTTCGTGCTCTGTCTCTCTCTGTCTCAAAAATAAATAAATGTTGAAAAAAAAATTAAAAAAAAAAAAAGAGTCCAACCCTTAACTCACTGAGTCACCCAGGCACCCCTTGAGTTCCTTTCATACCAAAGGAGTTGTGTCAATCAAGTCTACTTGTAATAAATATCACACTTACTTGAGTCATTAGGGGGGATGCCTGCTAAATAAATCACAAAGTAGGAAACACTCAGTAATCACTGGAGATTCACAACAATGCTTGACTCAGGTGAGATTCAGGGAAACTATTGGATCTATGTGGGTCCCTGTCTCCTCATTTAGAGCACAGAGAATTTGAATTTAGATAGTAACCTGTAAAAGTCCTTAATAGTAGTATAATCTTTATATATTTATATTACATATGTATAATATATATTATGTTAGTATAATATATATTTTTAATATATTTATATTGCTATTTCATCCTTCATATATATTATTATAATATATATTAACATATTAACATATATATTATGTTAATGTTATATATATTATTTATATATTTATATTGCTATTTCATCCTTCATATATATTATATATTAACATATTAATATATTAAAATAATACATTACATTAACATAATATTTAGCAATATTTAGCAATTTATATATATATTATATATAATATATATATAATTATATATATAATTATATATTAATTATATATAATTAATATATATAATTAATATATAATATATTATATATATAAAATATATATATTAATATATTATGTTAATGTAATATATATTATTTATATATTTATATTGCTATTTCATACTTTATATATACATATAATATATATATAATATATATATTAATGTTTGTTTTTGAGACCGAGAGAGAGCACAAGCAGGGGAGGGGCAGAGAAGGAGGGAGACACAGCATCCGAAACAGGCTCCAGGCTCTGAGCTGTCAGCCCAGAGCCCGACGTAGGGCTTGAACTCGGGAACAGTGAGATCATGACCTGAGCCCAAGTCCCGTGTTTAACTGACTGAGCCACTCAGGCGCCCCCAGTAGTATCATTTTATAATTCCACATGCTAAGTCTATGTTGAATTTGGGGGGAGTCATAATGAAGAATGACATGATATTTTTAATGAATACCAACTTTGTAATAGTTTAGAATACAAGGGTTAGGCATGAAATACTTACTAATTCATTCAAAATCTCAAAAACAGAGCCTCTGATTTGCTGGGCATGAGACCTGGACCTTGAGATGAAAGGTGGCACGGGGTAGCGACGACAAAGAGGATTAATCTCAGAGGTATGCGTGCTTCTCTTTACACCATATCTACCCATTTTCACACATACATCTGGTATCCGAGAAAAAGGGGCACCTGGTCTCCTGACTCTGCTGAAAAGTTTTGGCCTCTCCACTTCTGCTCCTACAAACTCTTATTCTCTTTCTGGTTTTTGCATTTCCTTATCTCGCCTTACAGTCCCACATGTGTCTTCATTGCTTGGGCTTGATTAGAGACTTTGCTTCTCCCCATTTTGCCTCAACATCACCTCTGGGGTGCAGTTTTATGACTGTCTTCTGGCTCCAATCACTATGCAGGTTGCCTCCCTCCCCGTAACTCCCCTAACGTGTCCTGATGCCCAGGATCCAGCCCTTGCCGATCTTAACCTACTTGGCCAACACCTTCTCTGGACCTTTGGACAACTGGTGAGCCCAGAGCAGACAAGAAACTCTTTGGTGATGGGGAGGGACACAAAGGGACAGGTCTTCCACAAGGAGGTCATATTTCATTTGGGAGCATTGTTATAAATTCTTGACAGTTGGAAATTGGAGATCGTTTGCCTGAAGTCTAGTTATGATGATCATCCCCTTATTTACTGGATCATACTGCGTTCTATTTTTGACGTTGACTTTTTGATTTCTGTTCATGTGTTTGACATAGAAAGCCTCGCAGGAAAATTATGTGAAGTCAGTCATTTCTGCTGGTGCAACTGTAATGCGTCTGGATTAAAGAAGCAAGTGTACGTGTTGGGCAAAATTTACCATTGCGTTATTGGGTAGCCTTTTAAAATGGATGTTTTGATTTAAGGAAAGAACTTAGAAATAGGTCAACGGAAATATAATCCTGGCTCAATAGTCACTTTCTGTGAAGCATTGAATCATTCAATAAACCTCTCTCTCTTTCTGAAAAATTAAATGGGGATATAGATATGCTTATTTTTAGAGGTTCTTTCCAACTTGAAACTTCTATTGTTTTAAACACTATGTATTCAAGTTCCCTGGGAGCTAAAGATTATAATTCTTTGGTCTACATGGACTTCAAGGGGAAAACATCAAAAAAAAAAAAAAGAGTTAAAAACTTGGTTGTACGTTGACTTGAAAATTGAGTAAACGTATCACATTTATACATGCTCACTCATGTAAAGACTTTAGATGCTTTAGTAACTTTTCATTACTTATTCATCAGTCTTGGGAAAGACCTGATCTTGATTATCCGGTATCTGGCTACACGCTCTGCATTTCCAGGTGAGGCAAGTTATTTTGAAGCCTCCCCAGACATTTTTGTTGACAGAATGAGTACAAGCCAGCCTTGTGACACCGTCAGAAAATTCATCCTAAACCACAACCGATCAGGCCCTTCTGCTTTAAAAGGTAAGTTTTGGGGCAGGGGTGGGGCATTGCGTCGGGCTGAGCGTCTCGCTGGTAACAATTAACAACTCTGGACAGAAATTTTAAATTCTATGAGGGCTCTGAGGTACAACCCCAGAGAAGTGCAAACCGGAGGGAGTTTGACCCTGTGAATTGTTCTGGGTAAAGACCCTTATCTATATACCTTTTCCCCATAGGATGTGCTCCAGGCCGCATGGAGGTACTTGTGAGTTCAGTTCTTCTCTGCATGTGACTTGTACCTTCCCTTCCACCATCCTGGGATCTCACCGTCCACCCGGAATGTTCTCGTCCATCCCGGCTCATTCATTCCTTTCACCTGTCAAACCCAGCTCATCACCTAGGCGTTCCGTGAAACCTTTCCTGATCTTGCATACACTTTCCCTTCTCTGATTTCCTAAAGTCCTTAAAGTATTTGCCACTCCTTCGCTTCGGTCTATGTCCAATCTCCTGTTTCATCATCTTTCAGAAGGAAATAAACGCACCCTTGTTAGAGACCAACGCCTGCACGTACTGCCACACGGCTTTCGGTCCTGCTGTTCTGAGCCCTCCGACCTCATTTCTAGGTTTGGGGAAGGTTTGCCTTCTCTGGGCGTGTTGCGTTTTGAAGCGTGGCGTGCCTGGGATGGGATTCTGGCTCAGACTCCTAGTGTGACATAATCTCTGCGAGCCTCACTATTTTCAGTGCAAAGGGACAGTGACAAAGATGCCTACCTTGCCGGGCTGATGGGGCTCACGTGGGATGCCTGATGACGAGGGTCTGGGACGAGGAGGATGCTCTCTCTGAGAGCCCATATGGCAGGTGGACAGATAGCACAAGGTTTTTCCCATCCTGGACTTGGGCCAGGTCGTTGGGACACATCAGTCATCACAACTCGGGCAGGGGCTCAAAAGACGTTTGCACATCGGGGCTTGCTCTGTCCTGTGGTTCTGTAGAGCCAAGGTCACCCCAAAACGGAGCCCAGGTTAGCTTAGAGAAGAAAGACCTCAGGGAATACAGGGCCTTCTTCCAAGGAGGTCTCCCCTGGACCAAATAACCTGTTTGCTTCCAGACCCACAGCACTGTGAGAACCAATAAAGATCTATTCTTCTAAGCCACTGTATTTTGGGGTGGATTATTACATGGCAAAAGCTAACCGATAGAAATAGGCAGAGACTCTTTGATCTCACTAATGACACAGACTTGGTTTATCTCTAAACTAACAGATGCAGAGACCATTAGACCATTAGAAGGACTGAGACATTTCTTTGATGGTATGTGCGAATCCGTGCCTAAGAAGCTGAGATTTGTTTCCGGCTTTGATTCTGGCCTTTTTGAGCTCAACCTTATCGACTGAGATTTCAGACAATAAGCCTGTTGCACTTCCGGCTTCACAACGGTTCAGCCAGCTCTTGGGGTATAGGTCCGGCTTTTGGTGCAAAAATATATAAGATATTCAGGAAGCCACTCCCAATTCTTTATGTGGATTAGTGCAATACTATCCTGTCTAGGACAACCTCCTCCGAGTTGATCTTCTTCCGTAGGTTCTCAAAAATAGAGGCAAAGTGAAATTCAAAAAGGAAACATGTTCCTTATCCTCCCGATCCCTACCCGCTTTAAAGATCATTGCTTCCTCATTGTGAAATCAGTCTCCCCAACATGGCACCCAGATCCTGCCAGGAGTAAGCCCAGTCTGGGTGCCCAGCCTCACCCAGCACGTCTCGGTCTCATGCCCCTTGCGTCCTCTAGCTTTGTGTACCTGCCTACCGCAACACCACCTTTCAGTCTAGAACCCATTTCCCCCGTCTTTAATATTGTTAACTCAGTCTCTCCTTCGGATCTCAATTCAAAAATGACTTATTCAAAGAAGCCTGCCGAATTCCCTGCTCCAGCCCCAGATTTATTTCAAGCTCTACTATGTTCTATTCCTTAGCGTGCAATTGACATTTTATTATCTCGAGGACTGCTGTAATGTCTTTCTGCCCTGTTACACGATATGCTTCATAAGAAATCTGAGCCGGCTTCCCTCACCATTGCAGTCTCAGAGTACGGGACAGTTCTCGATGCCAAATAAGTCCTCAACCTCTGCTTCTCATCACAACGCAATTGAACTCGCCCTCCCACTGTGAACAAACATGCACTTGGGCGGTGGCTCTGATGCAAGCCATTTCAGACATCCAGGCGGTGCAGTCTTGTGGTCCTTGGAAACAGGAATGAGCACCAAGTAAAATCTACCACCGCCCTAGTTTTCTGCTTGGGGACACTTTTCTTCTGCAGTGGAAAGGAGTGAAATCTGAGCAATGCAAGTGTGTGGCTAAGCTGAGAAGACAGACATCAGAGTCCTGGGGGGACTTCAGTGGAAGGACAGGAATCGCTGGGGCGGCGGACTGGAGGAGAGGTTGCCGGGCAGAGAGGAGGTCCTAGAAGTCTGTGTGGGGACTGAGTGCGGGCCACTGGATGAAGACTGGCCAGTGAATGCCCAGGGAAGTTTCCTTAAGGTGAAGCTGGCTTCCCTTTGCCAGGCTGAGAACTGAACAGAGATACGGAGGAGCAATTCTCCCAGTGGAGAGACCTCACTGAGCACCTTAGGTGTCCAGTTAAGACCCCAGCAGGTCTAGGTATAGGGATCATGTCTTAGAAAAAGTGTCAGCAAACACTAAGCACCAGAAGTCTACTGTGGACACGGAAAAAGACGACAAGGGGGATTTTAAGACAAGAGGTATTAACAGAGACAGATACGAGACATTACATGATGATAATGGGTCAGTTCAAACAGGGGAACACAGGGTTGCCTGGCTGGCTTGGTGGGAAGAACTTGTGACGCTTAATCTCTGGGTAGTGAGTTCAAGCCCCATGTTGTGTGTAGAGATTATTTAAATAAGTAAAACGTAAACAAACAGACAGGGGATTGCAATCTCTAAGATACATGAAGCAAAACTGATACAAGAGAAATAGAAGTGTCCACATCGTTGTCAGAGATCTTTCTGTCCACTTTTAGTTTACAGAACAAGATAAAAAATGAGTAAGCACAGGGCACCTGGTTGAGCGTTGGACTTCGGCTCAGGTCATGATCTCGCGGTTTATGAGTTCGAGCCCCACATCAGGCTCTCTGCTGTCAGCCTGTCAGCAGAGAGCCTGCTTCAGATCCTCTGTTCCCCTCTCTCTGCCCCTCCCCTGCTTGCACTTTCCCCCAAAATAAATAAATATTAAAAAAAGGAGTAAGTATATAGACCTGAAAAAACCACATTCCACAATGGAACAAAATTAGAATTCATAATAACAAGAGGCCTAGAAAATCTTCAAGCGTTTGAACATTAAACAATCCATAATGTGGGTCAAAAAGGAAATCACAAGCAGAATGGGAATATAATTTCACCTAATTATAATACAAATACAATATATCAAAACCTGTGGAAGGCAGCTGAGGAAGGGCTCCTGGGGGGAAGTTCAGAGATTTACGTATTTACATTAGATAAGTAGAACGGTCTAAAAATTGATGATCTCTGTTTCCATCTAAAGATGCTAGAGGAAAGAAGGCAATTGCAACACGAGAGAAATAGAAGAAAGAATATAATAAAGACAAGAACAGAGATCAATAAAACAACACGATTAAACAATAAAAAAGAGAAAGTTAACAGATTCAAAAGTTAACCCTATGCAGTCTGATCGAGCAAAAAGGCTCAGTAAAATAGTATAGGAAACACGACTTACCAATATCAGGAGTGGAAAAGGAAATATTATGACGTATCGTACAGAAGTTTCTAAGAAAATTATGCCGTATTACAAATAACTTCATGTCAACAACCTTAGGCCAAATAACTCAACCCAACAAACTCAACAACCTTAGGCCAAATAACTCAACCCAACAAACTCAACAACCTTAGGCCAAATAACTCAACCCAACAAACTCAACAACCTTAGGCCAAATAAATGAATATATTGAAAAAAACAACTTACCAAAACGGACACAAGAAGAAATAGATTTGGAACAGCTCTGTGCTTATTAGGTTATCAAATACGCCTTAGGGAAGAAAAGGAACTTCCCTACAAAGAAAACGTAAAGCACAGAATCTTCACCGCCGGAGTCTGCCAGACGTTAAGGCAGAGCTAGCGACCTTCCAGAAATGCTTTCGGGAAATGCAGAGGAGGGAATATTTTGCTCTGCTTCATTTTACGGAGCCAGCTTCCATCCACCACCAAAACCTTTAAAGAAGACATTTCTAAAGAAAAGACATTTAATGCCCACCATTGATAAGAGACATGCATACCAAAATCCTTAATTTAATTTCAGCAAATAGATAAGGGATTATCCCATGCATGGAATGTAGATACAACATTTAAAAAAGGACACGATAATTGCAATTCACCACATCAATAGGACAAAAGAATGAAAAAAAAAAACCCATATGAAGATCTCCATGAACACAGAAAATGCATATGAAAATAATTCTACTCCTATTTAAGATAACCTTGTAGTCAACGAGGAATACAGGGAACCGCTTCACCCTGATGCGAGCGCCTACCAAAAATCTGTAACTAACATCACACTCAGGCGGAAGCCGCCTTCGACACTTTGATTTAACGTTTTACTGGACGCTGGCCGTTTCAGAAAACACACTAGTGCAAGGGATCCTGTTTGGAACTGAAGACATCAACCTGTCTTTGTCCCAAGTGACCTGTTTGTTTGAGGGTTTGCTTTGCCTGGTTTTTGTTGTTGTTTTTTTTTTTTAATTTTTTTTCAACGTTTTTTATTTATTTTTGGGACAGAGAGAGACAGAGCATGAATGGGGGCGGGGCAGAGAGAGAGGGAGACACAGAATCGGAAACAGGCTCCAGGCTCCGAGCCATCAGCCCAGAGCCTGACGTGGGGCTCCAACTCACGGACCGCGAGATCGTGACCTGGCTGAAGTCGGACGCTTAACCGACTGCGCCACCCAGGCGCCCCGTTGCCTGGTTTTTGTTTTTATTTTACCATTGCAGGAACCAGCTTCATCCTGCTCTGCCCGTCACCTCCTTCTCGCTCAGAGGCTCATCCTGGGCCTTGAAATGTACCGAGCCATTGGAGGCGAGTCAGAGCTGATGCCACCCTTAGAACACGCAGTGAGCACCCGCCTCCCCCCACCTGACCTACCTCACATTCTCTCTTTCTCTCTCTCTCCTTGAAACGGCACTTGTGACACTTTCGGTGCATCCTACCGGTGACTTTTGAAAAGTCACGTGTAACCCCCCTGTCTGTCTCCCACGATTGGAACAGGGGTTCCCTGAGGTGGGGGGATCGGTACGCAGTACACGGTCAGGGAACTGGCTTTGATAGCTGGGTTCCGGGATTTATCCCAAGAGCCTAGACCTGTCTGGCGGATAGTGGGCTGTTAATCATGTGTTTAAGGGAGTTCGTGATGGAATGGGCTGGAAGTGGAGACTAACATCCCTCCCCCTGCCCCTGCCCACCCCAAGAGGCAGAGCCATGGTCATTTTGTTGGAGAGGAAGCAGAAATATACACATAGCGATCCGTCAGACCTTTCCAGTAGGCCTGCACTGACCCAGATTGGGAAGCCTGGCTTGATTAAACACTTGGGGAAAATTGATCCATGGGAAGACCTATTCCTGTCCCCCTTTGCCGTGTTGCACTCGGCTTCCATTTACCAGTTCAGTTTGATGAAGGGAGCAGGACGGTTATATCGTCGGAGGGTGTCTCGGGACCTGGCGTTGCAGCCTGTGTCTTCACGCAGCAGAATTTCTAACCCACACCCTCTAGGGGCAGTGGAGGCCCTGCTGAGTGGCAGGCACGTAACCGGCACGCACACGCCCCTGTGTAAAGCTCAGCGCGAGGTGACGTGTCCCGGCCCTTAGCTGCACGCCGCGCTCCGCCCCGGGCGTGCAGAAGCGTGCAGGCCCGGGTGGCCACGGGGAATACCCCGGGCCTTTCCTTCATGGCACCGCCAGCTACCGTGTCCCAGAAGGTCCCCGGTAACAAGGAGACCTTTCAAGCCTGTCCTTGAGTCAGGCGGATTGTTTCCTGCACAGGTTTGACGACACGGGAAGGTGACCGCGAAGTTGGGCGGGTCTCTAACCCCGGCATCGTTGCGGTGACGTGGTGAGGACTCGGGGTAATTGACACGCCGGGACCCCTGGCAGGCAGACGCCAGCTCATTAACTCTTACGGCGACATTTCTGAAGGCTGCGGCCACATTCCTTTATATTCATGTATTCTTTCCCCTATGGTTCTGAGAATCCCCGAGCTGCAAGCTCTTGCAGAGGACGATGTACTAAAGCATTATCTTTGTTCCCACTCCCTGGAGCTTCTTTTATGATGTAGGGTATGAAGGCTTTGTCATTTCTGCTCAAAAGAAGTTGGGTTCACAGGAAGGACCCCAGAAGCCGTTTTCAGTCTGCCGGGACAACACGACCGTCTCCTATCTGGAGGCCCGTGTCCGCGCCTGCTTGCAGAAGCGACAGTGACAAGGGACACGTGGATGGTTCACAGGTTCCACTATCTGCCAGACCTCGGAACGTGCATCGACTTCTGGCCTCGGGACCCCAACCGGGAAGGCAGCACAGAGCTCAAGAAACGGGATGGAGCTGAGCTCTGCCTACCGGGGTCTGGTTTCCTATGTCACCAGACAATGGCCTCCTGGGGACACTCCTCCACCCACACTCCGGGCCCATTCTAGAGAAAAGAAGCCGGAGGCTCGGGGAAAGTAAGTAACTTAACCGAGGTTAGCTTGGTGGTCCGGGAGGAGCTCCCATGACACACGCAAGCTCTTGTCTTGGTCCCTAATTCCCTCTCTTACAGCCACGTGGCATCTCACAGGAAAAGGAGGGGGACAGGGAGGCAGGGAGGGCGTGGCGAATATAGACGCGTCTTGAACTCACCCTCTAGGAGACAGTGTTGGAAGCCGCAGAACCTAAGAAAGGACTCTTTGCTCAAACACACACATTCACTGAGGCGCAAAGGAACAAAGGAACAGGTTCTGCGTCTCTCCCCACCCCCACTTTCTTTCCCTTCCTTTTTCCTTTTTTTTTTTTTTTTTGTTTACCAGAGAGACATAAAAATACTGCATTGGGTCTGCACTTTGTGAAGCACGGATTAGTAAATAAATACCTCGTGCCCGCGCGCCGCTGCTGAAGTTGTAATTAGCCACAGGCCGGGTTTCTGCTGTCCGGCCGGTTCCTGCAAGGGGCCTGCACCGAATGGCCTGTTTGCACACGGCCCCACAGCTTCTGGTCCCAGCACCACCACCGCCAGGCGTGACCGCTGTCAGATGTCTCTTTCGGTCCCAGGGCTGGGTGGTCGGGAAACACGGTCTCCGTGTCCTTGAGAGCTGACGCGGTCGCCAGGTGGCCCCGGGGTGGCCGGGCGCCAGCATTTTGACGTCCTTTACGGCGAGGAATTAGTGACAAAGAGATGTCTTCAAATCTTTGAAGGTCTCCAAAACGAAAGGCGCAGTCATGTCGCACAGCTCTTTGGAGAGCACGCTTTTCTCTTTGCTGTTTTTGGCTCGGCCTCTTCCGCAGGATTGTGGGAGACGGTCCCCCGTCCGCCCCGCGTGCGCGCCCTCAGTTGCGACAGCTCATAGCAATGCTTCATTAGGGGGATTTTTGTCTTCAGCTATAATCCAGTATATATTTCTTCGCCTGGAAATGGTGCGATTTGGCATACTTTCTTCAAAAACTGCGAAAGACCCGCTTTGTCCAGATTTAAGCCAGGAATAATTCACAGTGACAAGTAGGACAATTGACGGATCCTAGGGATAGCAGGGACTGTTAAAATCTAGTGGAATATGAGACAATAATAAAAAAAAGTTGATTTATTTTGACTGAAATATTCTCAGAAGAGACCCGTGGGCTGAAGCGGTGATATTACCGAATAATGAACGTTTTTTGATATAGTTTCTGATCAGTTTTTTGTTGGTTCTTCTAGACAAGGTTGAAACATTGGAATGAAGGGCATACTTCAAGGGAATGAATGAGACAAAAAACAGCATAAATGTTCCCTGGATTTGTCAACAGTTTACGTCAGAGAACCAGACCGATCTGCCACAGAGACTGAGTCAGCGCAGGAGCAAACAGGTTACGGGGACAAGGGTCTAAGGAGGGTTGGCGATCCTGTTATTAAAGATGCTCAGGGTCCAGAGCTTTGGCCACCACATTTTTAAACATGTTAATTTATTTATTTAGAGAAAGGGAGAGAGCGTGTGTGCACGTAAGCAAGGGGGTGGGTGGAACAGAGAGATTGAAAGAGAGAAAGAGAGGGAGAGAGAGAATCCCAAACAGGTTCCACGCTGTCAGGGCAGAGTCTGATGTGGGGCTCGATCCCACCAACCACGAGATCGTGACCTGAGCTGAAATTGAGAGTCGGACACTCAACTGACTGAGTCACCCAGGTGCCCCCCAGCCACCGCTTTTGAACCAAAATTTTTCCTGATTCCTACCTTCCCTCACTTGATTGTTCAATGGATGCTCTGAAGGCCACTGCCGACTTAATGAGGGGGTTCTGAACCTGCCTCCTGCGACGTCTCCTCGCATTTTCCTCCAATACTCCATATTTGAAGTACTTTGTTTATTCCACGGCATTTAAAGATAACGAACCTTTCATTGTGTCGTGTTTTATTCATCAAGAACTACGTAGCTGCCAATCAAGGCTTCCGATCAACACAAGATCCCCAGTGCCACCAGCACTAGGTTACGCAGCAGCAAGGCAAGCAGCGGCTCGCCTATGGTTTACAGGCTGGGGCTTGGATCTCAGTCCCTAGCTTTGTGCCATTGGCTGCTTGGTCTCTCTCTCTCTCTCTCTCTCTCTCTCTCACTCACTCACTTCTACAATGTCAGTGATGATACGTTGACCTTGCAAGATTGTTACAAGGGGTGCTGAGACCCCAGGGTGGGGACCGCCGTGCTGTGTACGTGCTTCTAAATGGGATAAGCCACACAGAAGGGGAGAGGGACGTCCAGAATCGGTTTTGTAAGAAGGTACAGCAGTTCATTGGCACAACACCGTTCAGCTGTCGTTAAGCCGGTGGTCCGAATGGTGCGGCATAGAAAAGTGCTTCGGGGGGCTACACGGGCTATGTACCCAGGATGCCATGGGCCGTGAGGACAGAGCACCTGTGAGAGCACAAGAGACTTACCCTCTCCCAGGTGTTAGGTGCTGCCCAGGGACGTCTAGAGAATCTCTTGCCCAATTCATTCATTCCAGACCTGGGAACACTGGGGGAGGTAACCTGAATGAACCCTGGAGTGAAAAGTCTGGGTTCTTGCTGCATATATATATATATGTATATATATATATATATATATATATATATATATATATATACATACACACACACACACACACACATATATATATATATATATATGCCACTTATGAATACCACGAAATAGTACATGCTAAGGCCCATTGTGGCATATATATTTACAGTATTAAATTTGGCAAATAACAGCCAGTGTTTTTAAAACCCCCGTAGTGTACCAGACCCTCCGCAAAGTGCGTTACGTACATTAACTTATTCTAGGCTCACAAAAGTCCTGATTTTCAAATGAGAAATGAAGGCTCATAAAAATTGAATGAAGATTAAATGGTTTCTCCAAATACGTGCAGTTAGAAGTGGCTAATTCTGGAAGCGAAAGTAGGCTCTTTGATGGGCTAGCTCATACATCTTGCGGTACAATACCCTGTATACGCCCCAGGGATTTAGGAAGAATTTCTACCTCCCCCTTACATTCTGTAGTGCACCAATCAGATGAATGTTCACATCCGTTATCCAATAGCTGCTTCTTACTGCGAAGCCACTAAGACTCCCCAAATTAAATGATGCCATCAAAGGCTCTCAAGAAAGAGAATGTGGGCTGTACGTCATGCTTTCTGAGGCCAGACCGCAGCTCTGTCTTCACTGTGGGACACGACACGGCTGTCACAGGCAGGAGAGGGATCCCTTCAGACATGGGCAGGGGCCGTAGGTGTGCGTAAAACTGGAGAGAAAGCGTTTCCCAGAAGAGATGGGTTTGAACTGGCCCACGAAGGGTGGGTGGGATTTTGGTAGCCATGGAATAAGGAAGGAGGAAGTCTAGGAAGAAAGGCTCCCTCAACAGGACATCTTTGTACCAAATATAGTCCATAGAACGTTCCCTTTTTTGATTCACTTTGCAGAAGTACCAACAACTGGATGTCTTCACAGTGAGGTTCTTTTGATGTTTAAGAAACAAGCTCTCAAATAATTTCCAGCGTGGGCTTAATTTCCACTTTGTGTCCCCAGTGATGCAGGGATGGGCTCGAACGCTATGAGCCTCAGATAAGTGCGTCTCCACACTCATATTGTGGGACTTCTTAACTGTTTCGGCAGAAGAACCGCTACGTGAGAAAAGTGAGTTTTTAAGCCTGGCCTGGGTGAAGGATGCCATCTAAAAGCAGAGGATGTAGTAGTTATTGTCAACTTGAGAACTTTTGAGGAATTGGGGAGCCTGGGGGGCTTGGTCCGTTAAGCATCCGACTTCTCTCTCTTTCTCTCTCAGAAATAAATAAACATTAAAAAAATTAAAAAAAAACTTTTGAGGACTCATGTTTCATCTTATTTTACTAAAAAATTGTGTTTCCTTTCATAACACTCTTACATTTGGTCTCCTATAAAATATGTTTTCAATGACAGTAGATTAAAATAGCCACTGTGTCCCCCTGGGGACACTGCAGGAACCTCCAGAGCGAGGTGCCTCCCACACCCCAATTTCAGAAGGCCTATTGTATCCACTGTGATTATTAGGTCCTCACTTCCTACACATCCACACCCAGGCTCACCCTGTGGCCATAGGACCCTGTGGATAGAAATAAAACTTCAGTTTTCCTTCGCTCTACGGGAAGTCTTAGCAGGAAAAACTAGGAAAGGCACACGGAACTCTAACAACAGAGTTTTGGGTTCAGTGTGCGTGTTGAAATACACACCTTGTCAAGATCACTTCACTTACAACTGTTACAAAACTCTCAGGCTGGCCCGGTAATATGATTTCTGAGCAATACGGGAAGCTATAATTATTAGTCATGCCAGCGGCTTTGGTTCAATGACCTTGATGCCTAACAATGGTCGGAAGGGAAGTGGAAAGATAGGGAAGAAAACAGTGAAGCCATACTGTTCAGGAGAAAACGCATCGGGAAAGCAAAAACCAGGCACTGGGAGGGCCAAGGGCATGTAGACTCTACTGTTGGAGAACAAGACCCCTCAGAAAGAGTGGGAGCCACTCTCCTAGAACTGAAGGCTGGGGGAACGGGGGGGGGGGCGGCGAATGCTTGCCGCTGGCTCGCCTGCACCGCCTTGCAGAATTAGCTGCCCCCTGAGAGTGCCCTCACCCAGAGTGGAGGTTGAGAGGCAAGCCCATCCCTTGCCTTTGTTATCCAAGTTCTGCAAAGATTTTATTCGTTTAACACTTTTAAATTAATTAAAATTTTTAGAGAGAGTGAGCAGGGGAGGGGCAGAGGGAGAGAGAGAGAACAGGTTCAATGCTCAGTGAGGAGCCCGACGCGGGGCTCGTTCCTACAGCCCTGGGATCATGACCTGAGCTGAACCCAAGAGTCGGACGCCCAACCGACTGAGCCACCCAGGTGCCCTGAGGTCCGTGAGGATGCTAATCAGGAATTAGTGGTAAGGGGAACAAGCAGGTCACAATAACGAAGACGGAAATTGAATGCACTTGCCCCATGGAAACCGCCCTTTGGGGTTGAGCCCGTGAAGTCACTCACAGACACAGCGTCCTTCGTTGATTAGAGGCACAGTGTTGTCACGGACTATTCTATTATTCAGAGTAGTTGGCCACTTTGCTTTAACCGAGATCCTTAAAACTCTGGTGGTTTAAGAAAATGGCATTGATTTCTTGTGTCGCAGTACCAAGGAGCCTGGTAGGAGAATCATACTCCGCACGATCGTGAGGATGCCAGCCCCCTCCATCTGTCTGCCTCTTCCAGGCCCTGGGCCACACTTCAATGACGGAAGTGACGGCATTCCGCTGATGAGAACCAGATAGTGCGGCCACAGCTCACTGTAAGGGGGTTAAGGAAATGGGGTCCTGCTGGGTGAAGAGTTGATGCATATCACTAGCACGTGGCCACCCGGATCCTTGTCATATCCTTTTCATGGATCTTCCCCGGGCCACACCCTGTGTGGGCCCCACCCCGCCTGCCCCAGGGCTCAGAGGCTTTCCCTGCTTCCCCGCAGAAATGACACTGTTCCAGGGTCATCAGCCTGGGGTCCTATCACCCCTCCGGCCAATTATCTTAGTTCTCCCCACAGGATGGAGGCTGGTCGGGCCTCTTTTGCGTCTGAGAACCACAGCAGCCCGTCCCGCCCCCAGGTCCACCAGAGACCCATGCTCTGGCTTCCCCGGTGGCTTTGAACTCACCCATCCTCAGTGAAGACAAACCATCCACATCGGTCACTGCCGTCAGCTCAAGGCGCAGGATCTCCGGATGATGCTCAGTGAATGTAATGCTGTCCACGCAGGATTCCTTATAGATCAGCAATCTGTCAGCTAAAAGGACCCGTTCCCCTTCCCGGTCTCCCCAGTTACGGTGGTGGAATAAGATAATCACAATAAAACTCCCACGTGGAAAAGCCAAGAAGGAAGAGCACACAGTGGTCGCAGAGCTGTGGCCGTTCCAGGATCCTGCAGAAATATAACCCCCCTGGGGGGTCCTGGGAGCTCTGTGATAAGCCTCGACTCTTCTTCCATAAGGGGAGCCCCCTAGCTTGTTCACTGTCCCCTGGAGACCCTGGACCTCCATTCTGGGTGGTCCTGGTTTGCTCATTATCTTCTATGGTGGCATCTGAGCGGGTTCGAAGGAGTATGAAGTGTTTATCCTGCATAGCTTTTGTAGACTGCTGTCTTCCCAGAGGTTTTAAGGCGCCCCCACAAATTCCTTCAAAACTTAGTGAGCTTCTGATGGGTTTGCTCGTGATTGGTTCCACGTATGTGTAATCACATCCATGCATCTAAAGCTAATAATGATAATAATTATTATTACTATTATTATTTTACTACCTAACTGTCCTCTACTCTTGACATCGTGGCTTTCAGGTCACCTGGCACAAGTGGCTTGGGTGGGAAGTCAATACCTGAGTCACTCAGTGTGGGTGGATCTTAGCAGGCTTTTGTTAGCTCCAAATGACTTATTTTCAGTAGCATCATCTTTTTCTTAGAGTTTGAGATCTGAGAGCCCTCAGGTTTTGCAAACCCATTTTATGGATGTTGTCTTTTCCCTTTCAGTTTTGCTTGGAAATGGACAATTCGAACTCTCACACCTCTCTGTCTCCCTTTCTCTCTCTTTCTTGACATTTGGCTAAATGGAATTGGTAATAACCAACATGGCCATAGGTATTTATGGTCCCCCAAGCTGCATACGCACATGGTCTTAGCCTCGGGTCACACGGGACTTCAGGTCTCCATTTTCCGGCCTTCAGGATCAATCACCTCACTACTTGCTACCCAAGTACTGAGCAGTAAGAGCGTAAACTTTTATGCCAGAACCCCGCTTCAAGGAACTAATGTCCACGCTGACAATCGCGACATTCCCTGTAGCCTCGCCCAACAGATGACGCTTTTTGACCGTATCAGACTTGAAATTGGATCAACGAAGAAACCGTCCCATCCAGTCAGCAAGGCGTTCCATCTTGGGGCTCCCCCTCTTTTCTGTTCTCTGAATCCTTTCTCTTCTGCTGCAGTTTAGGAAAGCTGCGGCGATGGTGGAGGGCCTGGCGGGAGATGTCTAGCATGCGTGGACGCCCTTTTCCTTCAGAGTTCATTGGCCAGACCCAGTACGTGGTCACAAACTACTGCAAGGAATAGTGGAGACCGGGTAGCCCAGTTCGGTGCCGAGGGGATCGGCATGCTCCCCGTGGCCTCTCCACTGGTGCCCAGCCCAGCATTTGCAAACATTCCTTTGCTAGACTGTCGGGCCATCGCTTTGCTGAATGACATCAGGCATACTTGTTATGACAAGAACTATGCCTAAATATCAGAGTGCACTGCGGAGCCAGGCTTCCAATGATCTGTTTGCATCAGACATTTTTTCGTCGACAACACGCCCAGGGTCTACATAATATTTTTCTAGATAATATTTTAATACTTCAACGGGGTTGCAAAAATAACTGACTGCCATTACCGAAGCCGTGATGAAGCAGTTGTAGACACAGGACTCGCAGGAAAGCCATTGTGACTAAACTAGATACAGACCTCAAGAGCTGATGGATTCATCGAAATCTCCTGTGATAATTGAGCTGGTGATACAGGTTTACTGGGCCTGTACCGCCTGCCAGACACCATGCAGAGCACATCTCAGGCATCACTGTGTCTTCCTCGAGACAGTGCCGGATGGCAGGTTTTGCTGTCATCCCTACTGGAGACAGGAGACTAATTTTAGAGAGGCGACTGACAGTCTGTACTGTTCAAACCGCTCCGCGTTCTCCCACGCCGTTAAGGAAAGACACGAGAAATCTCTATTATTTACAGGAATTCAACGAAAGGTCATCTTACACAAGTAGAAAGGCAGCATGTGTTTTCCCGAGACTTGACAAGGTCTCAAGCAGATGAACTTCCTCACGGCTTCGTTTTTTAATATATTGTATAACCGGAAAAGTTCCCGTAAACATTGGACTCCATTTCAGACGCACGCGGCCAAATCATTCGCGATTCCGTGATTCACTGTTTTCCAACAAGTCTAAAACCGTGAGAGTCGCTGATTCTTCTCCAAGGAGGTGGGTCCCTGTCACCTTCTCAGGATGCACGCTGATGACTCTGGACATCTTCCTGAAGTCACTCAGGGAGTCTCCCGTTCAACACAGGATGTTGCCAGATGTCAAAATGGTTCTTTTCCATGAAAATCTCTAAGATGCAGGGCTTAGCAGTTGTCATATGTATTTTTGGCCAGAACCTCTCTCCTCTTGCCTATAAGGTGACACCCACCTCTCAGGGTCCCTGTGCTGCTGAAAAGGAACAATTGTTGGTCTGGCCTCCATAGGAGCCTCGCAAAAGCTGCTTCTTCCTCGCCCTCTCCCTGGCTGCCCTCTCTTCCTCAGAGCTTTTCAGAGAGCAGTCAGTCCCTGGGATTCGGTCTTCAATGCCCTTCTCAGTAGCGAAGAGTTATGTTAACTGCTATTACCGCACGCTATCTTGGAACACACACTTGGCCCTCAAAATAGTCATTAGAGTATGTATCTTCTTAAAAACGGATTAACTTTTTGTTCTGGGAGACCACAAAATTAAATGTTACACCCTGACAACACCTCAAGATCCTCTGAGGTGGCCAAAAAGCAGATTACTACAGTCCTGCTCCGAAACCTTACCATTTACAATTAATGTTCACTTAGGGGCGCCTGGGGGGGGGGCCCAGTGGGTTGAGCGTCCGACTTCTACCCAGGTCACGATCTCACGGTTCATGAGTTCGAGCCCCTCGTCAGGCTTTGTGCTGACAGCTCGGAGCCTTCTTGGGAGTCTATGTTTCTCCCTCTCTGCCCTTCCACTGCTCTTTCGCTCTCTTTCAAAAATAAATAACACAATAAAACATTAGAGAAAATAAAATCGACGTTCACTTAATCGGCAACAAGGAGAGCAGAGACCCACAAATTCTCTCCTCCGCCTGCGTTGGGACTCCACGCTAGGCGTTCCTCCTGTAGGGTGAGAGTGGAGAGCAGTGTCCGGGGTTGTTCCCCAGAAGGAGGTGAGAACAGTGTGGTGATGTCTGGCCCCAGGGACTCGGAGCCGCCTTGTCCCCACCCCACCCCACCCCACCCCACCTGCCTTGGGGAAAGCGAGAGGCACCTTGTGATTTACTGGACAATCGGGGAGACCTCCTTGTCTTGCATTCTGTCGTAGAGCAAAGTCAGGACACCGCCTAGAACCTCCGCGTCAGGCTGCTGGTATGCTTGGCGGGAGAGGCAGAGAAACGCAGGCAGAGAAATGCAGAGAAATGTCTTTCACACCAGGGTGATTACTGAAACCAAAATTGACAGAGGCCGAAATTCCGGGGGCCCCGGGCTCTTTCACGCAGAACGTGCCGGGGTCTGCCCTTCCGTGAGGAGACTCCTCACCTCACCGTGCCCACCATTCCCAGCCTTTCCATTTTCCCCTGTTATACACTGAGCACATATATTTATTTACTCGGTAAATAATTTGCAGTGGGCCTACCGTTTCACCAGGCGGTCTGCCTATTCAGCAATCTCTCATGTTAGGGAATAATTCAGTCTCTCTCTCCCTCTGTCTCTTTCTGGATCAAACGTATCTCTGTACAAGCCAGAAGCTCTGGATAGGATCTGCTAACAAACTACATCAAACTGATGCCTTTCTAGTAAAAACAAAAACAAAAACAGAAACAAAAACAAAAACCCCATAAAATAAAGCACACCAACAGCAGAGCATTTATTGGCTCCACGTATGCAACTTTCCAGTCGCTTCCGGATGCCTTTTGGAAGTACTGGAAAGAGGTCTTCAGGTTTTGCAATTAGTCAGGCTGTGGTCCAGCCCCAGGCCTCAGGCCATCACGTCAGGATCCAGGCAGCCACCGAGAGAATATTCCAAGAACTGAGAGCCTCTAGGAAAGGAATCCATCTTAAAGATTAAAAAAAAAAGGAAAAAAAAATGCCCGGGATGGGCATTCCCGGTTCCATTTGCCACTTATCTGTGAACGAACCCCTTCCTATGGTTGTGAGTTTCCACCTGTTCATGATGACGGACAGAGTCAGCCTACAAAGGTGGGGAGAAAGGGAACCCTGGCACCGAGCTCCCATCTCCGCCCGCACGCGCCCAGGGCACGACCCCCACTGAGGCTCCAGGCCTCCCCCATGAGGGTGCAGTGGGCACTCATTTAAGGGCCTGGGACCCAAGCTGCGGGCACCACAGAGGGTTCTCTCCTTGCCAATTTTAGCAAAATCGTGTTCCCGATGCAACTACAGAGCTGCAGGAATTAGGGTTCCCAGCTCGGCGCGGGGGGGACTGTGCTTTCGTCCGCTGAGTAGTTTGGCCACTGGGCCTGTCAACTTAGCTCTGGACCTGCTTCTTTGGCTCACTCGGTGGCCTTCTCAGAATCCCTCCGCTGCCATCCTCCAGAGCGGCCTTCTGTGGTTTGCGACAAGGGCCCGTGACTAAAGCCGGTAAGCCGCGCTGGGACGGTACGCCGGGTCTAAGGGAGGGATGCTCTCCGGCGTTGTCCTCAGCTCTGCTGTTCCAGGCCATGACTGCCTGAGGAAGAAGAGTCTGCAGCTTTCCACGGGGAAGCACGAAGTGTCTTAAAATGCCGTACAGCATTTTATTTATTTATTTATTTATTTATTTATTTTTTTAAATTTTTTTCAACGTTTATTTATTTTTGGGACAGAGAGAGACAGAGCATGAACGGGGGAGGGGCAGAGAGAGAGGGAGACACAGAATCGGAAACAGGCTCCAGGCTCTGAGCCGTCAGCCCAGAGCCCGACGCGGGGCTCGAACTCCCGGACCGCGAGAGCGTGACCTGGCTGAAGTCGGACGCTTAACCGACTGCGCCACCCAGGCGCCCCGAAATGCCGTACAGCATTTTAAGAGTAAGGAGCAAACTCACGAGGGCCGAAGCTCTTGGGAACTCAGTCCACGGCCTTCAGAATCTGAGCACCTGTACTGGATTCTCACCTCCAGACAGACAGGCGCTGTGCTTTACTTCGACTTTACTGCAGGCAAAGGGCTGCCTCTTTATCACGTGTAACTGAGAAGTGTCATTTCATGTTAGTTGTGTGCATAGCATTGACACTTAAGCCCTATTTAATTAGAGAGACACCGGTGCTAGATGTTTTGAAGAAACAACACGTAACGATACTCATAACATAACTCTCCAGAACAAATGACGAGGTTTTACTGTTTTTGAAAATCTAGAGCCCCTTTTCCTTGGACAGGGCACCCTGGTTCACGTTCCTCCTCTGTGCAATCACGTGTCCTCACAGATGCCGGTGGGGATGAACTCGGTGGTGGGGAAGGGGCCACGTTTTCCAAGATGGTAAGCTATCCCAAGCCGCGCTAATTGGTTCAGAGATGGGCGTATGTGAGTCCAAAAGCCAGGGGCGTGTAGCCCTGTTGGCCTTTGCCATCACCGCAAGGCAACAGGACCAGAGACCAGAGGGGGCAGAGCAAATGCTGAGAAAGCAGATCTGGAAATATGAGAGACAACCAGGCTCTAATGACTTGGTTTGACCTTTTGACACGCATGTACGTGAGCCCACACACAAACACGCACATGCGTGTAAACGCACAAATGCACGTACACACTTACGGCACACACACGCTGTGTGAGAACACGGGGTACAGCACCGGGAATGACTCTGGCTTGCAGGTCAGGAGATCTGCCTCTTGACTTTGCCACTAACTATTCCCATGATCTTGGCCAACTCACAATTCACTCCAGCAAATTCACTGTGGAATAGATAAATGATTGTTAACATTTCCACGACATTTAACCCTCAAACAGTTCTACAAGACCAGGATGGACACTTGTTCAAAATGCAGATTCCCCGGCGGGATTCCAGGACCAGTGAACTAGCAGCCTGAGGGCAGGGCCCACATATGTATGTCTGCTACATCATTCCAGACGATGGTTATGCCCAGTTGAGTTGGAGGCCCAATACCACCCAGTTGAGTTGGGGACCCAACTTCCTCCCATGTTCCGGCAATCTTTGTGGCAGCCCTTGGGGGTCCAGAACTTTCTTTGTCCACATAGATTGTCCAGGGATGACCACCCTTCTCCAGGGTGGGCATATTTGAGCCCTTAGATCCAGCTGTATTTGAAGCCTGCATACTCCTGGACTTTTTGGTGCTGGGAATAGACACACGTCCTTTTTTGCTTAATTAGGTTGAGTTGGGTATCTACCAAGGGCAGCTGCAAGACTATGGTTTGTTGTAAGACCAAACATGCTCTAGTACTGGGAGCCCCATTACATCCTGTGTCCACCCATAAATCTGTAACAGTGTAGAAACTCTTTTCTTGCCTTGTTGGGAGAAGGTCCTTTCAATTCTTCAAAGTTCTTCCACCTACAGCTATGCAGTGCGTGTATAATCCGTCTCCTACGTGACAGCCCATTAGGTATGTGAACACCTTGTCATGCTTTCTCTAAGTCTGCTCTTTTCTGGGCTACAACTGTCAGGAGTTCACAAAGGAACAGTAATCTATGTTTAATGCTGAAGTCTATCTCTGAATGTATCCAGCACTTTGAGTTATCTACTCAGAGAAACCGCTCTCCTTCTATTCACCTCTTGTCGATTGTTAGATATTTCAGTCCCGCCTCTTGGCAAATACGCTTCTCCTGCCTGAGACAAAATGTTTAGAACTTAGAAAAGTTCTCTGTTTAGAAAGCTGGGCTGTGGCAAAGGCTCAGCTCTTCAGCCCATGTGCTGATTAAGAGGTAGAGATACCCAGGCAGAATAAGTGGAATGCAATTTGTTTCCTCTTCCTCGAGGAGGAAGGACATGTTGCATTTTATTTTGAGATTTCTACCTCCGATGGTTAGTGGATCACTAGTGCTGTGTTACAATCAATTCTCCATTTGTCTCTGTTACCTGTACTGGATTTTCAAAAGCTTTACCTCCTTAGGGAAAAGGGTAATATAATACTTAGTGCCTTTGGTCTGAGTCTTTGGCAGTTGATGCAAAAAATGTTTAAAGCTTATTTATTTATTTGGAGAGAGAGAGAGAGAGAGAGAGAAAACAAGTGGGGAAGGGGCAGAGAGAGAGGCAGAGAGAGAGAGAGAATTCCAAGCAGGCTCTGCCCTGTCAGTGCAGAGCCCGACGTGGGGCTCAGACTCACGAACTGTGAGATCATGACCTGAGCTGAAGTGGGACGCTTAACCAACAGGGCCACCCAAGTGCCCAGTTAATGCAAATTTTTACAGAGCATCTCTGCATTCCTATTCAGATATAAAACTACTAACAATGACAATACAACAGTGTGAGAATAATAACTCTTACATACTCAAGGACTTGCCATGCCGTGGGCAACATGCCAAGCATGTTATAAACATTGTTTTATTTAATAAACTTAACGACCCATGGACAGCTATTATTACTTTCAATACACAGATGAGGACCTAGGGGTCACAGAGCTGAGACAAACTGGCGAGGACGGCTCATAAACTGGGAAGTGGGAAGCCAGGTGGGATCCAATCCACGTTGTTCCTTCCCTAGTGCTCTGAATGTGTCCCGCGTTATCCCCCAATGTGAGATCATGGATAAGGTTCAGTTGTTTGACTCTGACTTCAGCATATGGGATTGCTAGTCCCCTCCATTTTCTGTCCCAATTCCATCCTTGTCATAGCTTATATGTAAATATATTTAATATTAACGGAATTTTGAAATCATTGCTTCTTCTTTTCTTTTTTTTTTTAAATCTCTACACTCAATGTGGGCCTCAAACTTAAACCCTGGGATCAAGAGTCATGTGCTCTACCAACTGAGGCAGCCAGGCACCCCCTATTTTCACCTCACATCCAAAGTCAGCTCCCTCCCCGTCTGCCCAGTGCCCTCACCATTTCAATGCACCTGTTCTACGAAGGTCATCAATGACTCCCTAACAGCCATCATTGAAAACGCTTTTTCCAGCCTCTTTTGCCATCACTTGGCCTGACATTTGGAATAGAAGTATTCCCTAGTGGATTCGTTTCCCACAGCTTCTGTAACAAACTTCCACAAACATGGCAAGCTAAAACAAGAAAAATGTATTATCTCAGTTTTGGAGGTCCAAAGTCCAAAATCAGTTTGGCAGGGTCACGTTCCTTCCAGAGGCTCTGAAGAAGAATATGTTCCTGGCCTCTTCCAACTTCTGGTGGGCAGGCGGGGCGGGACAAGGGTAGCATTTCTTGGCTGGTCATGTGTCTCTGAGCTCTGTCTTCACGTAGCCTTCTCTGTGCATCTATCTCAAAACTCCATCTGCCTCTGTCTTATAAAGAGACTGGTGATGGCCTCTAGGCATAAACTGTCAAAGTCTTAACCTCAATCACATCATTGCAACACAAATCACTTCCGTGGGTTGTGGGGATGAGGACATAACTTGGGGCAGAGGCACCATTTCACCCATCACACCCAGGTTGGTCCTTGGACACACTTTCCTCCTGCTCTTGAGACGACTCCGCTTATGTCACCAAGAGCCACAGCCAGGTGAAGCTCTACACCTTGAAAATTCCCAAGTTTATAACTTTGGCAGAACTCCTCTGCACTTGGAGGAGTTCTTTTTCATATGCATACACACAATCATACAGGGCATATATGTTTATAACATGAAGAAAAGAAGCTGGCCACGCTTTGTTCACGCTTGTTTCTCAGTAGGATATTTCAACTCTTTGTTTTCTTTAGAGGTTATTTATTTATTTTGAGAGAGAAAGAGAGAGAGAGGAGGGGCAAAGAGAGAAGGAGAGAGAGAATCCCAAGCAGGCTCCGCACTGTCAGCACAGAGCCCGATGTGGGGCTGGATCTCACCAACTGTGAGATCATGACCTGAGCTGAGATCAAGAGTCAGATACTTAACCGACTGAGCCCCCCAGGCGCCCAAAATTTCAAGTCTTATTTGTTATCCTCCTACTGCAGACATGGAGGGTGTTATGCCCTCCCTGGCTTCCCAGATCCTTAACCCAATATAGCACAATATTTTGTTGAATCCATAAATGTTTATGCTATTTTAACTAGACATCTAGTGTATGAACACATTTCTTTTCTTGTACAATGTGTTTTGCTTTTTCTGGATGTCAACCATTATTTATTTAGTTAGTTTTTTACTTAGTTTTTTTTTCTTTTTGTCAGCTATTAACTAACTTATCCACAATTCAATGCTAGAAAGGTAAATTTCCTCTTATATCTTCATATGTATCAAATTAGCTTCATTTTATAAATGCTATTCTTTAAATTTTATTTCAGCCTTAGAAACAGTTCTATAGGCCTGCTATGTGGCTGTGGAGTAAGGTTTCCCTTTACTGACTTTCTAGGGTTTCCATCATCTTTTCTGGGTTATATCTATATTTCTGTATTTCATGTCATATTGAGTTCATTTTCTCACTTTGGTGGACTCTACTTCTTTTAGCATGTTACTTACAATTTTTGAGAAGTTGTGAACCTGAAAAATGCTCTTTATTGCAATTTCCATGATTAATCCATATTCCAGCTGGGTATAAAAATGTAGGTTACAAATAATTATTTCTCATACTTCTGGAAGGCAATGCGCTAATATAGAACAAACTCTGCAAGACATCTCAACCTACCACCTCTTTTAGGACTTTTCTGGGACGTGGAGTTCTCTCTCAACTCCATCCTGCTTCCTCGACTCCCTCCCCTGCTGGTATTGATCCCAAGTACTATGCACAATAAACTTCTTGCATGCACAAGGTCCTGGAGTCTGCTTCCCTGGGGACTTATCTATGACATTGGTGAATGGCATCACAACTCAGCTACAAACGCTGAAGTCAAGGGTGATGTTTCCCATTTCCCACACCCTGGCTTAGTCCCACAATCTGGTGTGTTCATTTCCTTCTGTCAAATTGTGTCCTGTTGCCCATTTCTCCCAGTGAAATCTTCATCTCCATTTATTGTTGTAATAAATGCCTTCCCTGCTTTAATTTCTTCTGTCTATAGTGTATCTCCCTACTATGGGGAGACACCTTTCTGGGCCAACATGTGTGGTGCTATGATTTCTCTTCTCAGAATGGCCTGGTGGTTCCTATAACTTTGCTCGATAAAATCCCTCCAATGGGAACAATACAAAGGGCATCAAAATAGGGCTTAGCCCTATTTTGCCTTTCTAGTATCAACCTATGCTTCCACATTTTCTGCACATTCAACATTTCTTAAAATTTTGTAAATATACCATTGCCATCTGCACTTATTTGAATTCATGAAACCCACCATTCTCTCTTCTCTCTATTTGAAAAAGTCCTGTGGTACTTTCAAGCTGGTTCAACATGACCTTTCCTCAGGAACTTTTGTCTCCTTTCTCTGACATGGACAATGGTTTCATCTTTGCTGTACCCATGGCCTTCTCTACATAGTATCCCTCTCACTGCCCATGCCACACTGGGTTCTTAGGTATTTATGTCTATCCGGATTCTCTCTTGGACCAAGACACTTGCAAAAACTGAAGCTGTTTCTCCCTTATGTGACCTCATTCTTAATCAGGTGTCTGGCTATAGGGATGGCCTATAAAGGTTGATAAGATATTTTTATTTTTGAGACAGAGAGAGAGAGAGAGAGAGAGAGCACAAGGAGGGGGGGGGCAGAGAGAGAGGGAGACACAGAATCCCAAGCAGGCTCCAGGCTCTGAACTGTCAGCACACAGCCCGAGGCAGGGCCCAAACTCAAAAAACGTGAGATCGTGAGCTGAGCTGAAGTCAGACGCCTAACCAACTGAGCCACCCAGGCGCCCTATAAAGGTTGGTAAGATAAAGAAATACATGAGTCAGTGTTGTGTTACCAAATATATTTGTTGTTAACTTATATATGCATGCAACATTTAATTACAGAGTAATGAACATAGGGCTTTTATTATTATTTTCATGTTTAATGAAAAACTTTTAGGCTCTGCTTCATGTTACTGAATATGCAAGTGGAGAAAAACCCTGCGTCTAAAAACAAGCATGCATTTTAACTATTATTATGCTGAAGAAACAGAGGCAAATAAGTCACATTATCCGTATACTCCTCCCCTGTTCACCACCCTCCTTTTCCTGCATTTCCTTTATTTCCGGCAGAAACCTTTGATATTTGTCCTGCTCATGTGGTTCTTCAACTAGACTGAATCTAATTATTTCACACTATCACTTACCTCCTTGACGAAAATCTGAGTTGCTAGACACGTGAAATCTTAAGCGGAATATTTACTGCGACCGTTGTCATGTGGAGAGAAACATAACTTTTATTTTTGTTCACTCAATCATTTATTCTTTCATTTCGGAAAAAAAAAGCGTATACTATTTAAGAGTTGATGTCTTCAATATATGTAGCATTATCACATACAAAGCACATTAATAAAATAAACGATCCTGATCTCCCCAACCAGTCTAAGCACCAGAAGACAGTGGCCCTGAGAAATCACCAAGATCCCACCCTTCCATTTGTTCTGGAAGTAATGAATAGCTTCAATTCTGTGTTAATCATTCATTTGGCTTTTAAGCTAAGTTTGGCCACAGATTTATATTTTATTTAAAAATATCTTGCTTCTTTTAACTGGTTTTTGAATGTTATAAAATGGACTTGTATTTCATGTATTTCATTTACACACTTTGTTTTTTCCACCATTGTTAGGATTCAACATTCAATATTTTGGTTACATATGACTATAATTCATTATTTTCACCATTGTAGAATACTCATTTTTATAAATATTACCATAATCTATTTATTTCTTGACTTGTTATTAGATATTGGGGTCTTGTTTAGCTTTTTTTTTTTTGATTAGAAAGATTGTTTCTATGAACATTCATATGAATTAGTATATATCTTCTGGGAACCGTAATTATCTTGTTAAAATTCAATAAATTATTAAATTTCAATAAACTTTTATATTTTCTCCATAAATGTATTACATAGATTTAAAAAATATTTTTAGGTTTTATATGTATTGCTATTATGAGTGCCCTTTTCAATTTTTATTATTTTTCTTAATGTTTATTTTTGAGAGAGAAAGTGAGACAGACCATGAGCAGGGGAAGGGCAGAGAGGGAGGGAGACACAGAATCTGAAGAAGAAGGCTCTAGGCTCTGAGCTGTCAGCACAGAGTCTGACACAGGGTTTGAACACACAAGCCATGAGATCATGATCTGAGCTGAAGTCAGATACTCAGCCGACGGAGCCACCCAGGCGTCCCATAAAATTTTAAATTGATTATTTGTGTTTGCTGCTGGTAAAAAGAAATTCAATTGATTTTGTAAATTATGCTTGATATTGTCTGCTGATACTTATCATCCCCCCCAAGATTCTTAATAGAGGCTGAAAATCTAGAAGCCGTATAGCCCAGAACATCTTGCCAGAAGCTTAGTGGGTGAGATTCTGTGATTCTGTGCGTGAGCGCGAGGCATCTGGGTATAGGAGAAGTGGATGTGTCACTTGATTACATGGAAGACATAGGCTGTCATGGAGACTTTGTCCGCGTATGTGAACATCCGGGCATCCATCAGAAATCCACTTGTTTTGGTGCTTCAGGTGGCTAAGATGTCCACATCGATTTCTGGGATCCGTAAACCGGAAATGGCTTCCCTGGTCTGTGTTCCACAAGTCTTTCAATGCCTTCATGAGCCTCTGTAGTCAAACTGTGTCCTGTGAAGAGATATGTTGATATCCGAATCTCTGGTACCTGTGGACGGGTCTTCATTTGGGAATAGGGTCTTGGCAGTTGTAAGTAATTAAGATGAGGTCATATGGAGTGGGGCAGGCCCAAACCCAGTATGACGAGTGTCTTTGTAAGAAGAGAAGAAACAGAGACAGGCAGGGACACCTGGGGAGAAGGCCATGTGATCACAGAGGCAGAGACTGGAGTGATGCATCTGGTAGGCAAAGAACGGCTAAGATCGCCAACAATCACCAAAAGTTATAAGAGGCGAGGACGAACTTTCCCCAGAGCCTTCAGAGAGAACAACTCGATTTTGGACATATAGCCTCCAGAACCGCAGAAAAATATATTTCTGTAGTTTTAAACCACTTAGTTTGAGGTCATTTGTTACGGAAGCCATAGAAAACTAATATAGCCGCTAGTCCCCAAATGAAACCATTTTCTATTTGAAATACTCCGGGCAATTTCTGGGTCCCTAATTAAATCATGACTGCTGTGTGCTGGCTTCATACTTTTCAACTCACTAGTTTAAAATCAAATTGAATACTTTGTTTATGGCATCTTTTTGGCTTTCTTTTTTAAGAGTAGCATCGTCCTTGAACGATTTTGATTTTTAATTGCTCTTTTTGACCTCCCGCACTGGAGAGAAGCACCAGTATCTAACCAGTGTTAAATAGCAGTATGGTAATAGACATTCCTGCCTCGTTCCTGCCTTTAAAGTGAATTCTTCTAATTCCAGGTAACGTTTGAATGAAAAGGTGATGTTGACTATAGATTTTTAGCAGATATATTTTGCCAGGTTAAAGATAATATCCATATTTTTGATGTGTTAAGATTTAAAACAAATATAAATGGAGGCTAAATTTTCTCAAAGTATTCTCCTGAAACTACTGAAGCCAAGCTGATTTGTTTTTTAAGAGAGAGAGCGAACAAGCATGAATGGGAGTGGGGCAGAGGGAGAGAGAGAGAATCCCAAGCAGGCTCCATGCTTAACGCAGGTGCCTGACGTGGGGCTTGATACCATGACCCTGGATCATGACCTGAACTGAAATCAAGAGTCAGACCCTCAACTGGTTGAGCCACCCAGGCACCCTGAAACCCAGCTTCTTTTAATCAAGTAACATGAATTACATTCATAGGTGTTCAGGTGATAAGCACCTCTGACGCCTGAGGAACACGGGCACATGTGTGCCTGGGTGGGGCGTGTGCTGTCTCCATCCACCGTGCTCTCCCTTGTTCGTCCACGTCAGCTCTTCATTCAAGAGTCAGCAGAGGGGCACCTGGATGGCTCAGTGGGTTAAGCATCTGACTCTTGATTTTGGCTCAGGTCACGATCTCACGGTTTTGTGAGTTGGAACCCTGAGTCTGGCTCTGCATGGGCAATGTGGAGTCTGCTTGGGATTCTCCCTCTCCTTCTCTCTCAAAGATCAATAAATAAACCTTAGAGAGAGAGAGAGAGAGAGAGAGAGACAGAGCGAGACAGAGAGAGAGAGGGAGAGAGTCAGCACAGTGTGGACTCCATAGCCAGACTGAAAGGGTGTAATTCCTCAGTTTGCCACATGCTAGCTCTGGGCCTCAGATTTTTAACCTATCATATGATAATGATTGTCTGAGTTTTCTGGGATTCTTGTGAGGATTAAACTAGTTTATATATCTCACATCTCCAGAAACGTGTGAGTGGGACATAAACGCAAAGGCACTTCTTAGTTGATGATGTTGAAAGTGGTCCCGGTTTCCCGCTTTGTATGGAATGAGGGCTTGTACCTACAGCTGTGTTCTGCTCACAGCGTGTTCCGCTAGACCGAAAGTTTCTCATCCTCCAATTCTCCTCGATGTCTTGTATGTTTCCTTGTTCATTCCATAAAACCCTTGGCCGATTTTGACGATCAATGTATAAGGATACATTTTCAATGAATTTGTGATCTGGCACACTGTTTAAAGTATAATAAAGGTCTCTGAGACTTTTTTGAAAGTCGTATTTTATCCAAGTTCACCAAGTGAAGTCAGTAGTTCATAAGCCCGCAAGTTGGTAAATGCCTATGTACATCGCCCCTTTCATGAATTTCGGGTCTTGAGGGATAATTTTCTCCCCTCCATGTTCTGTATATCCATTGTGCAACTGAATGATGCTCGGCAAATAGTACAAATACTTGTACATCAATAAATGGTGAAACGTTTTTGAAATATATTGATCGTATAATGTTGCACTATCTGGACTAGTCAACGGACCCAAATTCACTTTACGTGGAAAGCAAATAGACTTTAGAGCCGCTTTACAATGATTCAAAACCTGGATCCTCTAACTAAATTTTCACCTTTGGGCCAGCTACTCAACTTCTCTGAGCCCCAGTTTCTCCTTCTAACTGGTTGAGGAAATGAAATGAACAACATACGTAAAATCATTAGCATTGTATTACTTGATTCACCTATTGAAAGTGATACATAATAAGTATATATAAATTTTCCCCCTGATCTTCAGGAATCATCAGGAATTAATCTTTATTGTCATTATTATCGAAATAAAGCCCTTGTCTTTTACCAGGTTGACAAAGCTTGTGTTTTAATCTCAAGATCAGGTTTAGATATTATGGTTGAAAGAGTTTATTCCAAATCAGTTATAACATATTCTCAGCAGATTAATACACTAATATGTTTGAAGTATACATAGTGTAGAGTAGAGAAAACATCATCTCTTCCCGATTGGACAGCATTATACAAACAAGACCTTTTATCTCTCGTTGATTTTGCATTTCCTAAGTGCTTACTGTTGGCCAAACATCATTCCTTGCATCAAGGGTAATGTAGAAGAAGACAAGAAGAAAGTTGGCCCTCAAGATCCTAAATTTAAGAGGGGGACAAAATGCACAAATATTTAACAGCTAGTAGGTTTGTGAACTACTGACCAAGAACGTTATCATCAATAAAAATTTGGCGGCTTCTGAATTTGTGTAGTTGTATGATTATCTTGTCCAAACCAACTAACGAGTTACAATTCCTAGGTCGTTTGTGCTTTCTTCAGTCGCCTGGGGTGGAAATGGTAAAAACTAAACAATTCTCTAGGAAGGCTGAAAGTGTTCCCTTAGGAAAGGTCAGAGCAGCACTTTGACTCACGTTTCTGCGCTAAGCAAATCCCAGACTCAGCAAATAGAGACGGTCTCCCACAGGTAGATCATAACAATGCTTAGTGCTCCGAGGACCCTACAGACCAGCCTCACTGCTGTGAGACACTATTTCCAATCACTGCACATGTGTTTATTTGCATGTGAGAGGATTAGTCACATGTTTCCCAAATCACAGGTTTTAGTCTCAGAAGTGTGCTTAGTAGATTATATTCCTAAATTAATATGGAAAGCGATGCTCTGTGAACACACCAGATGAGCGATTCAGAAATGCATAACTCTTTCGTTACCGCTCAATTATCTCTTTCGTTTCTACACGCTGTGCCTGCCTCATGGGTGGCTATTCACTTTGTCAGGGACTTCTTGAAATAATGTATCAGAGTGCCTTGCCTGTGAAGAAAAACACCTCAAAATGAATAATAAGCATTATTTTAATTGTTAATCCATTGTTTTACATTTAATTGGTGGCGGATGACTAAAGGGGACTTCTCTAGTCCAGAAGAATAAAGTAACTGTAAAGAGAGGTACAAAGTTTACAATTTGAGTTGTCAAGTGGATACACTGAGGGGCAACGATAAAATAGTGACTTGGAACACTTAGCAGGGACAAAAACTGCTAACTCAGTGGGAGGACTAAGTTGGTTTGCTCCTAGACTCACCTGCTGCTGTAAGACTCAGGTTTATGAGAACGAGGCCGTGACACTGAGAGTTCAAGGATATATTTGCACCTGGGACCAAAGCACTGTGTGCTCAGTACTAGAGGAACGGTATTCCCACAAAAGCAAAACACAGGATCAGAGCTACGGAAATGTCATAGGACTTACCTTTCAGTTATGTTGCCTGGGTTTTAGTAATCTTGACACCGACTAAACGTGGAAAGATGGACAACGGATTAATCTGAGTCTGTAGGCTGGAGGAAAGAGAGATGATGAGCTATAGTTCAAGGCCAAGGTCTTCTGTGCAGGAGTAGAAAGTAAGGATGGCCACAAAAGATGGGAAGAATGGTATCAACCCAATGCCTCTACCTGCCACGCTTGGCTTTGTTAATACTCATGCTAACCCTCTGAATAATACACATTTTTACAGCGAGAGAATGAGTCATGTCAGTAAAAATATTTGATCTTCTCTCGCATAGCAGATAAGTGGCAGAGCAGAGTTGGAAAGCCGGTTCTCAGTGACTCCAAAGTCTTCCCGCCAGCCCTCCTTCCCCACCATGGGATGCACCGGACATGAGCACACTGTTAACAGCATGTGTTACATTTAAGGTGTCCATACCAGCAGGAGCAGGCTATGGGGTTGCTAGAAGTCCATGACGCCTCTCTACGACAGCCAAGCACATACCGTCAGAGAGTCCCATGGTAGGGAACTGAATCACAAAGACTCTGACACTACAGAGCAGTAACTGATAAATTGGAGGTTGGGCTTAGGGTTAGAGTTAGGGTTAAGGTTTAGGAAGAAGACTTACTTAGTCAAGGAGAACATAAAAACACTAAGCTAAAACAAAACACATTTCATAGAGTAGGGTGGAGTCTCAGACTCTCAGATTTGGGAAAGAATTTAAGGTTCATGTAGTCCAAATGCACAAACCTTCTCTGTAGCATCGCTAACAAGCAGGCAGCTAAAACGTTATGAGGAGCCTGCTGAACATTCTACCAGGTAGCCCGCTTTCCTTTGGACCTTTTTATACTTATAAATTGGCTCCTTCATTTTGGGTAGGGTGTAGTATTTTCTACCAGGCATCCTTGATCCCATTCTCCGAGGTCGGGAATGGGATCTGGACCTGGGAACAGGATGATCACTCCAAGTAGGAATTACACAACCTGAATGAGGAGTTTGGAGATACTGAGGGGCAATCAACCAGGAAAGTCTTCATAAATAGCCTCACTTTACAGAAGAGGGAAATGAAGGTCCCAAAAGATGAAATGATATGCATGAGTTTATAAGGTCTGAGATTAGAATTAAGAGCATCTAATTTCTTGACCTCTTTCTACCAACCACTGCAGCCAAGATCAACACACATGGATGCTGAGTCTTAAGAGTCCTATAGACTTGCTCATGTATTGTTTCAGTGTATGGGGCAAAATTCTAATTAAAGTCCTCCTGAGATGCCATTCCTTCAGCCTTTTCCAGTCCCCCACTCAGGTGTAACCAACACAGTTGCCCGTGACACCTTGCTTATTCCACCTGTTGGGGTTTATTCTGTTCCCTCCTCTGGAAAATGACTCGAGACCACTCTGCTTGCCAAGTTTCCAAACATTAGATCCAAATCAGCTGGGCCACCTTCTCTTTAAGTGGGAAGATCCTCTCTAAAACCTCTTTTGGTCTCTCTTATATCCCCACAATATATACCTCATCTCTGTCTTCTTTTTCATCTGGTGACAATACTAAACAGATTTGTAAAATATGTTTATTTTCTATACACATGAGTAATTCTTTCATTGTTTCTCTCTTCTAGACACAGATCTATAAATTTTGACATGTCTGTCTTTTAAATAAAACACTTAATCCTTCCTCCCTCCCTTTTTAAAAAGAAAGATGCCTACGGTAGGGGTTATAATATATTTTAACTGTTAGTAGAGTCTGGGCAAAATTGGAGTTCTTGGCTCATCTTTTGCATTCAGGCTCTTTGCTCTTAATTGATCTTGGGATAAGAGGAGAGGCCAACAGGGATAGACTTTGCCACCCCCAAGATTAAGAGTGATCTGGGGTATCGCATATAATATAACCCGTAGAAATGTCTCTATTAAGCATTAGTACTAATTAGTACTACCCAGCCCGTAGCACAATTAAAGGAAAAATTGTGTCTATTTTTGGTAAATGTTAAAAGATCTGCTTTAATACCATTGTAATCTATAACACAGGTGTATTAGCTAGAACAACTTAGGTTGTTTGAGTTGTGTTGGAGAAACAAGTGAAAGGAAAGGAAAGGCTCAGTGTCTCTACAATACGTGGTTGTGCACTTTGCCTTTCGGTTATGGATGGGAAACGTGTGAATTCCCCAGGCATTGTCAGGTGACATGGTGTTCAAGTCAAAAAGTAATGTTGAACATGAGATGAATATTGGTTAGATGTAGATGGTCAGCTAAATTTGAATTTCATGGAAACAGCAAATAAATTACATGTAAATGTTTTCCAAATATGACACAAAATGCACTGATGCTGATTATTCATTCATTATATACCTGAAATTCAAATTCAACTGGGCATCTTGTATTTTTACTTGCTACATCCAGCAAACCCCAGAATGAGTCCGCTGATACCAGAAAGTGAAACAAGGGTTAGGGTTCTCTGAAATATTGCCATGATTTGGCATTACCACATCGATGGCAGGAGTTTCCAAAAAGCTTTCGTAAACATTACCTATAAATGAGATAAACTTATATTTTATCTCGTAAAATGTTCAATATCAAAATGGTCCTAAGAGATGGAACCAAACTAGTATCTAGGTCTTTTGATTCCTAATCTAGATTTCCTGGTTGACTTCAAAATAATTAATTGGATTATAAATAATCCAATCCATGTAGTCGTATTAGTCCCCATCGCCAGCCTTGGGCAGTGATTATATTTCTTGGCAACAGCCACTCCACTTTGAACTGAAACATGGCCAGGCAAGCATCTCAATCCAACTGTGCCCAGGAAGCAACGTGAGCCACACTGGAGGCCCCGTATTAATATGTGCCGCACGATCAAGCTGCTGGTTGGTGACGTTTCCCCACATTTTCTAGAGAAGTCTGTAACTTATATACATGATGGATTCCCATTTTCCGTACAAGTGGCAAATATAATTTGGTCTCAAGTAGCCAGTTGGTTGTTAAGAATAACTCACAGGCACTGTTGGTTTTCTGGCTGTGGAAGGATGAAAGTCATTCCGCGACCCTTCCATTCACAGATCTGACCAGTAACGGCAAAGGGTCTTCTATCCATCTACACGTGCAGGGCTGGCACTTCCAGAAACACAGACTTCATTTAAAATTCAGCCCTTCTGTGAGACGCTGAGTGATGTTCTTGGAACAAGACAAAATTGACCGGAAATTGTGAAAAGGTAATCAGCTCTTCCTTGCCTACCGAAACCAGTGAATATATGTACACGCTGCTTTGAGAATCTGTTCTTTTTGTTACAGAACAGATGTCTGGGAGGTTTTTGGCAGGCCCCACTCTGTCAAACAGTCCAGTTTTGACAGTTACTTGCTTGAGGGACGGCTGAAACGCACAAGTATTTCTGATCAGAATATCATATTCATCTGGATGTTAATTACTGTGTCTGCCTTGGTATAAATAATTAATTATGCAAAACCCACACAGCTGTTGCTGGACAGAGTTAAGTGACTTGCTGTCAGTCTCACGGTTCTGGAAAGGAAAGGGAGATTTAGAAAAACATACTCTGTCACCGGGGTGGGGGGTGGTGGTGGAGGGACGCAGATGAGAGGTCATGGTAGCTGAACAAGGTGTGTGTGCGTGTGTGTGTGTGTGTGTGCGTGTGTGTACATTTCAAATAAATAAATCATATATACCATTTTATATTAGCTGGTCCTAAATGAAATTCCCTTTTTAAGTTATGTAGCAGCTTTGTAGGAATCCGAACAACGTGTGGAGTTATATTACCCAATTCCTGGGTCCTTTTGTCTTGCTATCACATTCCTAAGTCCCAACAGTCCAAGATGTACCCTGGACCTGGGGCAAGTAAGTCATACTGAGTTAGGTTGGTTTTTTTGTTTGTTTGCTTGTTTGTTTGTTTGTTTTGATCTCAAGGAAACCACTGACAGGACACAATCATTCTATTCCTTTTGCAGATTTATGCAGGCATCAACAATCTCGTCAGGGATGAATGTCTGAATGTCTAAAGTACAGAGAAATAATAATGCATCCATTAAAAACACGTATCTGTATGTGGACCGACTCAAGTGCCAATGATTTTTCGTGTAGATAGAACTGGATGTTTCAGTGATCTGGGATAAGTGCTAGTGCAGGCAGCCACAGCAGTGGCAGGACGAGGGAGAAGATCACCTCCAAAACCAAGGCTTTGGGAGATCTGCCAGAGAGTTTTGTTCTGTGCAGATACTGATATTATAATGAAGCGAAGCGTCAGAGCTTACAAAAATTGTGCCACAGGCAGAGGTCCTAATCGCAGCTGCAGGAGAACGGATGTTGGTCGGGGCCATGGGCAGTGGGTTCCGGGCTCCCCAGCTGGCTGACTTAGGACAAGCTGCGTGAAGCTTAAGAACCTCTCTCTTCTGCTCTCAACCAGGGGTTGTTGATAGAATCGAGTGGGATAACCAACACGGAAGCGCTCTGCAAACCGGGACAACTATTGGAAAATACAGGATGTCATTCCATTTCAACAGTTAGTTATTGGTCATGTTGTGCTTCTTCTGATACATCTGCTTGTTAGACTTCTTCCATGTAAGTCCACCTCTTTATTTACTCACCCAGCAGGCTTGTGTTGTCTCCCATTCACGTGTCAGATGCTGCTTTAGTCATGGGGTACCGCAGGGGATAAAAAGACAAGAGTCCCCACCTTTTGAAGCTCAGAGTCCAGTGAGGAGACTAAACACAAAGGAAAAGAAAACACCTCGGTAAAATAATTACAGGGTGTTAAGTGCTAAGAAAAAAAACGAAACGAGGTGAGGGTATATACAGAGAGGGTCACACATGTGCTTTGGGATGGGGGGGGGGACACAGGAAAAGGCTGTGGGGCAAGATTTGATTCTTAAGCAGATGCCCAAATGAAATGATGGACCCAGCCAGGGTCGGAGCCAAGAGAAGAGAATGCCTCGCACGTGCAAAGGTCCCCAGATGGGGACCCGCTCTACGTACTGAAGGGTGGGTGATGCCACGGGACTGTGGGGGTGCTGCATGAGGAAGGTGTGATAGGTCCTGCGACCCATGTCCCTGTTCCTCCGAGATCACAGAACAAAACCCCGGCACACAACAGCTCTGTGCTTTTCATTCGTAGAAGACACACCATGTGGCTGTAATCAGTTCGATTTTCTTGACAGAATAATTAGATTGTTCTTTCTTGGAGAAAATTGGGGTTGTAGAGAGAACTGCAAAAAAAAAAAAATCCCAACACGTGTGCCTTTAAGAAAATACAAGTCTGCAATGCTTACATTGATTGGGTTTTCTTCCCTGTTGAACTTTGACCTAATGATTTTCAAAGCCTTGTCACACATTATAGAACAACCCATCAAAGATATGTGGGAGGTAAAGAAAATTAGAGCTTCCTTCACATCCTTTATATGTGACACCCTTAATATAAGATCCCACAAAATGTACATATGGTGGTACCATTTTTTCACTCATGATGATATTGAGGGGCGTATTTAAATAAAAAAGTCTGTTTAGATGAGGAGTTCGCACACGTAAACATTCTAGATGGAAACCTCTCTTCTGCTGACAAAAAAAAATAAGTGATGTTCTGTCTCCCTGTGCCCTCCTGCCTTCCTTGTGTGGAATTATTTAGATAATTGTTTTTGTTCTCCTGTATGTTTGTGGGGAGGCTGCATATGTTCAGATGTTTGCGTTGAGGGTGAACAGCAGGACGTGGCTGTAGGAAGGGAGAGGACCTTGGTGCACTTTTCATTTTTTTTTCAACAGGCATTGAAAACGAGAGTTTCTCATTATACACAACCAGTCGTCCAGAGGCGCATTCTCAGGTAGGATCCCGCCATAGCCGGGGAAGAGACTTTGCCTCACGCTCAGAACAATCACGTTGGAGTCGTAAAGGTTGCTGTGGCCTTAACGAGGCTTCAATATTGTAATGACATTAATGTCAGCAGCATCTGGTGGAAACAATCTTTTAGCCAAGGATGGCAGGCTGGTAAACAGAGTGTATGTTTGGTGCAAAAGAATACAACCTAGAACCGAGGCCCTGATACGTTGTATTTCTTCCTTATTTTAATACTGAAAACATAATAAATGCATCTGGTTCAAGAGTAAATAGTACAAAAGTTCTTGCCATGGTGAGAAACTGTCCTCTGCTCACCCCCACCTTCCACCCCTCCCCCAAAGCAGCCACATCTCACCACATTTTCTTTTAGTTCTGGTAGTTACCTTTATATCTAAATAATGCGCTCATAGTATTAATTCAGATGTTGACTGTTAATTTCTCGCTATGAAAGATGAGACTTTAGCTCACTTCATTCACTCAATCAATTATTCAACAGTGATATCTCTTGTATCCCAAGTTCTAAGAATATAGCAATGAAAAAGATGTGCAATCACTCTGCCTTTCTGTGGGAGGAGACGTAAAATAAACAAACAGACACACAATATAAGATGAAATAGTGTTCAGTTCTGTGGAGAACAATAAAGTAGAACAAAAAAAAATTGAAGGGGGCTTCTATTTTAGATAAGATTGTCAGGGATGGCCTTTCTCATAAAGTCTCACCAGCAACCTGAATGGGAGATCAAGCAATTATAATCTTTGGGAGAAGAGTCTTCCTGAAAGAGGAACCAGAAAATCCAAAATGGTACCAGGGAGTTGCTTCAGCACGTCCAAGAAGGTTGTGGAGTAGACTGGCTACAGCCTAGCGAGCCGGGGATACCTTGAGCTCACAAGGCCCAGCTCGGGGTTTGGGGGGAATTAGAGGCATAGCCACATCTTCAAATTTCTTCAAAGTTTGGGAGGCAACTTGGGAGGGTGCAGAGTAAAAGAGTAAAATGCTTTGCCTTATTTGCAGAACTTTGACAAATGTGCAGGGAAGACAGTCATCGTAAGATCGCAAGTCGATAGATTTTCATGACGTCGTTCACAACCCCCAGATCTAGAAATACAAAGAGCAAGAGAACCACACATCCTCTTTGGACTGCCTCCTAGTCACTACTTACCTCTTCCGCAAAGGAAACCACAATCTTGACTTGAATCACAATGGATGAGTTGAACATTTTTGAACTTCATGTAAAAGAAACCATACAGTATTTGTGAACACCTACATTGATTTAATATATTTCTGAGTGTCTTCTACACTGTTATCTCCAGCAGTAGTTCATTTCACAACTGGAGAGGGGTGTCAAAATCTCCAGTTATGACTCTAGAGTTGCTATTAATTCCTTTGAATTATATCAAGTCTTGCCTTATATATTTTCAAGCTGGGTTATTAAACACAGGTACATTTACACTTTTGTAAATGTTTATTTCTGAGAGAGAGAGAGACACAGTGAGAGCAGGGCAGGGGCAGAGAGAGAGGGAGACACGGAATCTGAAGCAGGCTCCAGCCTCCGAGCTGTCAGCACAGAGCCTGACGCGGGGCTCGAACTCGCTGCGAGATCATGACCTGAGCTAAAGTTGGACGCTTAACCGACTGAGCCACCCAGGCACCCCTAAGCACATGTATATTTAAAACTGTTGTGTCTTCCTGTTGATTTGACTCTATCATCATTTTGGAATATCCTTCTTATTTTCTAGTAGTATTTTTGTCTGTTTGTTTTTACCATAAGTCTACTTTGTCTTAAATTAGGGGACATGTACTAGATTTATTTACCTTATCTTTTTCCTTTCCTTAGTTTTTATATTCGTCTCTCCTTAGATGTTAATCTATCTATCTATCTATATCTATATATCTATATATATATCTTTTAAGCAATATAGAATTAAAAATTTAATTTAATTGGAATATTTTTTGTGTTTTGTTAAATTTAATAACTTTTCTCGGTTTAAATCATCATCAATTTTTCTCATTTGGGGAAGAATATTAAGTTCAGTTTCATAAACTAGATATCCCTCCACTGAAATTTTTACATAAGGGGTGCCTGTGTGGTCCAGTCAGTTAAGCGTCTGACTTTGGCTCAGGTCATGATCTCATGGTTTGTGGGTTTGAGCCCCACATCGGGCTTTCTGCTGTCAGTGCAGAGCCTGCTTTGGATTCTCTGTCTCCCTCTCTCTGTCCCTCCCCTGCTTGTGCTTTCTCTCTCTCTCTCTCTCTCAAAAATAAACATTTAAAAAAAGAGAGACATTTTTATGCAACAATTAACAAGCCTATGTGATACTATCTTGCAAATATATATAATCCTTAGTTTTCTCATCCTTATAGTGAGACAGCAACACCTTCCTACAAATTATCAAATTCTGCTATCTTATCAGCTAGAGAATGAATACAGTGCAAAGTGTGTGCTAAATATTAGTTATTGTGATGCTAATTTGGAGTAAAAAAATCAGTGTAAGTTTACTATGGCATCTGTTGGATTTGCCTAATTACATTTTCTTTACACAGCATATCATTGATCTGTGGCATTGACAGACTTTTCATTGCAAAACACAAATTGACGTCTCCATCAATTTTTATCTCTGGGGGGAAAAAACACAGTGCGAAACGTATACAGTGAGAACAAAGCTATCTTTCCCAGTGGGCGTGAAGGGAGAAGACTGCTATACTCCTAACTATGCAGAAATGGGAAATTAGTCTCACGGGAGCTGTCCCTCCACTCACAGTGTTTTCATAAGGCATCAAAGAAGTTGAAAATATATTTACGTGGTGTCGTAAATTGAACGAAACCCTGGATGGTTTTTAACCAGTTCCTTGAGTTGTGCTCCAAGGAAATCCAGAAGTATGAGGATCAAGAAAGTTATTCGTTGGTCCAAACAATGGGCAAACCAAATAAGATGCACTTGACCTGGAGTAACACGAGAACGTGCGTTTTAAAACAAACCAACAAAAATTACAGAAATACGAAACAAAGGAGGAGATTCGGCTTGGCATGAGATCATATGAACGAGTTTCAGGGGTCGTAGAGGGTCACATAAAAATGAGGAAGTTTAAACGCCACAGTGTGGTTTCAAAAGGAGTCAGTGTGACCCGAGGCTGAATTACCGTGCGTGCAGTGGGTGAAGGAGAGTACGCGGGGGCAGCTGTACAACCGCCTGGATCCCCTAGAGGATGTCACCCTGAGCCTGTCAGCTGCATTCAGAGAACGGTCAGCACGGTGAAAGGATCCCATACAAGAAACGGGGGAAGACAGGTCGCCTCTCTGGAGGAGGCGGAAGAAAAGCAGAAGCAACACCTGCCATGGAAAACTCAATGGTCTTCTAGATTAATCTGGGCGGGATGGGGATAAAACAACTAGATTTGACGACGACTTATTTTTCTTTTCAGCTGACCAGGAAGCCAGCAGCTCAGAATGACATGTCAGCTTTAATTTCCACTAAGACTTTGTCTCAGTAGCTACCTAGTATCTGGAAAACAGCACGCAAACTTCAGCTGTGTATTCCGGCTGCACCTCGGCGGCCGTAAGCCCAGGCGCACGAAGGACCAGCCCTGGAAACACGATATCGTGGAATCCCCCTTCCTGTTCCCTCAGAAGGCAACGTAGAGAGGACACAGCGGGGCGGGGGTTGCGGGGGGCAGAGAGACACTGAGCCCAACCATTGAGCAACACTCATGTGTGGTGTGTGGGGACTCGGGAGGAATACGACATAATTTCACACTTCTGGTGCCGATGTGAGTAGGCCAATTGCCATGCAAGCTCCTTGTCCCCATAATAATACACTATCTTTCTCATTTCTGTGCTTATTATTGCCAGTGCCTGGTACATGGTAGGTGCTGATGAGTTGTTACTATTAATCTTGTTTTCAATACAATTTTCCGTAGGAGACATTTGGTTTCCAAGTGCTCTGCACCGCTCAATGCCAAGGTTTGAGTTCTGTTTTGAGGAACTTTTTTGGTTTTCCACGCTCACCGAGAGCAGTGAGGATTGTCTGAACCTACTCGTCTGTCTGGACCTGTGGTAGTTGTATGCTCGGAGATCATCTTCATGTGCTTGAGTATCAGAGGGTTTCCTCCTGGCCCCATTGGCTGTTCAGACCAACCGATCCTTGACAGAAGATCGTAAGCATCAACAGGTGGGAAGGCACAGTGTGATGCCAGTGCTCCACAAAGGGCGTCCTCTCAACCTGGCCTAACGCCCGAAGTCCCACTGCCAGAATGCCATCCCTTTGCTTAGCAAGACGCTAGGAAGGCTAATTCAACATCCCGCTGTGGGCTCATACAACCTGCGAGTCAGAAGAGATGGCGTTTAAAGAGTCTCCCAGATTTATATTAGAAAAGGAAGAGAAGGAGGAGGGGGAGGAGAGAGAGGAAAGGGAGGAAGAGGGAAGGAAGATCTTTATCCAGGATACCCAGGACTTGCCCTTCAGTCGCGACATCTCATGATAGAGCATGATAATCTGGTGCAAGTGAGGGACAAAGCCAGCCTCGCTGGACCGGGAATCAGGATTTCTGTCCTCTGGCCTCACCTCGTTGGCCTTTTCCTTGCCGAGCAGCAAAGGTGGGGACACATCCACGTCCCATTACACACGTGTATTTTTCCTGCCATATTGTGCCAATCAGATAAATAGCTTAGTGATTAAGAGCCTCGACTCTGGAAACAACTGCTTGGATTTGGTTCCTAGCTCTGCCATTTGCCAATTAGGTGACCTCAGTTTGGTCATCTCTGAAATAGAGGCTGTGTTCATTGGCAGGCTTGAGGCTGAGGTCTGGGAGGACCTTCTTCCCATGGCTGAGGTCTCGGCCGAGATGCTGGCTCAGCAAGGAGGGCTCGAACTCTCTCCGTGTGCTCTTGCTTCCTCCAGGACGCTAGTCTCGTCCCATGCACATGGTTGTGGAAGGATCCCAGCTGCCCGGGCAGACAGGCTTTAAGTTGCGACACTCTTCCGGATTCTGCTTAGGTGGCTTTTGTCATTGTTCTTTTCACCAAAGCCAAACTCAGAGTCAGTGGGAAGGAGCAGTTGTAGGACATGTGTATGGGGTGGGGGTTATGGTGGCTGCATTGCAAACATTTTACCAAAAGGATAATAACAGCTACTGAGTCATGTGCTCATTTTGAGGATTAAATAAATTACTATGCACAAAGCATTTAAAGCAGGGGTGTGACTCGTAAGGACTAAGTAAGGGTCTGCCATTGTTACTAACACTTAGGATCCATCTCAGTGCAAAGATCTGTAACACGAATGATTTTCTTCCAGAAATCTCATCCTCTCTTGATCTCATTTTTGGCTCTACCGCTAATTAGTGGAGTGACTTCAGTGTGCAACGAGCTTCTATTTGTTCTAGTTTCTTTTCAATTTGTATGTGTTTTCTGGTTACGCAAGTAAATTATGAATATATGGTTTGTATGGGTAACGTTTAAAAATGTAAAAGAGTATAGAATAAAAAGAATAATACCCATACCCATTACTCTGTCTTCAAACTCATCTTCCATTTCTATTAAAAGTTTATTGTTTAATCTTCCTTAAAGTTATGTATGTGTGTATGTATGTACATAGTAATATATATACATATATATACAAAATCTATTTCATATATGTAAAGAATGTATAGAAACCAAATTTAAATTTCACATACGTGAAATCTATGTATGTCCATATCTATTTCATACATGTAAAGTATGTATAGAAACATGATATAAATTTCACATACATGAAATGTATTATTTCCATATGTTACAAAATTTATAAATTACATTGCATAGTTTATTTTATTTAAATTGGGCTATACTCTATATACTATTACATAATTAATTACTTTTTCAATTAATATATATTGTAGAACTTTTAGTAATATATATGATCTATACTATATGGTTTTTTTTTTTAACGTTTTTTTTTTTTTTTTTTTTTTTTTTTTTTTTTTTGGGACAGAGAGAGACAGAGCATGAACGGGGGAGGGGCAGAGAGAGAGGGAGACACAGAATGGGAAGCAGGCTCCAGGCTCCGAACCATCAGCCCAGAGCCTGACGCGGGGCTCAAACTCACGGACCGCGAGATCGTGACCTGGCTGAAGTCGGACGCTTAACTGACTGCGCCACCCAGGCGCCCCTATATGTTTTTTTTAAACTCCATGATGTTTCAGTTTTAATATGCCTTGATTTAAGTAGTCCTTATTTGAACTATTCATATTTTTCGTATTTTTTCTTAATTATAGCAATGCTGCACATATCTCGGTCCATATTTTATTCCTGCATACAAGTATGTTTATGGTGGATGGTTTGTTAGGTTGAAGCTGCACATTTTGAGAGACTGACAAATTTTACTTCTCAAATGCGTCAATTGCTTTCAGTGGACTTACACATCAAGTAGAGGTCTTGGAATAAGAATTTCTAAATTATCTCCTAATTTTATAATCCCTAGAGTCTGCTCAAGACCTCGATGCCAGAAATATTATGACTTTAATGAGTGATCTTGTCCTTACCAACCCTGGAGTTCAACGGCGATTTGAAGCCAGATTTAGTGTGTTACTGGGCACAAAAGCGAAGAGCTAATTTCCTCTGTGAGTTTACGTTTTTTGTTTCATAAAATCTTCCCATTCTGGAGTCAGCGGGCAGTCGTGTCCCCTACCTGCAGAAATCCCGGGTGTGTCGTCGCCCATTCCTTCCGGGCACTGACGTGGGTCACGGAGCCCAGGGCCTCCAGGCACTGTGACACACACGTGTAGTGTGGCCTGCCCACGGGGGAAACCTGGCCCTCCTGCTTCGCCAGGTCCTCGCAGGACCTTTAGGGCCAGAGTCATTTTGGGTAGTTTTCATAAGTTAGAGTGTGCTGAAGCCTGACTGACCGAAATAAGAAGTTCACGTTTATGAGAGAGACCTCAGTCCTGGAGCTGCGGTAGGCAGACAGCCAACAGAAATTGTTTTGTGGATGAAATATTTCCTAAAAATAGCTCTCCCAGCTCAGCCTAATGCAATTAAAGTTAGTGATGTACATAATAAGAAAACTGGGAGCTCTTCCTGCTAATAACCACTGTGGAACCAAGGCAATCCATTCCATTAATTTAATATACACTTTCAGAGTCCCCTGGTAATAGAAGTATAATTAAAATGATATGCTTTGATAGGCTTTTCTTTCCAAAATGAAATTTTGCAAGTACAGGTTTTGAAATATATATACACATATTTTTTGCCTGTAATTATTACTCGTTGTACATTTATTTGGGACTTTCCTTCTTCCACCTCCTCCTTCCCAAACATTTCCTTGACGTTGAGTCCTCCCGACAAGGTAGTGACAGATTTCCTGATGCTGATTAAGAGGGAGCTATCGAGAGCATGAGAATTAACTTCTGGAAGCAGAAGGCGGGGAGGATTGGGTTGAATTTGGATTTACTAAAGATTTCCATTCTACCCACATTCCTAAAGACTCAATTCAGCATATCAATTAAAAGACCATAGGACTTAAAAAATCAAAGGGACTGAAAACAATTGAAGCAGTCTCCTCTGAGAAAATAGACTCCCATTTAACGAACAGTTCGGTAAGTTACCCTTTACGATAATTTTTGACCATGTGATTTCAAGAAACTTAGAATTGATGTCATAGAGATTACTTTAACAAAACAAATGGCTCTGTTCTGTTTGAGATTCATTAGGAAATAAAATATTTATTTATTTATTTATTTATTTATTTATTTATTTAATGTTTATTTATTTTTGAGACAGAGCAACAGAGCATGAGCAGGGGAGGGGCATAGAGAGAGGGAGACACAGAATCCAAAGGAGGCTCCAGGCTCTGAGCTGTCAGCACAGAGCCCGATGTGGAGCTCGAACTCACAAATTGTGACATTATGACCTGAGCCGATGTCGGACATCTTATTACTTCTTTAACTCCTCTTTAAGGTAGATGAAGCTAAGTGTTTCTCTGTTGCAAACTAAGCATGAATTTGAATGTGTTTGAAACAACCTAAATAGAAATTTAAAAATTATGTCCTGTCACAAAAATAAATAAATAAATAAATAAATAAATAAATAAATAAACAAATAAAATGAAAACAAAGCCAAAACACCCATGATAATAAAGAAGGACTTTTCAAAGGGAAAGAATACTGATATTTGAGTAAGTTTGAACTAAGATAAAAATCTGATGGCAAGTCAGAATAGTAACAAAGAACATGCTGGGCTTATGTATTTATTTATTTATATTTTATTTTTAATTTTTTAAAAGCTTAAATCCAAGTTAGATAACATAGTGTGTAGTTTTGGCTTCAGGAGTAAAACACCAATGTTTATAGCAGCACTATCAACAATAGCCAAGTGATGGAAAGAGCCCAAATGTCCATTGAACGATGAGTGGATAAAGATGATGTGGTACACACACACACACACACACACACACACACACACACACACACAAATGGAAAATTACTTGGTGATGAAAAAGAATGAAACCTTGCCATTTGTACCAAGGTGGATGGAACTAGGGTGTATTATGCTAAGTGAATAAGTCAGTCAGAGAAAGAGAAGTATGATTTCCCTCATATGTGGAGTTTGAGAAACTCAAGAGGAGAACATAGGAGAAGGAAGAAAAATAAGATACAAACAGAGAGGGAGGCAAACCATAAGAGGCTCTTAAATACAGAGAACAAACAGGGTTGATGGGGGTGGGAGGGTGAGCCGAATGGGTGATGCCAGTAAGGAGGACGCTTTTCCGGATGGGCACGTTCTTCTATGGCAATATTGACAACGAAGGTGCGGAAGACGCCATTTTCTTCTACACTGTATCATTTATGAGAGGAGAATTTAACCTTCCTCAGCTTTTGTTTTTTTAATCGTTGGTGAAACACTCCGTACAAGTTGAGCGGTTTCCAAGAGAGTGAAGAGTTGCCTTCACGGTGGCAGCAGAAGGGTCACCCGGGAAAGACAGGGCAGAAAAGGCTCCCTCCTCAAACTCCAGACTCTTCCTTACCTTCCTCCTCAAGTGCAGAGGAGATTCCCTTAACTTTCTGTTTCTTTAAAGTAAATACAGCTGCAGTCAGAAGGGTTTGAGGACTGTGGGATAAATGACGCATTTGTCTATTTGGAGTGAAAAAGTGTTTGCTTCATAGAGAAGCAGCACTCCTTGGCCCATCTATAGTTTATTCATAAGAGAAGAAAGAGCTAAATTTCTGGGCACACCCTGTACTCCCACCTCTGCTGATCCATGTGAAGGTCATGGTGCATGATGACTGCTTGTGGACAATGGATCTCAACCTTGTTTGATACAAAGCTTTTGTCCTTAATTCCTGAAACTTACTACACAGCATCTTAAAATCGTAAGCACCCTTTGAGAAGGAAACAGAATCCTAATGATTGTGGAATTTCGAAGGTTTCAAATCATTCTTTCTGCTCTGTGTGTGTGTGTGTGTGTTGGGGGGTGGTGATTCTTCAGTGATGCCTTAAACCAGGCAGAATTTTCTACCGAATTCCACCAAGAATGAATAAACAAAATTACTCTAGGATCCGTTTTTGTTTTTCCTTTTTCTTTACATCTGGTGTTTCCATATTTATTTTTTTAAAGAGGTGTGGAAACTACGAACGTCCGATTCCTCCTTTCTTAAATGAAGAAGGTGAGAAGGCTCAGTGACTTGCCGCGGGCTACAGAGCCAGTTCATGGCATGCACAGGACTGGAGACTACTGGTCATGCTTCCTGGTCGGTGTGTTTTCTACTGGAGAAGAAGCTTACACTACATATATATATATATACACATAATTTCACTTCTTGTGTCTCTACTCAGGGAGAGCTGGTGTCAGGGTTTTCCAGAGAAACAGACTGATTTTGTATAGATGAAAATATTTATTAAGAAAAATTGGTTCACACCGTTGTAAAGGCTGACGTGTCTCCTATTCTGCCGTCTGCAAGCGAGAAACCCAGGAAAGCTGGGGGTGCAATTCAGTTTGAGTCCAAAGGCTGGAGAGTCAGGGGAACCAATAGTGTAAATCACGGTCTGAGGGCAAGAGAAGACCAGTGAATGCTCCAGCTGAAATCGTCATCCGAAGAAGGGACCAAGTCTCCTTTCCTCTGCCTTTGGTTCTGCGCAAGCCCTCTGTGAATTGGCAAATGCCTCCCACACTGGGAAGCGCAATCTGCCTCACCGAGTCCACCAGCGAAAATGCTAATCTCGCTCAGAAGCACTCGCGCAGACATGCCCAGAAATCACGTTTAGTCAAATCTCCGGGCCTCCCGTGGCCCAGTCAAGTTGACACATAAAACATCACAGAGCCATACTGTTGGTATTTGCATGCTGTCCTCTGGAAGGGCCCCCAAATATAACCGTTGGCACTCCTCTGTACAATTTATAATGTGGCATTTGAGTAAAGATCAAGCAGATTATGACATATTTCCTTCACCATGCACGAAGCCAAAATGTGGTAAACACCAGGCAGCCTCCTATAATTAGGGATGATGCTTCAGATATAAATGTCAACAATAGAAAAATAAATAATTTCATCAAAAGAATGGTTAAAACTCCAAAATAATTGTATGGATAAGGTCATCTAGAAAGAAACACAGATAAATTGGAATATATTGGTGGGGGCGGGGGGGTTTGGTGTTAGATTTCCTTTAAATAGTTTCTGTTAAGGTTATCACAATGTTATTCATATAACAGAATATTGCAAATTAATTTAATTTTTTTAATGTTTATTTATTTTTTGAGAGAGGCAGAGATAGCGCACGAGCAGGGAAGGGGCAGAGAGAGAGGAGACACAGAATCCCAAGCAGGCTCCAGGCTCCGAGCTGTCGGCACAGAGCCCGAAGGGGTGCTCGAACCCACGGACCGCGAGATCATGACCTGAGCCGAAGTTGGATGCTTAACCAACTGAGCCACCCAGACGCCCCGCAAGTAAATTTAAAATATGGTTTTACAAGTTCAGATAGATGCTGACATGGGCAATACTACTCATAAAGGAATGTACATTGCATGATGTGGGATTGTGACAAACGCAGTCAGAAGCGGAGGAAATTCTCTGCCGTGTTTAAATACCTAGTCTCCTAACTTTAGGTATTATCAGATATGTTGAAAATGCACAAATTGATATCTCCTACCTTATTTTACTGGTGGAGCTCCAGATTTTGCCTACCTGAGAGTTCCGAGTGGGTCTTCTTCAGTCTGTGGAACAGAACACATGTGGTGGTTTGGTCGAGCCCCTCGGCCACCCGAGCTTTGCATCCTTCAGTCCCCTGCCTCTCCGCAAGCGGCAGGCGGTACCCAAATCCTGGCGTTACCCTGCGCTCCTCTGTCATCCGCTGGTGCAGGCCACCAACAGAGCCCGGCCATAGTTTTACTTCCAACATTTACAGGGATCCTGACCCTATCTCAACCCTTTTACCACCAAATCTTCACCCAATCATTGTCTCCGGTCTTGACTATTAAAATAACATCTCGGCCGGGCTCCAGCTTCCATTTGTACCTTCTTGTAGAAGATTGTTGTCTAGAGAAAATAGCTGTGCCCCCCTGCCTTTTTTTTAAGTGTTTATTTATTTTGAGGGCAGAGGGGCAGAGAGAGAATCCCAAGCTCGACGTGGGGCTCGTCTCAGGGTTCCTGAGATCATGATCTGAGCGGAAATCAAGAGTTGGGCTTGAGCCACCCAGGTGCCCCCAGCTGTGCCCCTTTCATCACCCAAACACTACCGTGGCCCTGTTCTCACCCAGATCCAATGCTCGGAGCCCTACGTGGCCCTCTCATCTGCCTTGCCCCCTGCCATCTGCCCTCTTTTATCTTATTTTTATTTATTTATTTTTAAAAGCTTATTTATTTATTTTGATAGAGAGAGAGAAGCCCAAGCAGGCTCTGTACCATCAGTGCGGAGCCTGACGTGGGGCTTGAACCCACGAATCGTGAGATAACGGCCTAAGCCGAAGTTGGATCCTTAACCGACAGAGCCACCCCAGCGCTCCTGTCCCCCTCCTTTTAATACCTACTCCGCCCATAGGCCTCACCTATGCTGGTTTCCTTGTAGTTGCTCAAAAAACGCTTTCCCCAGGATTATCTCAGTGACTTGCTCTCTCAAACGCTTTGTGCTCAAACTTTGCCTGATGAAAAATGCCAACAGAGAGCATCCTAAATGAAAACAATTCCATTGTGCCACTCTCCCTTTTCCTTATTCACTTCATTTTTCTTATACTCCCTGGCATACCTGACCTATTGTGTATGCATTTATTTCTTACCTATTTCTCCCCATTCATATCTATATCCCTGCAAAAAGGGTATTTTTCTCTTATACCCCTAGTACCTAGAATAATGCCTTGCAGGTAGAAGCTACTAAATAAACACTAATTATAAAAATTAATATTCTCTTTCATTTCAGTATTGTTTAATGGTAAGATTTGGTGATTTCTGAACATTCAAAAAGCCCTATTTCATCATGAGAAGCCGTCATCCAGGTGAAAACACAAATTTTGAGATGTATTATCTCCACAATTTTTTGGATTCATTGTCAGCCTTAAAGGATGACTCTTTACCTAAGTCTTCTTCATTAAAAATATAAAATAAAATTTGCTGATTACACCTACCAAATTCAGTATAGAATTAGTCACCATGGACATGATTAAGTACACATAATTTTCACACATATCAAATAAAGGTGCTTTTTAAAACACAGTTTGAAGGATAATTAATACATATTGACATAGAATTAGCCTTATGCTGATTATATCTTGCATTTGAATACTAACCGTAAATTAGCATGGGCCTAGTTTCTGATTGATAATTTGGAAAAGCTCTCTCAAAGTAGAAGTATGTTTTCTCTTGATTGAAAACAGTTCTAGACTTTTTGAATTAATTCGTGAAATGCTATTTATAGTATTGAAGCTTTATATATATATATATATATATATATATATATATATATATTCGTGCTGTCTGATGGATGTGAGCTCATGTTCTTGGATATATAACATATCTCGAGAGTGGCCACAGTGACAAAGGATGGGAAAAATTATATTCCCAGACATTTTACTGGTAAATGTTGAAGGAGACCGCTATTATGGATCAATTCATATGTCAATTAAATGGTTTGTACCTGTTGCTTAAAATTCTTACTTACTAATTAAACAACCTTATTTAGTGTATGGCAATATTATCGTTTTTTGAAATCACACTCTGGCTGTTTCTTGACTTTTGGTGTAACAAACTTGACTATTAGCTTCTTGATCATTGGAACTATATCATACTTACTGTTATGGAGACAGAATGTTTGTGTCTCTCCCCACAATTCATATGTTGAGATGCTAACCCCTGATGTGATGGTGTTAGGAAGTGGTGCCTTTGAGAAGCGTTTGGGTCATGAGGAAGGAGTCCTCATGATGGGACTGGTGCCTTCATAAAAAAGAGCCCAGAGAACTCTCTCAGTCCTTCCTACATGTGGGGACACAGCAAGATGGCCATCTGTGAATCAGAAATCGGGCCTCAGCAGACCCGGAATCTGCTGGCACCTTGATCTTGAACCCCCAGTCTCCACAACTGTGAGAAATAAATCTGTGTTGTTTATAAACCACCCGGTGTATGGTATTCTGTTATAGTGGCCTGAACAAACAGAGACACTTACTTGATGTGTTTCTCGGTATCCAACACAGAGTTTTATACACAAAAATATTTGGTGGTCCATTGGTTGGTTCTACAGGATTTAAATAAGACAAGACAATTAACACACAACTAGACTGAAAGAAGTCACGCACTGTGCTCACCTCTGTAGCCCCAGAACTTGGAACGATTCTTGGCATCTAGCAGGCGTTCAGGAAATGTGTGTCCAACTCTATGGTGATAACCAGTATACGCTGTTTATTTTCAAAAGAAAACAAAACAGAATAATACTAATTGAATGCATTTTGATGTTCATGCAATTATCACAATGAAAACGTTTGCTTTGATTTCTGCAAAGCCATACGACACCGGAATGCCCCCTTATTCACATGATTTTCTATGAGAATAATCTATACTTTGTGAAAAAGTGAGTTATTTTACACGATAGCAGCAAATCCTGTAGAGTGTTTACTATTGTTGACAGTCTATTACTAGCATGTATTAATGCTTATAATAAGAATTACAACTGTTAATATTACAGGTTTTCTATTTTTCTTTTCTTTGGATCTTTTTGCAGAATTTACATATTTTTGTAATATCTCCTTGGGATTTCCATGTTTAGTGGGGCTTGGTAGTCTCACAGAGGCTCCTCTCTCTCTGCTCTTCTCCTCCTTACACTCTCTCTCTCTCTCTCTCTCTCAGAAGAGTTGGCTGGAAATGCTATTATTAAATATCTATCCCTTCCACTCCACGTTATTTTCCTGCACAAGAAAAGAGGACGCAGACACGTGATTGCTTTTCCCAAACCGATCTGGAATCAAATCCCAACTGTGGGGTCATTGAAAATGTGCTTTCATAAACGATAAAAATAATACTAACGTATCATTTTATATAGAAACTTGACATGGTACAAAAGCTTTCGATTCCCACAACGATCCTTTCAAGTCGGTATCGTTTCCACTTTATAGATGAGAAAACGGAGATTAACGTTGTGTATGTCAAAGGTTTCCTGGTCAGATTTCACGATTGCGAGTCTAGTGCTCTTTCCGCTGCACCAAACCTGCTTTCAATATGTCAGGGTCCCGCACAAGATGAGACAGACACAGTTGGCTGGCGTCTGGCCTTCTCCTCCATTGGATTGTGTGGACGGATGGCACTTACCCCGCCTGGCCTGCTGCCTCATTTGCAATCAATTTGCTTCTGCCTCCTCAGCATATCTTTATGCACCAGTAACCCCTGGATTTAACACTTCTCAGGCAAGCAGAGATAATATCTGCAGAGAGTTAAGAAACTTAAAAGGATTTAGAGCCGCTGAAGGAAGACACGAGCAATCTGAGTCTGAAGGTGCAAATGTCAACTACTGACAAGATTGACTTACAGGTGAAACAAACCAAAGACAGTGAAGCAAAACATCTGCCTGTTAGGATTCCATCAAAAGCACTCAACTACAGCTCTTTAGAAATATTTGCTAACAGTCCCCCCACAGCATCAACTGTGTGCTTGTCACATTCGGATGGTAATATGTTCGGTGGAAAGAGGCCAACAGACACAGTTAGAGGGTGTAATGTTTCTTTAATGGCAAAGGATGTGGAAACTTCAGAATATAATTATAGAATCAGAAGAGGATACGGCATGCTCCCAAACAGAGTCGTCTTCCAGGCTTCCTCAAAGTTCACTGTGGATCACGGAGCGCTGAGGAGGATCCTACCCGCGTGGAGTGAATATGTTGCCAAGTGGAAGGATTTTTCTCGTGTCGAAGGCGGCTTTCATTTTCTCCTGACCGTCCTGGGGACTCACCCGCCTCTGCCGGGCTACAGGGAACCCGTTTAGGGCAACAGTCACCAGATCGCGAGTGCTTTGTGCAGCAGGCAGTATTAGGGGGATTGGAGGTCGGACGCTGGAGAACATTCCTCAGCAGGCCCAGATGTTCCTCTGTCTGGAGGCTGCTTTGGAATCACTGAAGGTGGTTAACCGCATAGACAAAATGGATTTGCGTCTCAATTTATCGTGATGATTGTGTGTTCAGGGGTTTGACTACTTCATGGTCTTTAGCATAGACTGAATGTTTGTGTCCTCCTGACATTGACATGTTGGGAACATAGCCCCTGATGTGACGGTATTAGGAGTGGGGCCTTTGGGGGACGATTAGTCCCAGGAAAGGCGACAGTGTCCTTATAGAAACCCCCTTGTCCCTTCCTCTCCGTGAGGGCCCAGCCGGCAGACAGCAGTCCATGAACCAAGAGCTGAGCCCACACCAGACATTGGGGCTGCCAGCACCTCGGTCTTGGACTTCCCAGCCTCCAGAACTGCGAGAAATCTATTCCTGTTTACATACCACATCCCTTTGTCGTTGTAGTAGCTTGGACAGATTAATGCAGTCTCTAGGAGTCTTCCAGATAGGAAGAAAAAACCACCTTAAGATGCACACTTATCGTCTGGGCAGAGGAATTTATCACATACATCTTATTCCCTGCTGTTAAATACATGTGAAGAGGAAAAGCGTGTTTGTGACCAGGACCCAGAGGGTCCCACTGGACTTTCTCCCGCTGGACAGAAATCTTTCTGGGAGCCAGTCTTTCTGACAAACTGCGGCCTGATGGGTTCTGTTACTGACACAGAGATGGGGCTGCGGTGAACTTTCCAAAGAGACCAGCAATGCTGCATTACAGACTTTGGTCCCTCAGGGCCACATTGCTAGCCGAGGACTGCAGGACTGGACAAGGTGTGGCCCTGGGGGTGAAACAATGATTGTGTAAGCTCACCTGCATCGGGTGACAGGCTGGGCCTGATGGCTTCTCAGGGTCTTTCCAGCTTTCATATCTAAAATTCCCTGAATGTTGATTTTCGTGACTTTTAGAGCAGGGTTTAAATGTATTTCTTTAAATTTTTAAAAACAGCTTATTCAGTTATTCTGAGAGAGAGAGAGAGAGAGAGAGAGAGAGAGAGAGAGAGAGAGACAGCACACGTGGGGGAGGAGCAGAGAGAAAGAGAGACAGAATCCTGAGCAGCCTCCACAGCATCAGAGCAGAGTGTGATGTCGGGCTTGAGACCATGAACCACGAGATCGTGAACTGAGCCGAGGTCAAGAGTCGACACTAAACCAACTCAGCCGCCCGGGTGCTCCTAAATGTATTCTTTAAATGTATTTTTATTTATTATTTTTTTAATGTTTATGTATTTACCTTGGAGAGAGTGTTCAAGTGGGGGAGGCGCAGAGAGAGAGAGGGAGAGAGAAAACCCCAAGCAGGCTCCTCACTGTCAGCGCGGAGCCTGACGCGGGCCTTGATCCCACAAACCGTGAGATCCCGACCTGAGCCAGAAACCAAGTCAGTCATCTAACGGACCGAACCACCCAAGCACCCCTTAAAGCTGTCTTTTTAAAAAAGATATATATAAATTTTTTAGCCAAATATGTAATCTACTCTTACTATAGGCCACATATAGGCACACGCACACGCACCCACACGTACTCTAAGAGATTTATTTCAAGGAATTGGCTCATGTGATTGTGGGGGTTGGCAAGTCTTAAATTTGTAGACAGGCCTGTCGGCTGGGAATTCAAGCAAGAGTTGAGGCAGAGTTTCTTCTTCTGCGGGAAACCTTAGTTTTTGCTCTCAGGTCCTTTCGTTGGGTTGGATGAGGCCCACTCACATTAGAGAGGAAACTTTCCTTTGCTTAAAGTCGACCGATTGAAGGTTTTGGCCTGGGCTGTGAAATACTCGCACAGCAGCCTGTAGATCTGTGCCTCCTGAGTCATAGACTGGGTGCCATAGACGAGCCAAACTGATGCATAAAACTAACGATCACACAGTGTAAAAATGAAACGAAGCAAAACAAGACAAAACAGAAAACAAAAACAAAACAAACCCAATCTCACGTACAAGTTTAGTTCACTTTTAAAATGAACATCTTCTTCACCACGGTGGTAATAAGGTTTTCTTGGACTTCGGTGATCACAGTTGACCAAATTGCTCTTCTGGAACCTGGAAAGGGCCCTGAGGCAATTTCTTCTTGGGGACTTTCTAGAAAATAGCTTCTCTTCCATCCGATCCTGTGTTTTCTAGTTACAGTGGACTGTTACTCAGGACCTGAAGTATGGGGTGAAAATCTGATTCTTATTCTGCCTGAGGTTAGCTCTTATCCCCAAACAGGGAGAGTCCACAGGGAGCCCTCAACAGCCCTGGGCATGATTTGGCATGAGTTTCCCGTTGTCCTGTTTTACTTGGTGGACAGTCAGGGGCTAGGAGGCAGCGTATCCTAGAAAGAGCAAAGGCCTGTTTTTATTTTTTCCCTATTGTCGTTGTGTTCCTCCTCTCCCACTCTTTTTTCCAAAGCCGTTCCTTAGGCAGCTCTGAGCCCTGGAGCTCCCATTCCCCACGTGGACACTCGGATGTGCCAATGTTTCCTTCCCTTGGGGAACAGTCCGGGGTTTAGGGTCTCTAGCTGCGTTTCACTTTCTGAGGATTGGTTTCCCTCCCTAGAAATGATAATAATATAATAATAATTAAATAATGATACTAATTACCAGCTGGTAGGATTATTAGTTGTTATAAGGATAAAAAAAAAATCTATATGAAGTGTTGGGAGGAAAGGAAAGAAGGAAGGAAGAAAGAAAAGAAGGAAGGAAAGAAAGAAGGAAGAAAAAAAGAAGGCAGGAAGAATGGAGGGGGATGGGAAGGGAGGGAAGGAGGGAAGGAGAGAGAGGGAGAAGGAAAGGAAGAAGGAAGGAAAGAGTACAGCCATGAGGAAGCATGTCCCTGTGGTTGTCCCCTGCTAAGCGCCTTGGACAGGGCTGAAGGAAACACCTAAAGCTGAGCTAAGGTTCTTTGGGGCCTCCCTGCACCACACAGCCTGGCCGTCTGTAGATGGCAAGACTGAAGACTTCCAGAGAACTCTTCCTTCAGAAATCAGGCTGTCCGTGGGCCATGTGTTGCCTGCTTTAGCTGGAGACTGTGCAGAACCTTCTGGACACCTTAGCAGTCGAGGTGGCTCCCACAGCCCTCCCCACCTTCTCTCAGGGTGGGGCTCCCATGGCTGTCCCAGACTCCCAGCCCTCTCCGGCTCCTGCCTTCTTGCTTTCTGTTCTCCACAGGCGTTTCCCCTAATAAAATCCTTGCGTATTTATTCCCATCTTGGCATCTGCTTCTCAGGGAATGAGGTGGGTGGCCAACTGTCTCAGCATGTCCTGGGAGGTCCAGGTTTCATACTGAAAACCCCACTTCTCAAGAAACCCTGTCCCTTGCAAATCAGGATGGTTGGTCACCCCGAGTCCAGGTCTTACCCAAGTGGAGGGCACTCCCAGCCCCCTTGGGTGGGTGATTCTGGAGAAGGAGGGGCAAGCAACATTGGAGGGCACCCCTGCAGGAGTAGAAAAGATCTGGGAAATAGAAATGGGTTGAAAGGGAATTCTGGGCTTTTATAAAAAATGTTTTTATGTATTTATTTTGAGAAAGAAAGCAAGGGCACATGCGACTGGGGAAGGGCGAGAGAGAGAGAGAGAGAGAGAGAGAGAGAATCCCAAACAAGCTCCACACTCAGTGCACAGCCTAATGTGGGGCTCAATCTCATGACTGTGAGATCATGACCTGAGCCAAGATCAAGAGTCAGACTCTTAACCAACTGAGCCACCCAGGTGCCCTTAGACTTTTTTTTCAAATGATTTTTTAATGTAAACTTCTATTTTACCACCTATAGAGAATCTTGTGCAAAGTTTTTACTTCCTGCTAAATTTGGTGTGATGATTCTTCTTTTTTTAAAAAACATCTTTTTTAACGTTTATTTATTTTTCGGACAGAGAGAGACAGAGCAAGAACAGGGGAGGGGCAGAGAGAGAGGGAGACACAGAATCCGAAGCAGGCTCCAGGCTCCGAGCCATCAGCCCAGAAGCCGACGCAGGGCTCAAACTCACGGACCGCGAGATCGTGACCTGAGCTGAAGTCGGACGCTTAACCGACTGAGCCACCCAGGTGCCCTGGTGCGATGATTCTTTTTTACCAAATTCGAAGAAGGTAAAATTCTTTTTACCTGTCCTGTAGACAGGTTGATGCAGTGTGGAAACAGACAGCTGTCCCAATCTCTAACACGAGCACCGGAGGATGGGAGGGGGGTTGCCCGACCCCAGTCATAGGGGAGGTTCTCAGCTGCTGTGCAACACTGCCCAGATGGGGCAGGTGGTCCGCACATCTTCTGTTGTAGAAACCCTCCTTCCTGCTTATGAACATTTACAAAGCACCTACTATGTGCCAGGCATGTGATAGAAACCAGGGATCTAGGGATAAAAAAAAAAACACAGCCCTGCCTTCGGGTGAGTAACAGTTCCGGAGAGAGTGTCAGACATACATTTAAACGCTGAGCTGCTTAGTGTTGTGTCTGCCCTAATGAAGGTGGGGGGGGGGGGTTATACAAATCAGCCTGGAGGGATCTGTGAGGTCATGGAAGTGTGAGCCGAGGCTTGAGAGAAGAATAGGAATTTGTCGTTTATCGGGCTTGCACGTAGAGATTTCCCGGAGGTGGCAAGATCTCTGAGCATGTCTGGAAGATTGAACACACCGCCAACAGCTACATATATTTGGAGGACAAAGACAGAAGGGGAGAAAGAACAACTGGGCAGATACCTGGGGTTTGTTCTCTGACAGCCTTGGATGACCCAGACAAGACCTGAGGATCCTGTAGGTGACCTAGTATGAGTGAGGACTCGTGAAAAGGAGATTTGCAATACGATTAAGATTTACATTAAATAATCTGTGCACAGGATGGCCGGGAGATACGCAAGTCTCAAAACGGGGCTGTAGAAAGGCAGTGGTCCAAACAGTGCAGGTGGATAAGAAAGGTGGATTTGTAGAAGACACACGAAGGGGAAAAGGAAGTGCCTCTTCTGTTTTGGTGGGGGGACCCAGGAAGACTGTAAACTTTGCTCTTTTTCTGCTAAACATTATATGTAGTAAGCACACAGTAGCATGTTTCCATTGATACAGTCATTGCTGATTTTTTTTTAAAACCAAAGTTTGCCTTTTCTTCCAATTGGATAAAGACTAGTTGCCAACTAAATTTTATGTTACTTAAAGGAAAGTTAAAAATAAAGCCTTAATTGTTTGTTTGTTTAAGGAGGATCCAACTCTACCCGTCAGCCAGGAATCTACAGTATCCGGGAAATACGTATTAATGTTCTTTTCTGATTTCAGTGAGATTGCAAAAGTCCTACTGGTGATATGCACCATGGAGCTGACTGTTGTGCCTTTGGCCACACAGCTGACGGGAAACGCAGGCTGTGCTGATGTCCCATCTCTGTGTTGTGATCCCACCACACGAGCGAAGTGACAACACTTTTGCTCGCTGCTTCAGCAGAGCAAGAGGGATATTTCCAGTCAAAACTCATAGCTTTTTCTTCGTGTTCCTTGGGGTAGTGCCATATTCCCATCTGTGTATTTCAGCCCCCCGTAAGAATGCTAACACCTTACAATGTGGGCTTACCTCTACTTATTGGGTTTCCCTAGACCTTCCAAAGTAGACAAGCTATTATTTCCCCTATTTTAGAGCTTCAAAAACAAGAAAAAAGTTTGATAAAGGTCACAGAGAGGTTAAGCAGAAGGGCGAAAATTCAGTCAAACCCAAACCTAAGGTTTTTTCTCCTCTTGTAAACTTCCCAGGACTAGTATTCTTATTTCTCTAGTGAATTCCGGAATGTGGAAGCTGAGAGATTCATGTTTGTGTGTTCCATCAACAGATGTCTGAGTGTCTTTTAGCTGTCAAGAAATGAGACATTTACAAAGTGAAGGGAGAGAAGTCACTTTATTTTCCCCCCAGAGCAGAAGAAAGCTGATCTTTCCAGGCCCCCTGTAGGTCCGTGGGACATTGGGATTAGTTTGGGGCAGTGGAACATGAGCCACTTCTGGCCACTTATTTTCTCCTCTACTCTCTCATTTCCCTTTTTTCGGCCCAGATTATGGAGAGAATAAAGAGATTGTATTTGCCATTGGAGCCACTAAATGGAAGGTCTTGTGCCTGAATCACATGGAAGGTGCTCGACAAACCTTTCGTTGCATGGCTGTGAGTAAGCATAAGGTTTTATGTAACAACCCAATAACTGTTTTGGACTTACTTGTTACAGCATCTGAGCCTTACATGCCCTGACTAATACAGATTATATTTTCCTGCCGCCATCTAGTTCTTGCTACTGAAAGCTGTCATTCCAAATACCGAAGTGGCTCAACACCAGCCTTTTCCTCTGCCCTCCCGGCCTTCTTCCATTTGTTACTGATTGCATCCAGGAATATTTTTCCAGCAAAAATGTGACAACTTCACGTTATTGCTTAAAATCTTTTCATGGCTTTCCAAAGTTCCTAGGATAAACCTTCCCTGAAGGATCTGGTTCCTACCAGTGACACCACTCCTCATTGTCTACTTTCTCTCTGTATTTGTTTCACAAGATATCCTGTAGCTTTGTCCTGTATTTCTGCTATCACACTGTGACAGAAGTCTGTCCTCCATCCAGTCATGTTCTGGGAAAGGTTTCATGACCAGCTCTCTAGAAAGAAGAATGTGTGTGTGTGTGTGTTGTGTGTGCATGTGTGCGTATAAATTTATTCTAAAAGGTACAACTTGCAAATAATAAAACATGCAATGGTATTTATTGTAAACTCCATTTTGCCAATTGATTCTCCCAGAAGGTGTTCACAGATGTTTGCTAAACTCTTGAACTCATCACCAACCAAATCGTAATTGACTAAATCAATCCATGAATAAATGTTTGATTCCTATCTGACGCAGCAACGAAGGTGCTCACAATGGTGACAAATGAATGTTGTTACAGTACAAATGTACAACCGGGAAGGTCTATTGGAAATCTGAAATCCACACGTGTCAAGGATTTGAGTGGCTTCTCTGATGAACTAGGTCAGAGTTTTCAATTATTGGAAGAATATTACCTCCATTTTTTGTGCCACTCACAATGTAACAGCTACAGACATGCGTACTTTCTTAAACCTAGGGAATCAGTGTAATCTTAAATCCAGACAATGAATCAAGCCCTGATTCGTAGTTTTCCTATTCTATGGCATAAATACTCCTGCCACGACCAATGTCAACCTGCACGGTGACCCCACTGAATGCTCAATGGGGAAGAAATACAAAGCGGTCCATCATGTTATACTTTCACCATACAAAGGCAACATAAGTAATCATTGTTACAAAGTAACAGTAAGTAATTATTTTCACAAATAAGTATTATTGTTACAAAGAAAACTAGATAATAAAAACATACAGAAAATAATTTGCGCCGTGAATTTTGAGTATTTATTGCGTTTTAATTATTATTATTATTAATCATTTTATTATTATTTATTTATATTTTATTAAATATAAATATATTTGTCATTATTCTTTGAATTTTAATTATTATTTTCAAGCCCAACATGAGGCTTGAACTCACGACCCCAAGATCAAGACCTGAGCTGATGTAAAGAATTGGACACTAATGGGGCATCTGGGTGGCTCAGCTCATGATATGTGGTTCGTGGGTTCAAACCCCGTGTTGGGCTCTGTACTGACCGCCTGAAGCCTGGAGCCTGCTTCATATTCTGCTGCCCCTTTTCCACTCATGCTCTGTATCTCTCTCTCTCCAAAAATAAACATTTAAAGATATTTAATAAGAGCTGGAAGTTTAACCTACTGAGCCACCCAGACACCCCTTTATTATGTTTTTATTTCATTTTTCTTAAGTTTATTTATTTATTTATTTTTGGGTGGGGAGAAGGGGCAGAGAGAGAGAGAGAGGGAGGGAGAGAGAGAGAATCGCAAGCAGGCTCCACACTGTCAGTGCAGAGCCCGACGTGGGGCTCAATCTCAGGAACCGTGAGACCGTGACCTGAGCTGAAACCAAGAGTCGGATGCTTAACCGACTGAGCCACCCTGGCGCCCTTTTATTCTGTTTTTAAAATAATAGAATTTATTTAATTATGAATTTATAGAATTCTTTTTTTTTTTTTTTTTTTTTTTTTTAACAATGGCTATGTTTGACAACTGGCTTGCAAAATTCCCGGGAGCTTCATAATTAGCTCTCAGGCCAGTCTCATCTGATGTCAGCCCATCATTGGCCCTATTTGTATGTCTAACTCCATATATGTAGACTTCCTTCCTTACCCCTTTTTACTTAGATATCGATCCTTCATATTTTACCTCATCGTTTACTCAATCAGGGAAGTCTTTCTTGATTATCTGGACTCTGTGTGCCCCACCTTGTTCTCTTTGATTATGATTGTGTTTTTGCAGATGACAAAACAAATTGTATCTTGATAGACCTTCACCTTTATAAAGAACGTTTACGTGGGTTTTGACATTGAGTTTGCAGTTCTGCACGTGAGATGGAGGTTATATGCTACCTTCTCTTTTCAGAAGAGAAACCGAGCCTCCGAAAGCACTTTCCTAAGTGACCTGTGTGGATGGAAGTCACGAGATGGTACCTGCGTTCAGGGTCTTACTATTTCAAACGCACTGCTTTTCCATGTTAACGCGGCGGCCTTAAAGCTGCAGTAGCGTGGAGAAATCATTCCGTGGGACTAAGCTCACAGGAATGAAGATTGTTTGGGGAATGCCCTGTGATATACAAATAATAGCAACTGTTATTAAGTCAACACTTCGTTTCAAGAGGTTTCAAGACTCTTACGTAAGTTTCAAGACACTTCGTTTCAAGACTCGGAAGAATTACGTAAGTTTCAAGAATCTTACGTAAGTCACCACAAACTTGCTATTTTCTTAATTTTTAAAATCACCAGAAGTGCCTACGACCAGGGAAGAGGTGGCCTGAGTGGCTGTGGGTGGGATCAGGGCCTGGCAAGTCTTGAAGGTTCTCAGCTCCAGGGATCCTCCTGCTGCCTCTGGCTTTCTCCCAAGCCCTCTGGCTCTCATTCCCGTGGCATCGGTCTTTACTTGGGAGCGTCATTTGCCTGTGCTATGACTTTTTGAATCCGCTCTGTATTCCGGTTCAAATTCCAGAAAGCCTTCATCTGAGGGTCTTAGCAGGACCCATGGGGCAAAGCCCTTCCTGTTGGGCCACATCTTGGCGCACCTGTCGGACTGCAGTGGCCTTCAATGTGGTCCCGCCAGCAACGTGTCTTAGACACAGCTGATGGGACCGCTTTCACGAGGCGGCTGTGAGCAGGGCAGAAGCAGCATCTAGGGTTTGGAGAGAAACGATGACTGTGACCATCGTGGGCTCTAATCTGTATCTTCTGACTCCAGAGCCGTGAGACGATGTTACAACTCAGGGGGTTTTTTGTTTGTTTTTGTTTTTGTTTTTTTTTGGTCTGGAAAGACATGAGTTTAATTTCCTGAGTAATTTCTCTCTCTCTCTCTCTCTCTCTCTCTCTCTCTCTCTCTCAGTTCTATGCCCAAGGTTGGATTGAACTCACAACCCTGCAATCAAGAGTCACATGCTCCGAGCCAGCCAGGTGCCCCTCGTTTCCTAAGTAGTTTCTATTTTGTAACTAGCCATCGAAACCTTGTGCCAATCACTTAACTTCTTTGCATTTTGATATTCCTCATGGAAAAAAAACCCCAAAAAACAAAACAGAAACCAAAACTACAAAACCAAGGGATTCCCAAGTACCTGCTTTACAAGGTTGTTAGGATAATGAAATGTGATGACATATGTCAATATCTTGGCTTGGTACCTGACACACGGTAGGTAGTCAGAAATATCATTTTCTTCCTCTAGATAAAAATCGCATCCGGAGACCTCATTTACACAGCCAAAGCGGATTCCATGTCAGACGGTAAAAATGAATAAATGATATTCTTCAGTAATGCGACTGCAAACACATCATTTCACCAGAGTAGGCACTTTGCACTTGGGTTTCTCCTCGCGATGCTTTAAGGTGATATCTGGAGGTAACCACAGGGCACCAGGAAGGGGGCAGAGGGTGCTGGTCAGGAACATGGAGTTTGGAGCCAGACTCCTCGGGCTGAGTTTCAGCTCAGTCATTTCCTCACTGTGGGAGCTTGCACAAGTCAGTCGGCCTCTCTGTGCCTCAGTTTCTCACCTCTAAATGGGAATACCAAAGTGCCTGCTTCCCAGGGTTATTGGGATGTATAATTGTTGACACAAAACAACTAGAAAGGTGCCTGCAACCCTGTAGCCATATAAACATCTGTCTGCCCTACAGCTTGTGGCATACTATTCGTATCGTCACTGAGTATTTGGAGCATCTCTAAGGGTATGGAACAAAAGGAAGCCTCTTCAAGAGTCTTCAGAAAGCCCTTGACGATGAAATTAATCTGGACCATTGGAAGGCTTCGTTAGGTCCTTGGGGAATTTAAGGGCAGGAAAAATCCACCTGACAAGTAATATTTTGTCGGTTTAAGTTGTAAACAACTGCTCTGACTATTGTTGAGTTTTAATAATGTATCTGTAAACTTCAAGTGAGCACATGTCCATGACTTAACTCTTGATAAACATCGTATTGTGGAGGAGAACACCTCCACTGTATAGCCACCTGGATTCGGCAACACAGGTTTGTGCGGACAGTAAATTCATAGTGACTCGGAACTGTGGGCACTCTCTTTAGGAACAGCTCTTACACCCCGTGGTTCTTTTTTTTTATGTTTTGTTTTGAGAGAGAGAGAGAGAGAGAGAGAGAGAGAGAGAGAAGGAGAGAGTGTGTAAGCAGGCTAGGGGAGCAGCAGAGACAGACAGGGAGACACAGAATCCGAAGCAGGCTCCAGGCTCTGAGCTGTCATCACAGAGCCCGACGTGGGGCTCGAACCCACGAACTGTGACCTGAGCCGCAGTCAGACCTGAGTCTGAGAAGTCAGACGCTCAACCAACTGAGCCACCCAGGGGCCTCCGACCCTGTGGTTCTATATACATTCCCATAGTGAAGGAAACATCCCAAGTAGACGATGTAAATTTGTGTCAAAAGTTTAAAACAATGAAACACTACCAACCGAATGGCATGATGGTTTTGTTTGTAAATTCACGTTGTTTTGGTCGTATATGAAATATTTAATTAAATTTGAATGATATAGTTAAAAGTGGAATTTTTTACTTAATTTTTAACTGTTTTAAAACTAGTGAACAAATCAAGAAGATAATTCTTACAACTGATTATTCCTGGAGAAATAACTTCATTGCAGAGAGGGCAAAGGTGGGGTGGACACCTCCGGGGTAAAATCGGGTACATGCGCCATGCTAGCCCCTGTCCTTCTCCAGGTTTCATGTTTCTTCAAAGCAAGGGCCACGATGGGATTATCTGTGCATCCCTGGGACTCGGCACAGTTTCGGGCTGAAAGTGTGATCTATAGGTTGGATGAAAGCATAACTGAGCTGCATGATTTATTCATTTGGTTCACGAGGCAGGCACTTTCTGTTTACTAGGAACTACTCTTCGTTATGCACATACATCTGACCGGGACAGACAAGGAAGGAAGGGATGGAAGGAAAGAAGGGTGAGAACGGAAAAGGGAAGGAACCCGGTAAGGAATGGCTTCTGTTCCCACATCGACAGCTGTGAGATAGTATCTGCAGCTTTCATGTTATTGTCTGGGTCCCAGAAACACCAGGCTCGTTCCTGGACCTTTGAGAAAATTTGAGGACTCTGGTTTGGACCAACCTAGACCGGACAAATCATATCTGGAATGAAGCCAGCTTCAGAAATGTTGCAAGTTTATTACCAAATTTTACTTTCTTCCGCCCCCCCCCCCTCACCCCCAGGAAAGATGCAAGCCCTAACCTTAAAAAGCTAGCAATTTAATGTGCAAATAACCCAAGCATTTCTTAACAAAATCTGCTCTTATGCAAATTAACTTATCTATGCATTGTGCGTGCACATAAACGTAGAACACATATTTTACTAATATTAAATAAACTGTTTACTTTTAAATAGAACTAAACCAATCTCCCCTTTTAGATTCTCTTTTAATTTTCGAGTGCATATACTTGTATAATTTACCAGAGAGACAGGTTCCTAGGCCCCTTGTAGAAAACCCACACAGTGCCTCTGTGCCCTGAGCCTGCTTTTAATTATAAATATAGCTGGTTACACCATTAAAAGAACACACACACACACACACACACACACACACACACATTAAAATTTCACATCTGTGTGGAATAATACTTGGAAACAAAGCTCGCATTCTTTTAACGGAAGTGATTTGCTGCGCCAAAGCGTGTGGCAGGGAGGTGAGTGCCACGGTCCGGCCACATGGCTTTAAGTGGACAAATCACCGTGTCACGTTGTGCTGTCCCTCCCCACGTGCGCCTTCCTGCTCAGGCTTCAGCTAAATTCATTTTACGTAGCTGGGATTCTGAAGGCGAGGCACAGAAGGCATTCTTGCATAAGCTGGGAGGTCACGAAAGGGTGTGTGCGGTGGGGGGGCGGGGCTTCTGAGTGCCGTGGGGGAGGGGACGCTCAGCCCATTCTTTCCGGGCAGCAGGTGCAGCTGCAACACGGCAGGTGCAATGTGAAGAAAGCACCGCACGATGCTGAATAGGAGAGTCAGGATCGCTCCATTTTCTCTTTTGAGAGCTTCCACGCTAAGTATTCCCATGTGTGGAGGGGAGATGGCCCCTTCCTCGTTGGAAAGCGGTTAGTGGACGATCGACAGCAGAGGAGATGCTCATCTCCGCCTCCGAGCGACTAGACTGCACCCGTGGGTCCTCACACTTCCTTGGGAACATGCCACCTCCCCCGGCGTCGGCTTTCTTCTTAAATCATTTTGACTCCACAATTGTGGGAGGGCCAAATGGACTTTGTTTGGACCGACCTTGTGCAATGTCACCTTAAAAATTATGATTTCCCAGGTGGATTCCTTATTCCTTAAATGGATCAATGAATTTAATTGTTTTGGGGGACAATTAAAAAAAAAAACTTGGTCAACGGAAGGAAAATACAGGAAGGGGTTACTTCTCAGTAATGTTTTTGTTCCAGAAACATGCCCACACGATGCAAATATGCCAGAGGTGACCACTTTATTATCACAAACAGCCGTGTGAACAATCCGGTTCAAGAATGAGGGCCAGTTTGTGGAATGGATTGGGATGTCACAGACACGGGAAAGGTTTAAGATCTTAGAAGCTGGCCATGTCAGTTTCTACCTGGCCAGAGGATTATTGGGATTTGTAATCCAGCAATGATGGGCAGAGTATTGTATTTTTTCACACAGGGTTCTTGTTTGTGAAAAATTGCTTCACGTTGCTTGAAACCGGCGGAGGGTTATCACGAAGGCATCTGTGGTCTCATGAGGAATTTCCGGGAATTGTAAACCCTGCACACGGCAGCTCACCTTCCCTGTGGCCTCTCCCACGTCTGGACAAGCACAGCCAGACACGTCGGTGGCCAGAGCAAAGGGCTCCGCTGGGTGGGGGGGTCTGCTTGGAAGGCTGCATTGATCGGAGCGGGAGGATTACCGAGCTATGGACTGTTAATCAATAGATATGGGTGCAGCCCCTTGCTCTCAGTGCAGTCGGGTTAATAAGTGTCTACACAGAACAATGGGCTGAAACACAATCTCCCCATTCAAGGAGCCCAAAGACGTAGGACTGTTTGTTTCCACAGCCTCTTTGGGGGCATTGGACCTTCACCCGAGTGTGGCCTGGGCAGTCTGGTCGGCTACGGGTGCTGTGTTCCAGAGACCTCTGCCCAGCTGACATGGCAGGGCGGTCTGGGGAAGTGTTTGTGGGAACCCCAAAGCCTTTGTTGGCTCCCGCTTTGTCTCTCTGACGATGGCATGTAAAACTGTTCGTGGTTTTGTGCCTGAGACTTTGGGGTCTTATTGGGCTTGGCAGTAACTCACGCAGAATACCAGCAGTTTAGGAGACAAGGAGAAAGGCCCATGTTCCCTGACACAGAATGTGCTAGACTGCCAGACCCTTGCTTGAGCAGAAAGCATCACCTGCTCTCAAACAGAAAATGAGGGGTGCCTGGGTGGCTCAGTCAGTTAATTAATTGTCTGACGTCGGCTCAGGTCACGATCTCACAGTTCACGGGTTCAAGCCCCACCTCGGGCTCTCTGCTGTTGGCGTGGATCCTGGAGCCTGCTTTAGATCCTCTGTCCTCCTCTCTCTCTCTGTCCCTCCCCCTCTCATGCTCTCTGTTTCACTGTCTCAAAAATAAATAAACATTAAAAGATATTAAAAAAAAAGAAAATGAAAGAAAAAGAAGAAAGGAAGGAAGGAAGGAAGGAAGGAAGGGAGGAAGGGAAGGGAAGAAATAAAATGATAAGACAACCTATAGGTGTTTGATATGTAGAAAAATGTCAGAAGACTAGAGCAAATACCCCGTGAATATTTAATCGCATGTTGTCTAAGAAAATCAGGCCTGGTGCAGTCATATATTTTCTCTGGCAGAGGTGGAGATGGGAGCTGAAGGATCAGAGAGGAAATCTGTGTGTTTCTCGAGCCCAGAAAGCCCACGGTTCCAATCACCCGTAGTTCTGATATGTCCTACTCCACATAGACAAAGGCATAGAAACAGCCTCGCCTACAGATTTCAGTACAAGTAAGCATGTGCAACACCGAAAGCGAAAGAGACTTTGAGTCCGTGCTGTCCTGCGGGAGGTCTCAGTTTCCCTTGGACAGACAGTCCCGATTTCAAACGTTTTGTTCCACGGACCCCCCATCGCTCTGACACTTGCCCAGATAGAGCTGTGACTTCAGTGCAGCTGATCCCCACCTTCGCGGTCTTTCGGTCCCTTGCTGGAGGTCAGTTTCCAAGCATAATTTCTCACACTTGTGGTTGTGTAATTAAAAAAACAAACCACACCCACACACACAAACCACACCCTCACTTTTTAAAACACGTAATCGTATAACAAGAAAGGGAAAAATGGGTTCAAGCTATTTAAATAGGCAGGGTTGACTGCTTGTTCATTTTCTGCAACCGCAACGCGAAAGCTGCGTATACGATTTATCGGCGATTCGTGTTTTCGAATGACAAATCCTTTCGTTTTTAACTTGTAGACTCTCGTCTGCATTCCTGTCCTGAGTGCACCCACTCTCCCCACGTTTGGGATGGTCAGATGGGTTAGATGGCGACAGTGGAAAGAAAGGGTACTTCCTGTCTTCCTAGTATACCTCTCCTTCTCCACGGAGGCCAGCCCCGGTGAAGGGGGATCTGTACCCCCCCCCCCCCCGGAAACCACCACTGGTCTGGCCTTCCTGTGCACTAGGATTCTGTGGATCACTTCCCTTGTCATAAGCTGACACAGGAATAGAGACGAAAATATTTTATACCAAGTTCTTCCATTTCTATGTTGTACACTTTTAGAGTCACATCATTTACTGCATTAAGAATGGGCTTTAAATATGTTAGCGCGTGAGGTTTTCCATGCATTTCTCCCGTTATGACCTCTGCTTACACTCTCTCCATTCTTTTGACTCTGGTGTCTGATGATGTTCCCCCGGAGGCTAAGAAGGAGAAAAGAAAAACCGAGGGAAGGGAATATCTCCAAGTGCATTTTTGATCATTTTTATGCTTAATGTGAGGTTAAGGCACGAATATCAATTCTACAACCCCGAATCAATAATGCTTTTATTATTGCAGCATTGAGCGCTTCGTACATGGAGTGCTCTGGTGGAAAAGTACTGGGAAGCCAGTACAAAGCGTGGGTCCATTTTTTTTTTTTTTTTGTCTATGGTTTCTGGCAAGTAGCCTAAGTGAGTGATTACCTTCTTTCGCTCTGTTTCCTCAAAATGAAGGTGATAATAGTGGCCTCTTTTTCTTGATAAGAATGTTTTGTGATCATAGATAAAAAGACCTTCAATTTTTAAAGTTATAGTAACCATTTTTTTTTAAACAAAAATTAGGATGTATTCTGGCATGGGGGTAAGCTCTTCTAAATCAGGAAGATTCTGGAAAATCCTGATAGGAGTAAATTCGAATCTAATGCAATAAAGTGCCATTTATTTTTCCCTTTTACAGAAAAACGCATTCCCTAGACACATCTGATGATTCTTTGAAGTTGGTATTCACAACACGGTCATAACTGAATTTTTAAGTATGCGTGAATTTAACAGATAACGGGTACTGCTTTATAGCTTTTGAATAAGGTTGTAATTCGAAGGTTGTGATTTTGGGTCATTTTCCTTTTATTTCTTCCAGTAAAGGAGTCTCTCATGTATAGGGGGGGCTATCATCTTGTGTAATCTGTGATGCCAATTCTCTGTGTTTTACTCCGGCAAGAAGCATGTAAAATGAGATTCAGCCCCACTGAAATCGAGTCTGAAGAATGGAAATAGGTAAATTGTGATCTTTTAAAAATATGCTCCCTGTTTTCTTTGGATTTATTAGCCATACCGGACACACGGTTTCCCATTGAATCTTCTTCTGTTTGTAACCTTGCCACTGCAGGCGGATTGGGGATTTGGAAATAGAAGTAAAGCAGGTCAGAATAGACGAAGCACGTACATGAGTGAACGGTCGTGGGCAAGTCATTTAAACTCGGAGTTTCCGGCTATAATGGATGAAACGGGTGTACTACCACCTACGGCGAATAGATTGCTTTCTGAATTCACTGAAATTCTTCGAGTGTAGTACCTTACAGCCCTGGTATATTCTAAATGCCCATACTGATATCTTTGATTATTATTACTATTATCTACACTGTCAGGGGCTAAAGAACCCTGACAAGGGTCTGAACCAAGATGGAGACAGAGAAGGAAAGGCCACAGTAGTCTGGGGAACAGAGCTGGATGGCTTGAGGAGTCAGGTTTCATTTATTTTCTGTGGTCAGCCAGGTCAGCTTATCTGCCTGGGACCACAGTGTCTGAGAAGCGGTGATTTAGAATTCAGGAGGGACTGGGGCCATGTGGATGCTCCTTTCCTGTTCTAACCATGAATCCATCGGCTGCTCTCCATTGCTAAGGGGCTCTGTTGTGCTGGGGGCCTTTGTTCCCTTCTCTGCTAAGGCTCCCCTCACACCGATCTTCATTAATCCAGGGAGGAGGACTACTCAAGGTTTCCTGGTCTAGAAGTCACTCATAATCCCACAGAGCCTGTACTTGTTTCCCTTTGCCCACCATAAAGATGATGCATCTAGCCAAAGCATTTGGCAGGAATCTCATTAAAGAAACTAGATGAGACTGTGGTGAGTGACTCTTTCAATCCGAGGTGCGTTCCAACAACGCGAGACGTGTGCCATCCTCTCCGGCACTTATTTGGGCTTTGGGGGTAGGGTTTAGCTGAAGAGAAAGAAGGTTTATGTCACGATGCCAGCTTTCAAACTCCCTGTTCTGTTTGACACAAGCAGTGGCAGGAAAAGGACTCTAGGAGCATTCTTCATGTTGCAGGGTACTCGTGGATCAAAACTTTTGGGGGGAAAAGAGAAGAGGTGTGAATACTCCCAAGATAACTGCTTAGTTTAGGTCCCATTAAGCCAGGGGCTTTGAGAGAAAAATTGGGGAGCAGCTCTTTGAAATAAAAACGTAGTCACTCAGTAGAAGGAACAGAAGACAGATTTGAGGACATTTCCCAGAAAGGCGAACAAAAAGACCAAGGATCAGATAATAGAAAAGTTCCTTAAATTAGAGGCTCAGCCCAGAAGATACAATATCTAAGTAATAGGGCTTCCACACAGACACCAAAGAAAAGGAGAGAAAAAAATCTTCAATGAAGTACTTGAAGAAAATTTCTCAGAAACAGGCACATAGGTCTTAAAACTGAAAGGATTCACCCAGTGGCCAGCACAATGGAAGGAAAAAAGCCCCCTACTGAGTGATATTATCATGGCATTTCAGACACTAGAGACAAAGATCCTACAAGTTCCCCGGGAGGAAGAAAGGAATCACTTACAAAGCCGTTGGATTCAGAACACCATGGACTTTAAGACAGCAGTGCTAGAAGCTACAGGAAAATGGAATAATGCCTCCACGCGTCTGAGAAAAGATACTCTTCGATTTATATTTGACACCCAGGGAAGCCATCAATCAAGTATGAGAGTAGAATGCAGACATTTGCAGACGTGCAAAGTGTCAACACCTCACCACCACAGGATATGCCGTGCAAGAGAAGCACGTGGACAAAGGGGATCCGTGAGTTGCAAGGACCAAAGATCCAGCAGCAGCAGGTGGAGGGCGTCGCTGGGCGATGGTGTTGGAGACGCCCGACCACACCTGTGCCACTGCGACCAGGTGACAGAAGGAGGGCCATCCCGTCACAAGATGGACAACTAAAGGGCGCAGAGCATCCATGTTGTTTGAATGTATTGGGTACATGTCGTGTAGAGATCTGGGGAGGACTTGGCTGAGAGATACATGGAAACCAAGGCAATAGAAAATCAAGAATGGAAATTTCATGGCAAACACAAGGCTACGAGGAAGGAATCGTAGTTAGCATGGGGCACCGTGCTCCAGGAGCACTCAAACTTACCTGAGAGTCTTGTGGTGGCATCTCGGTCCATCCCAGATTGAGAAGGGACAATATTGGGAAGATGCATATAATGCATTTGCCATCACAGTTCTCTCCCAGCCACAGAGGTGGCATATCATCCTCTTGAGTTTGACTGTGGGCAGAGGGATTTTAAGGTTTTCTGCCATAGAGGCTGCTCATGGATCCCAGTCAAAAAGTCGTGGAGACATGAAGACAAGACCACTCATCAACTGAGGGTGGTTCTTGGTTTGCAGAGTTTGCTTTATTCAGATATAAACCAACTTGCTCCTTAGAGTTCTGAAGAGGGTGAGTGGTGTGTATGGAGACCAAGGAAGAAAGGGGCAGTGAGGGAGGGCCGAGAGTGGCCCTGTGAAGCGTTTTTGTGCCAGAGGAATTGGAGGTCGGGGGGACCCCAAGGAATTGCTCTGGTGAGAGATTGACTCTCAGGCCATTTTTAGTCGTAAAAATCACTCCCAGGAAGATCACTAAATGAAGCCCTGCTTCTGTGAATGAGACCTCACCTTCCTCGGCTGGTGTCTGTTACGTCTCGTTGAAGAAAATTAGTAAAGTACCGAAAAATACAAAGAAATGACCATTGTTTTCATATTGGCGTGTTTTCTTCCCAACCTTTGCTGGTATACTTCTTAAATTGGGGGCTTTTTTTAATATATAAAATTTTATATCCTGCTTTCTTCCGCTAAACCTTATACGGTGCTCCTAGGACATTTAAAATTCTTCTAAAATGTATCTTAATGCAGAATAATATTTCAGTGTATGCTACTTGATAATTTACTTACCTATGTCTCTGATATTAGTGTAAAGGCCTTTCTGATTCTTCACGATGTTGAGGCAAAATCTTTGTTCAGGAATTCTTGACTGTATTTCTGAGTATCTATCTGGGAGTAGATCTCAAAAAACAGAATCGTTAGGTCCACTTGCCTTTGGAAAGTTGTCTCAAAGTCCACAGTTAGTGCAGTACAAGAAGACGTTCATTTGTTACGCTCTTATCATCGCTGTGTTTGTTTTTAAACATCTTAGGGCACTTGGGTGGCTCAGTTGGTTAAGCACCTGACTTCAGTTCAGGTCATGGTCTCGTGGTTCATGAGTTCAACTCCTGTATCAGGTAAGCTTGAGCTCCACTCTAGATGAGCACAAGCCTTGCTTCCGGTGAACATGGGCCAAGCTTTGGGTGAGCCCTGTTTCTCTCTCTCTCTCTGTCTCTCCACTCTCACTCACTAGTGCCCTCTCTCCCTCTCTCAATAATAATAATAATAATAATAAAGTAAAGGCTTACCTACCTACTAAAAAATTTAAAAACAAATCTTAGTTAATGTAGTAAGATAATATTAAATATCTTAATTTATAGTTTTTACATTTCTGAATGATATTGAATGTGTTTTCATGTACTGTCTGTCACCAGTATTTCTGCTTCTGTGAATTAGTTATCAGCGGGTTTCATCCCACCCACAGGAGGGTTTTAAAAAATGCACCTTGACTATTTTCATTATCTTCTGTGTTTGTCACAATTACATTTCCTCTGCCGGGCTGGTTTGCTGGGGCTCCTCTTATATTCTGTACCAGGTGATGGATGGGGTATCTTCCTCTCTCTTCCTCTCTATCTTCAAGCGGGAGAGGTCTGGCTGCCAACATTATGTCTCAGTGTCTCTTAGGGGTGTCTTTACCGCGCTCTGTGCCTGTGGCACTGCTGTCTCTCACTCGGGCTGCTGTGGCGTCCTTCCTGGGTGGAGAGACTACTTTCTACTCTTTCTACTCTTTGTCTTTCTACTTCGACGGTCCTCCCAGAGTCGACATTCAGGTGTCTCTGGATCTGCTTGGAATGCATGCTCCCCAGCCTTCAGCACAGGCACGCACACATGCACGCTGATGTTTGTGCACACGCGCGCACACACACACACACACACACTCCTCACCATATCTGTCTTCCACGCACCTTCTAGTTCTTAGCTTAAATGCCGTCTGTGGTGAGCTAGATGGTGACCCCCAGAGCGTGTGAATGCCACCTCATTTGGAAAAGGAGTTTTTGCAGACATAAATTAAAGATCTCAAGATGAAGGCCTTACAAGCATCTACAAGTCTCTTTATGGCACGTGGGAGACAGGACACGCATGGGGGAGAAGGGCATGTGGAGGCACAGGCAGAGATTGCAGGGTTGTGGCCAGAAGAAGGAGGGAGGCCCACGGCCGCCGGAAGCTGGAAGAGGCAAGGGGTGGATGGTTCTCTCGAGCCTTTGGAGGCAGTGGGGGGCCCCTGGATTTCGGCTCAGGTCATGATCTCATGGTTCATGTGTTTGAGCCCCACGTCGGGCTCTGTGTTGACAGTGAGGAGCCTGCTTGGGATTCTCTCTCTCTCTCTCTCTCTCTCTCAAAATAAATAAATAAATAAATTTCTTAAAAAGATTTCAAATGTGACTTCCGGGAGACAGGACCCCACACGAACATGGTGTGTTTGGTCATATTTGGCAAGGCTACTCGTCCCATTGACGGAGCTGGGTTTTCTCCTTTTCCTCTTTCTGACTTTTGCTTTTATTGCACGAGTACCTGGTGAGACGTTCTGCCACAGTGTGCCACAGTGTGCCACGTGTGCCACTGCACACGTATATTGTGTAAAGCAGGAGGTCTCCCTTTCCTTCCACCGACATGCCCACAGTTTTCTGCATTTACATACGTGTACGTATACACATAGGTGCATACAGATTTTATAACATTCATAAGATCACGTTAAACACACTCTTTTTCCTAAAATTTGCTTTCTCACCTAGTGATGTGAATATGCATTTTCAGGTCAACACATGTACCATTAACTCATCATTGCCTCATAACCACACAGCTACCTGTCTGTTCCACAATTGGGTTGTGCCATGACTCCCTTTACCGTGTCCTATTGATGGACATTCATATTTTCTACGTGATCCCTTCCCCGAGGTGGCAATGATTGTCCTCACACTTACAACTTAAAAGTTTTCACGAATATGCTTTAAAAAGAGCTTCTACAAGACCAATTGCTACATCAAAGGGAATTTAAATTTCTGATGGGTGCTAACAATTAGCCTTCAAGGAATGTTTTGCCAACTTATCCTCCCGTCAAAATTATATACTACTGCAGTTTCCCACATTCTTGCAACACTTTAAAAACTTTTCCAATCTATTGGGTGAAAAATAATACATATTTAATTATCGTTTTAATTAGTTCTCACTTGACTGCTAATGATACCACGCTTTTTATGAGGTAAGTAATTGGCTCTAAAATTTATTCTCTACGTACTGCCTGTTCATTTGCTTTGTTTACTTTTCTATTAGTCTATGAATATTTTCTTTTATTGATTTGTAGGCACTCTTTATATATTCTTGAATAAATCCTTCTATTCTTTCCTGTGCTTCTACAGGTTGTACAGTTTTTTTTTAATTTAAATTTTTTTTAACGTTTATTTATTTTTGAGACAGAGAGAGACAGAGCATGAACGGGGGAGGGGCAGAGAGAGAGGGAGACACAGAATCGGAAGCAGGCTCCAGGCTCCGAGCCATCAGCCCAGAGCCCGATGCGGGGCTCGAACTCACGGACCGTGAGATCGTGACCTGAGCTGAAGTCGGATGCTCTAGGTTGTACAGTTTTTAATAATTCAAGTAACACATTTCGTAATATAACCGGTATGGCAACACTGACTTGTCCAGAGGAAATTAGCGATATGTTCTAAAAGTGTAATTCTCTTCCCATTATTGTTTAATTCTCACTTGTGGTGTCAAGGTCTTATATTGGCTGTGGTTCATTCAAACTCGAGGACACGGTGATTTGTGTTAGTGACACGTGTCATTCAACTCTCTGCTTGTCACGGGACCTACCTGTGCAGCCAGAGGAACACCTGAATCCTTGTGAGAGGATTGAACCAGTTATGCTGAACCACAAGGGGGAGGTGTCTGACCTTAACTGTGAAAGGTGGACTCTAATCCCTTGACCCTTAACTAAAAGACAAGTGGAAGACAAAGCACGCCCAGCCGGCTTGCTAGCCTGGGTTAACATTTACCAGTTTTTTCTCTCCCCCCCTCTGAATCGCAGGCACTAATTTGCTGAAATAATTGAACGGGCTGCAGTGACTGCAGGACATATTTTGAAATGTAGACCAGATCATCTGTTGCCTCGGTCAGTGTGACGCCTGCCAATCTGAAGGACATGGAAGGGAGACGTGACGGGCTATGGGTGTGAATATGTCTACTTAATACCTTTCAGCTGCCATTTTACTCTTATCTTCTCCAAATACCTGGACGAATGCAAAGAAAACACGGAGCTGAGTCAAAAGTGCAGAATTATTAATCAAGCCTTGCAAACAAACGAGCTGCTTGGCCCCTTTGGTGGGCGGAATTCTCAGAATTGTAGAAATGAAAAATCGTGGTGAAACAGGGGGCGTTTGATTCTTGTCTGGCTGAGTTTATCTCAACCCCGTGTTTACTCTTCGTTACCTTTGAGCAAAAGACACAATTGCCTTGGAAGAGTACAGCCGTTCCATCATGTGAGAGGCTCCTCCGTGCTGATACCGTCCATTAATCAAAGGCTGGGACGCCAGGCTTGGCTCACCGGGGCCGGGTAGGTGGAGGCCACCTACGTTCGGCACGCTAACGATGACAGACTCTCCTACTATGCCCGTCAGGGTGACTTTCCCTAATCCGTCCTAAGCTGTGGTGACACTTGGAGCGTGTGGTGACAGCTGTGAAGTCAGACGCTGCCTCCCGCTCCGAGGGGCTTGGCGACTCTGTTTCGCGTCACAGGAGGGCCGTGGGATGTGGGAGAGTGGGAGCCTCAGAGGAGAGAGAGACAAGCCCTTGTGCGCGTCGGAGATGACAAGGTACACACGACCCCCTCAGAGACTTTCACGAGCAGGAGCACCACAACAGGCCGGTCCCCTTGTCTCAGCATCAAGTCCTAGTGCCAGACCCACCCCAGAGTCTCAAGGACAGTCAACAGCAAGCCAACCACAAACTTGAGCTAGTCTTCTATTTCAGCAGACGCGTCACCAAGTGCGTTCTTTCCAGAGTGGCTGCCGTGCGGTCCCGAGACGTGTTCCAGAACGTTTCCTACCATGGGCGGCAACTGGATCCGGTTTTTCCGTTGCCTGGTGCTTCAGGGCACGGGTGTCTTCACAGACCACTTGGCCAGGAGCACAAATGGTCCAGGGGAGACCCTTTGTCCGATGGGCCAGCGAAAGCAGACGGTGACCCGGGTGTGAGCGCACCAAACTCACCCTGAGCTTGTGTGTTCGCGGGTTTCCCACAGCCCCCTTGGTCAGGAAAATCTTCCCTCCCGCCTTTTAGTAAAAAAAAAAAAAAAAAAAAGCAAATAATTGTTTTGGGGGGCCTGAGGGGCCCGAGGGGGCGGCCCCCTCAGCACGCGTGGTTGCAGCTGGGGGCGATGCATTAGGTGCCCTTAGCAGGATGGACACTGTCGAGGTCCTGACAGCCCGGTGACGATTTGTTTGTGTTGGAGCAACCGGTGAGTTGGCCGTTAGCCGCTGAGTAATCGCTCCTGTCAGCCTGTTAAGCATTAGAAACAAACGCGCTGGAGAAAAGCCATGCCTCCTTTTTGAGATAGGGAGTCATTCTGGGGACTTTTTTTCCGGACGTATGGTGGCTGGTGCTCCTGGTGGCTGCGTGTGCCTCGCATCCTGCACACGTGAGCCTGGACGGGACAGACCGTGAACTCCTGACCCGGGAGCCAGGCCGCCTTCGGCCTGGTCTCTAGGTGGTCGGATTTCTGGTCGCTGATGTCCCAGCGCGGCCGACCGTGTTCTTCCTGGGCGCTGCTCTGGTGATTCCAGTCATGAAAGTCTCCAAAGGGGAGGGGACCAGGGAGCCATTGAATGCCACGGAGAGTATTGGGTCAGATCCTCCACTCTCCCAGCACCGGGCACTCAGCTGGGGAGACGGCCTCTGCTCTCTCCATCTCCTCGCCTTTCTTTGACCCTGTCCTTCCCCTTTGTGCCCTTTCAACCCTCCTTCCGTCCCCCCCCCACCCTCAGCTCAACTTCCTCCTTCCCCACATCCACCCTAATGGCTCTGGGTGCTCTGATTTGAGCGTGTGCACCCGTCTCGGCGGCCTTCTAACCACCGGGGTGCCTTATGAGCCCCCCTCGTTCTGAATCAGCAGCACCTCCTGGTCACATGCAAGGTCATCGCCAAAATTAATGCAACCACGGGTCTACATTGTCGAAGGGACTCAGGGGAATCTCTCAACCACCCAAAGCGCGGAGGTCAGGCCGTGTTCCCGAAGGCCTGGTCTGCAGACACAATGAAGGGCGGCTGTCTTCCGTAGTCCCGCTGCGTTCTGGGCTTACGTTAGTCGAAATCAATCCGTCGGTGATCCATCACGGGTGTGTTTATCCTTGTGACGCTGTGTGGAGTGGATGTTCACATCTCACACAGGAAGGTTATGGGTCAAAGGAGAGAATTGTCTCTATTCCAAACGGAAACCGGGTATTTGGTTGTGTGATGTGCTCTTCCCTCGCCTTCAAGAAAGGAGTCCACAAAGAAAGCCGTGTCTGTACTTCCACGAGGAGACACTTGGCTCTCGATCAGGCTGGAGGGTTTCAAATACACTGCTGGCCGAGATTCCGTGACAGCCAGCCAGGGCCTACCTCTTGAATTTTATGGACTGTACACTTTCTAAAAGCTGTTTTTCTTTGTTGAAATGACTTTTAACCAAAACGTCGCTTTTAAAAGCCAGCTTCAATTATCAATCCATCATCAAGTTCAAGCTGCAGATCCCAGAGTGCCGTTTCAGACACACTAAGATAAATACAATCACTTGGTGCTCATGGTGGGGCTCAAGGAAAAGTCAAACTGAGGGGATAAAAAGTCTCAAGACTGCATCCGTGAGATAAATTTCCAGCGAAAAGTCATGAATTCCACCAAGAACAATCTCAGGTTCCCATATCTGAGGGGATATTAAGGGATTTTAAATAATCACGGAGTATTGGATGCACGCTGCACAGGAAGACATATAAAAATTGACGAGGGAAGATAAGAAAGTACTATCCGCAGAGTCTTGTAAATGCAACGCATCTAAGTTTTTCTAATGAAAGAGTGTTCAAGTGGCCAGTACGTCACAGAAAGGGGCTAACATATACAGGATTTTAAAGTCAAACCAGTGAATGAGGTACAGTAATCTCTTCGGAGCAATCCAAATAGAAAATAGACCACAAGGTTGATTTTAGAACAGATGTATAAATGGAGATTCTAGCATCTGTAACCAAAAAAAAGGAGGCATTTATGTTGACACATGAGAGACAGTTCTTTAAAATAATCATAATCAGAAAATGCTACAAGATTCTAGAGTTCTCACAGCCTTGATTTTGACTTTCTGTACCTTCTAACTATAGATAACTTGTGACAGAAAATAATAATTTCTCATACTTTATTATTTTTTCTCAAGTTTTTTTAATGTTTATTTATTTAAAAAATTTTTTTTTCAACGTTTATTTATTTTTGGGACAGAGAGAGACAGAGCATGAACGGGGGAGGGGCAGAGAGAGAGGGAGACACAGAATCGGAACCAGGCTCCAGGCTCTGAGCCATCAGCCCAGAGCCCGACGCGGGGCTCGAACTCACGGACTGCGAGATCGTGACCTGGCTGAAGTCGGACGCTTAACCGACTGCGCCACCCAGGCGCCCCAATGTTTATTTATTTTTTGAGAGACAGGGAGACAGAGCATGAGCAGGGGAGGGGCAGAGAGATGGAGACACGGAATCCGAAGCCGGTTCCAGGCTCTGAGCTGTGGGCACAGAGCCAGACGCGGGGCTTGAAGTCACGAACCCTGAGATCATGACATGAGCTGAAGTCGGACACCCAACTGACTCCAGGGGCCCTTAATTTCTCATACTTTAGTCACTTATCTACTTAACTCATTATAAACAGAATCCTTTGTGTGGTGGCCGGTGCATGAGCACAGCTGCCTTCATCCGGAATATGCGGAACTCAACGCTGTAACCTCAAATCACTCCTCCTGAAGAAACCCCTGTGCTCTCTATTCCTTTGTGCTGAAGCAGTGTTTCCAGAACACATCTCCTAGAGCAGAACTCTCCCTAGGCGCTTGGTATTCTTACCAAACTCTTTTGAGGATCTGTATTCTTCTTCTATTGCTCGCAACCTGTATAATCTGATCCCTGGAAATGAGTTTCTGCAGGTAACCGGCCCTAAAATGTGGGCAGATTCTATAGGAAGAAGGTGGGGGAGGGGCAGTGAGGAATCTGTTTTCCTGGATGGAGCTGTTGGCGATCGGCCCTGTGCCAGAGCAAGACAGCTGGCTAAACTATGATCGGTGATGACCACGGACACTTACACGTTAGGGCACAAGGATGGAAAAAAAACTCTGGGTTTTTTTTCCAGAGTTTTCCATGTTGGCTGCCTCTAACGCTCATCAATGAGAGCCTGTGTAAAGGGGTAATCATAGGGAGGGGAAAAAGACAACAACAATATGATTTTTCAATATAAGAACATCTTTGGCTACGGATGACAATTCAAAATGTTGAAGTAGTTTTTATGGAAAACATTAACATAATAATAATGACCATCACAAGGTGAAGTCAGTGTCAGTTGACTACCTGTGTCAACCCCAGCTCTTCCCCAGTACCTTCCTACCCTCCTCCAGTTTAGGGTTCCCTGCCATATATATATTTTTTAAGTGTATCTATACTCCTTGTAGAGATGCATCTGAGATGTAGTCTGGGTTCCAGGGGTGTATTTTCCCACTTGAGGCCAGAGTTTTCAAAGTGGTTAGAAGCAGAGGCCACATAAAATTGGCAAATACTATGTCAAGGCATCAAGAGATGGACGGTGAGCAGAGTATTGTTCTTTTTAAAAATATATATATATTTAATGTTTATTTTTGTGAGAGACAGAGAGAGAGAGTGAGAGCGGGAGAGGGGCAGAGAGAGAGGGAGACACAGAATCCGAGGCAGGCCCCAGGCTCTGAGCCATCAGCACAGAGCCCCATGCAGGGCTCGAAGCCACAAACCGTGACATCATGACGTGAGCCAATGTTGGATGCTTAACCGACGGAGCCCCCCAGGCACCCCAGAGTATTGTTCTTAATATACAGAAATGTCCACCCTCAAAAACTTGATCAGGCAATATCTTAGTGCTGGGCCATGGAATTGACAGAGTATAGTGGACCAGAAATCCGCCAACCCTTTAAAGGAGATCTGCTGCCATAGCAACAAGAAGCATGGCTCCAAAGACCCTGTGACTGTTCGTCTCTAAGACAACCACGCGGCCTGCAAAACTGCAACTATGGGGAACCCTGCCTCCCAAACACCTGCAGTTGCTATCAAAGATTTGGCCATGGAAGCCATGGAAAAGAGAGATGATCTCTGGAAGCCGACCAAGGGCTTTCTAACCAGGCACCGAAGATCCTGCTAGAATCACCCGATAGTACATGCCGAGTGTGATGGTTCAGTGGCCATAGAGGGATGATTCCCTTCGTTCCTCCTTACAAATGGGAGGTTTGGGGTTGTTTTTAGAGTTATCCTGCTACTTCCCTACCATGTACGTGCCATGTCTCAGTGAAACTTAATTCATCGTAATCAACTACGGGGTCTCCAGGCATTTGGACCCGACACAGGACAAAGCACATCGCTGAGCAGGCCTAGACTCGGCACCGAACAGAGTGAGGAAGATTTTGCCTTGTCCAATTTTTGGAAAGAGGTCAGTATAGTTTTATAAGGGGTGCGTGCAAAGTAACGTGTGTGCGAATGCTGAATAAATACTGGGATAGACTTTATGGGTATTGTCAGCCACTGATGCAGCAACCGCTTTCTCTTTCCTCCATCCAATCAGCATCTTGACTTGTTTTCAGTGTCCACTCATGTCTCAAAGACCCCATATGCCCCCCAAGCAAGATGAATCCACACAGTCCCAGGAATGAGCTTGATTGCTGTAAGGGCACTTCTGCTTCCTTATCAGTAAGAGGAACAGGTCCAGGACCCAGTTCCCACCAGCGAGGACAATTAGGAATTTTTAGGAGGTGCTTCTGGGGTGTCTCTCCCTATCTTATTAAGAATTCCTGCAAGCGACCTCAGTTTCTCCTGGTGTCCTGCTAAGTGCTACGTGCTAAGGACTGCTTCAGCTGTCTTGCTACCAGCCTCTCGAGAAAGCTGGCCTCCGGAGAGGGACAAAGATAAGAGAATCTTGAGCCAGATTTACTAGATCAAGTCAGTATTGAAACCCAGCCTCATATTTTCCGTTTCTTTTGGCAAAAGCCCGTTAGAGTTGCTTTTGCTGTTATGTGGAGACAGAGCATTGCAAGCAGTATGGCTTTGGTGAAGGAGCTGTCCCTGTTGGAGCCATGGGCACCCAGGAGGAGAAGAGGGGAGGGGAAGAAGAGAACTGCCAGAGCCGAAGGAGCCCCCGGAAGACAGAGGAGGCAAGATGGGGGAGGGGTGCGCAGTCGGCCCGCTTAACATCGGTCCTTGTGCAAAGTAGCACGATTGTAGAATCACAGAATGTCAGCATGAAAAGCTACTAAAATGTGGTCTGTAAACTGGCACTGGTTTAAAACAAGCACGGTAGTATGTTTTTGAAATCCATATGTTTCAAATATCTTTCATTCTATGTATGGCTTTTCTCTTTTTTTTTTTTTTTTAAATTAAAGATGCACATTCTTTCATCGAAGGACAGAAATTTTCAACGTTTGATTTCCTCATTTGGCAAGAGAGAAAGTTTAAGCTCACATCAGCTAGCTCCAAATCTATTATTTAAAATTTTGCTGGTCTGGGAAACTCAGGATCTGGATATTATCAGAGTATTTCAATATCTTCTGCTAATTGTGGTGGTTCATTCCATGTGTCAACTTAGCTAGGCTATGGTGCCCGGTTGTCTGCTCCAACACCAGCCTAGGTGTTGTTTGGGAGGTATTTCCAGATGCGATTAACATGCAAATCAGCAGGCATTGAGTAAAGCCGAGTATACACTCCCTAATGTGGGTGGGCCTCATTCAATCCTTAAAGGCCTCCGAGAAAAGACTGAGCCCCCTCCCACCCCCCAAGAAGGACCCTTCTGCCTGCAGATGGCCTTCCTTACTCAAGACTGCAGAGTCAACGCCTACCAGAATTCCCAGCCTGCCAGTCTTCCCTGCAGACTTCAAACTTGCCAGCCCACACGATCACACAGAACAACCCTTAAAATAAATCTCTCTTTATATATATTCTCTTGCACATCCTGTTGGTTCTGTTTCTCTGGAGAAGTCTACTAATACACTGATTCTTGAATATTCATTCCATTAACTAATGTTATTTAAGTCCTTGCCATGTGCAAGATAATGTGCTAAGACCGTCGGAATAGAAAGATGGCGTGCGTCGTAGTGGGACATCAATGGTGTCAACAAATATAGCATAATGTGATGGGAATGATAGGGAGCAAGCAGACAAAATTGCATTTAATGCAAGAACAAAGGGGGCCAGAGAAGTCAAGAATGCTTTTTCAGAGGAGGTGACTTTGAGCGAGGCTTTGATGGATGAGAGGGTGTTTATCAGACAAGGAAGGAAAGAAAATGCTTCTCAAGAATAAACACATATGTTAAACCTCTGTTGAAATATCTCCCATGTGATCAGACCTCACTAGCTGCTGTCACCCCGGTGACACATAGCTCCAATTACGAGAAAGTTCTTTCTCCGCTGAACTAAGGATCAACCCCCCTGTAACGTGTTCCAATTTGGTTTGGTCCTGTCTCAAGCGTTCCCTGGACATGTGGCTTTGGGAAGGTCACCTCTTTCCTCTGAGAGTCACTGTCGCCATCTGTGATTGGGGATAATAATACTTACCTTTTGTGGCTATACTGAATGTCAGATGGTTCACTTAAAATATCTAGAACAGACTAAGTGTCTGATAAATGTTAGTTTATTTCACTTCTCTCTGGTGCTCCTTCTGGAGTCAGACAGAGGAAATCTTCCAAATCTATAGACGAATCTGTCACAAAATGACATACTCATGAACGGAGATGGGCAAATTGGTTAAAACCCAATGTAACAGAACATCAATGACTTACATAAAATATAATTTGTATATGTAGAGTATAGAAATGAGTACAGTTAATGACATTTTTTCTGTCTGGAAACATTACCATCCAGGAGAGGAGCCTGGGTGACAGAATGAATTACTATAAAATTACAAAATCATTAAAACAGACCAAAAAAAAAAAAAAAAAAGGACCTCATTTTCACATCTCAGTTCAATAACCGTTAACTGTTGCTAGATAATCTATTTTTCACTCAAAATCCAAACTACTTAGATTTAGAGCCCTCTTTATTTCATGCTGAGGAGGAAGAAACATGTTTCCTTCATCATACTCCCCAAACTCTTCATTTTAGAAAAAAATGATTTTTTTTAAATATTAGCCATCAATTATTGTAAAAGTCATGCAATCCTTACTGTTTCTCTAAATTTTATAAGACTGAATTACCACGAGCAGGTAAAAGAGAGTAAGAGAGGAACTTCATTCTACTGAGTACTGTGCACATTTCTGGACAGCACTCTGTAGAATTGGTCATCTTCCCTTCTCTTACCAGCTTGAGGCATCAGCAAACACATGAGCCAAGGATAGGTTTCTTCTCCACCATTTCACTTTCTTTATCAGAATGCTTTCCTTGCGGAGGCCCTTGCCTGGTGGTCTCAGGGGCAAGGTCTCCTGAAGGCGTTGGAAGGCAACCAAGGTCAATTCTGCCCGGACTGCGGCGTTGGGACCAACGGGGGGAGCCCGTGAGCGCTGACACCCAGGTTCCCCTCCAGAGCGTGTATGTATTCGCTCAGCACTGGGGCCCTGCCCGGGTATTTTAAAACCTCCCTAGATGGTTTCATCATGTGGCTGAGGTTAAGAAACTCTATGTTAGCTGATAAGACATAGGCAGGTAGGAAAACCAAGAAACAGTAAAGGAAAACTAAAAAGAGATTGCCTGAACTTTAACAGGGTGCTGTTGAAAATGATGGGCTTTTGTTTGATCTTTTCCACTTACCCACCGTCCGCACGCCTGGGGTCAGCTACATGAACCTTCTGGGATCTGGGGTGTATAATTTCCCAAAGCCCTCTTGTGTTTTGCCTAAACCCAGAGGACTCTGTTCTTTGACCAAAGCTTCGGCGAGCACATCCCATCCGAACAGCTTCCCCATGGGTGTAGCCTACTCCTGGGACCCACGGGGTCCTCAATAAATGGGAATATTTGAATTTTTGAATAGTTGAATACTTCCCCAGGGAATATTTTAATTTTGCTTGCTCTTGATCAAATCTTCAACGTGTCTTAAAATTGAGCCACCTTATTTATCGATTGAAAACACACAAACAGAGCAGACTTAAATTTCACTGGGCCCTCGTATCCATTCCCTGAGTTTGAATTATAGCTCAAGTCTCATATATGTATAGAAGATCCCCCAGGAATCTTCAGCAAATTGCTGTTCGTTTGTGTTTTCAAATCATACAACTTCTATCTCTTCCAATGCCCCCAATGCCTTCCTTAAGGTTTCTTTTTATCCTTCCCTGGGCAAAGGAGAATGTTTAAAAGGCCCTTGTCCACAGGGGATCAGTTCCAAGACCCCCAGTGGATGCCTGAAATCATGGATAATACCAAACTCTATATATACTATGTTTTTCCTGTGATAGAGTTTAATTTATAAATTGGGCCCAGTAGGAGATTAACAACGATAACTAGGAATAAAATAGGACAAGTACGGCCATATACTGCGATGAAAGTTACACAAACATGGGTCCTCCTCAAAATATCCGATGGTACCTTACTCGCGCTGCTTATGCTGGTGATGTGAGGTGGTAAAATGCCTTCACGGGTGAGGTGAGGTGGCTTGAATGACGTGGGCGTAGGCCAGCGCATCAAGCTGCTATTGGTCTGATGATGAGCTGGCTTTGGACCCTGCTTGACCGTGGGTGACCGAAACCGCAGATAGGGGGCGCTATTTAAGTGTGTTCTGCAATAGAGATTCCCATTTGACTTTTTAAGACTCTTTTAAAACTGGAGCTTCGCTGGGGCGCCCCGGGGGCTCAGTCGGTTGAGCCCCGGCTCAGGTCATGATCTCGCGGTCCGTGAGTTTGAGCCCCGGGTTGGGCTCTGTGCTGACAGCTTGGAGCCTGCTTCGGATTCTGCGCCTCCCTCTCTCTCTCTCTGCCCCTCCCCCGCTCATGCTCTGTCTCTCTCTCTCTCTCTCTCTCTCTCTCTCTCTGTCTGTCAAAAATAAATAAATATTAACAAAAAAAATCTTAAAGCTGAAGCCTATGAGTACTTCTCACGGATGACCATGGCAGATTTGCATTGTTTTGCAGGGTTTAGTTAGTTTCCAAATCATAGATACACACGTTTTACTCAAGTGACTGTTAAAGAAAATAAATCCTAGGGCCTGTCTAGACCAATAATGAACATTGAAGTCTTTCTTTCTGTTATCCAACTGTTTCAAAACTCTTAACATATTCATTTGGAAACACTTTATTATTATTATTATTATTTTTTTTTCATTTGGGTCTGCAAAGCACATTACTTTGAATCTCAGAATACACACCTGGTCAAACCTTTCATTGCTAAAATCTTCCTTTATAATGGAAACCGGTTTTTTTTCTTTTTAATTTTTTTAATGTTTATTTTTTTTCAGAGAGACAGAGACAGAGCGTGAGCGGGGGACGGGCAGAGAGAGAGGGAGACACAGAATCCGAAACAGGCTCCAGGCTCTGCACTGTCAGCACAGAGCCCGACAGGGGGCCGGAACCCACAAACCACAAAATCATGACCTGAGCCGAAGTCAGATGCCCAACCGACTGAGCCACCCAGGCACCCCAAAACCGTATTTATAAGGCAGTTGGTTATAGAATTCTGTGTCGTCCTTTAGGAACATAGCACAATAAAAGAAAACAAAACTTTCCCAATCCCCCAAACTCCAAATATCCATGGAGATTCCCTCAGAGAACGTTAGTCTCCTGGAAATGATCTACCACGCTAACTAATCTTTTCAAGATTATTCATGAATTTGCTCCGACAGAATGGATTATCGGTAACCGAAGAGCAGTACTCTGTTTCATGAGCATCTACCAGTCTATGCTGCTTACCTGGGATCCTGGGCAGATATCCAGATATCATACCCTGTATGTTGAAACATCGCTCCGTGGGTTCTAGTGTGGCACTCTGTCTTCAAACATTTCATTTGGTTTTTAGAATTTTTAACTCTTCCTCTCCTTTCCATAGCAGCGCGAATGAGTATTTACACTCAGCGAGCTAAATAAGGACAACACATAGCCTCAGGTTCGTTGAGAACAAGAATGTCTGCCAGATGAGTTACAGGAAGTTTTTGAAGGTTTCAGACCTTTTGAAGTTAGGACCACTGATAAGAAACAGTGGGACCTATCCATCCTACCTCAGGATGTCTCTGAAACAGAGGTGGGCCCTACCATGCAGTGGTCTCAGCCCTGCCTGGGGCAGTGAATCCTGAGCCAGAGATGAACATTGGGATCACCCTTGGACCTTCTTCCCACTACCTATGCCCGGGCATCACTCCAAAATTACTGAACCAGAAATCCTGAAGAATGGACTTTGGAATGCGGAGAAAAACATACGGGTGGTTCCGACGTGCACCTGTGAAGCTGGTGCCTATGGTTTCCAAGTACAACAAACCTGGGTCTCAGCTGAGGTGAGTAGATTGGGCTCGAGAAATCGTAGTGTGGAGCCTTACAAGCTTCACTTACACACAAGTATCATTTGTAAACACCGTGTATTATTAAGAATTTCCAGCATTTTTAGGGAGCCTGTTTATTTGAAGAAATCATTATAATGCACACGTTCAGGTGTTTGTTTGGGGAAAAAAGAACCAACTGAAATGTAGACGGAGACGACCATAAGTAAGTTCAACCACCCAGAAGACAGCAGCGCCCTGATCAGCAGCTAAGTTGTTCGTTTTCTCTATTAGAACTATTAGTAATAATAACAATGAAAAGTAAAATAATCATAATAATAATAATTGGGACTTAAAGTATAATTAGACAACCCTAAATTGAATCACCTGAGGGAATGATTAGTATGCAATTATAATGTTCCATATGTTAGTGACATGTCTTTTTGGTAGGAGAAATCAGGACGAGAGCAAGCCATTTGAAAATGATAATCCAGAGAAAGCAAGTATGAAATGGTGTCGTGACCTCTATACGGGATTGTGAAAGTCTGAGAGTGTGGTCACGGGGAAGAAGAGAATAACCCTCGATAAATGTTTAGGGAGCAAACTCATGAGGAACAGCTGACTTCAGCCCCTGGATCGGGAGATGATGCAGAGTACTGGCCAAAATGGGGTGACCCTCGACTCAGATAGTATGGGCTCAACTCTTGAGTCTATAATATCCCTGTGCAATCTTAGAAAAGTCAACCGATTACTCTAAACCTCTGTTTTCTCTCTGTAAACTGGTGATGGTAATAGTTATCGCACAGAGCTGCTTTGACACATTAATAAAAATGTACAGGGGCGCCTGGGTGGCGCAGTCGGTTAAGCATCCGACTTCAGCCAGGTCACGATCTCGCGGTCCGTGAGTTCGAGCCCCGCGTCAGGCTCTGGGCTGATGGCTCAGAGCCTGGAGCCTGTTTCAGATTCTGTGTCTCCCTCTCTTTCTGCCCCTCCCCCGTTCATGCTCTGTCTCTCTCTGTCCCAAAAATAAATAAATGTTGAAAAAAAATTTTAAAAAAATGTACATGGAGTCCACAGTCTAAAAAATCAAGTGAGTAGGAATGCAAACTTATGTTTCCCTGATTTAGCTTAAATTTGATGATGTGCTTGCATTCAGCAAAGCATTGATAACTTAGTCTTATCAGAGTTGCACCTAATTTCCATCAGTTCTGGGGAGACCCGCAGAGGCAGGAGTGTGAGATCTTCGGTTTCCGGCCACCATCCTCGATATTGGCATTTGGCCGGGATATTGTTTATTTCCTTTGGATCTTCTGGGTTCTGTTGTGTCCTTTCTTGGTCCTTACCAGGGTTTCCTTAAGTGTGATCAACTCTCTTTGTTACATTCATGTTGTTTCCAAAAAAGAAAAGTATTCTTTACGTCCCAGACCTTCACCGGCTGTGGAAAACGATTCTCTTTGTGCGCTGATAGTTCAACACGTTGATTTTGCTGTTCTTCGAGGCTCTCAGGATCATCTGCCTATACTAAACACTCCAGGGGCCGTTCTGCTCTCCAGGGGGTAAGGGATTCATGATTTTTGCTCCTGCCTGGTTTTACCAAGGGCCAGGACATGGGTCCGTTGTACCATTAGTTAGACAAACCTAACTGTCCACACTGCAAGGAAGACTTCACCTGGAGAGGGGAGAAGGAAGGAGGTAGGGTCTCTTTGCAGGGAGCTATCAGCACTTAGCTTCTTTATTGTCCCACTGAATTATTCTACACCCATGGACTCAGGATTTCTGATCAGTCTAATCTACAAGGGGGGGGCAGAAAGTTGTGCTGACTGATCACATAATCCTCTCTGCCCAGAGTTCCACTGGAACCTGGGATTTTGAAACATGTAAGAGGAGATTCTACCAAAAATGTTCAATCGACATTATATCCAAGGGGGAAACTTTGGACATTTCTTTTAATTTAGAAACAAATCAAGAGGGCTTGCTGCTGTTCAACAAAGTATGGGAAACTCTAGCCAAATAATAAGGTGAGAAAAATAGATGTGAATAAAAACAATCGACAATGAAGACAACAACAGACTCTTATTTGCATATGACACAATATTTTGTACAGAAAACTCAAGACATTAAATACAGGTATTATTAGAACCAGTAAGTATGTTTAGCAATTCTCCTTGATGGAGGATAAGCATACAAAATTCACGGCATTCTTCGTTATTGTTAATACTAGACCAGAAAATACAATAATAAACCTTAGCTCAGGTGCAATAGGACAAACTATGTAAAATCTCTAAGGATTGACAAATGGTGCACAAGGTTTTAATAGAATATTTAAAAAATTCTGTCATAAACAACTAGAACAATACTATTTTCAAAAATAGGATTAGAGGAAATTGTAAAAATATGAATTATTCCCAAATTAATATCTAAACTTAATGCAAGTTCTCTCAAAACTCTCGATGGGATAGAGAGGAATCTGGTAAGTTGATGCTAAAAAGTAAATGGAAGAAAAAGTAGCCTGAAAAATAAAATCAGAGATAAGGAAATCACCCCACTAATTATTAAGAAATACTACAAAATCTTGGGGCGCCCGGGTGGCTCAGTCGATGAAGTGTCTGACTTTGGCTTAGGTTATGATCTCGTGGTTCATGAGTTTGAGCCCTGCATCGGGCTCTGTACTCACAGCTCAGAGTCTGGAGCCGGCTTCAGATTCTGTGTCTCCTTCTCTCTCTGCCCTTTCCCTGCTTGTGCTCTGTCTCTCTCTCTCTCTCAAAAATAAACAAACATTAAAAAGTATTTAAGAAAGAAAAGAAATACTACGAAGTCTTAGTTCAACACAAATAAATAATCAATAGTATGAATTTGTATAAGAACCAACTAAGAGAACAAACCAACCAAAACATGAAATATGATCTGTTTGTCATTGCAAATAACTAGCAAAAAGATTATTTAGCAAGATGGTGTTTAAAAAACTGGCTCACCATATGTTGATAAAAAAATAACACTGAATACCTTCTTTACATCTTTCATTAAACTTCAACTAGGTTAAATACTTGAGAAGTAAAATTATAAAACAAAAGAAAATCAAGTAGACCACTTTTAAATGTTTATTATTTATTTCTGAGAGAGAGCAAGAGAGAGAGAGAGAGCAGGGGAGGGGCAGAGAGAGAGAGAGAGAGACAAAATATGAAGCAGGCTTTGGACTCTGAGCTATCAGCTCAGAGTCTGACGCAGGGCTTGAACCCACAAACCCTGAGATCATGACCCGAGCCAAAGTTGGATGCTTAACGAACTGAGCCACCCACGTGCCCCTTGAGTAGACTATCATTTCTTAAACTTGACTTGAAATATATGGACCTTTCAGTAGGAAGGATGTATGTGTATGACTGCATTAAAAATCATGAGTTTTTGCTCAACAAAAGATAAGACCAAGTTAACTGATCAGAAAGGAATATATTTCTACTGCCAAACCAACAAGGAACTATACCTAGAGTAACAAGGGATTCCGTCAAATGGACAACCAGAAGCCCGAAACCCAATGAAAACGTGAGGAAAATATATGAATGAATAATTCAGTGAGGGGGAAGCAAACAGCTGAAATGAGGACGAAACTAAAAGGAGAGCAGAGTCTTGCAAGACCCATGATAGTGTCGTCCGCGCTGAGTTGCAAAAATATTTTAAGTGTGTACTTGACGTGTTAAGGGTTTAAAAGGCAGAAAGGAAACACAAACTTCAGACGGATTTTTCTGTTGCGTGGAGAACGTGTTCATCACACCTGGTAGGTTCCTGCAAGTGTTTTCTATTGCCATGTCTATAAGGAGGAGCCTACGTGGGAAGCAAAATGGTAAGTTTTGTTTGCGCGTCTTTTGTCATCTGTCTTCGTCTGTTTGAGCTGCTATGACAAAATGCTACAGACTGGGTGGCTTGCAGACAGCAGATATTTATTTCTTACACTTCTAGAGGCTGGAAACCCAAGATCAGAGTTCCACCTTGGTTGGGTGAGGGGACTCTACTGGACTGCAGACATCTCCTGGTATCCTCACATGTGGAAGGAGCAAGGGAGAATTCGGGCGTCTTTTAGAAGGGTGTAGATCCCACTCATGACCTAATCACCTCCCAAAGGTCCCCCCTCCTAATATTATCACACTGGGTTTAGGATTTCAACATACAAAATTTGGGAGCTCATAAACATTCAGACCATGACATTATCTATTTCAGTTTCATGCCTCCAACGTTAATAGAAAATTGAACTCTAACCAGAAATCTAGTTTAATAGCTTCAGCAGTAGGCAAATTGATTGTTCCAAGTAACTCCAAGTTCACAGTTAAGATAAACTCCAGTGGTTGGCTCAACACAGGGGCTCTGGTTCCATATCTCTGCTAATCTCTTCACTTGCCCTTCAGAGTAAGGAGGTTTCATTCTCCCATAGTGGACACAGCAGTTCTGGGTATTGGGCCATTAACAGAAGGTCCATTTGAAGAGACATCGGTGACCTCTTCCATTGGCTCATTTCCTCTTCTTGGATTTGCCACGATTGGCTTATGTGCTCATTACCAAACCAATCCTGATGGCCTGAAAAATGCCATCCATGCACAGCTTAGCCTGGTTGCTGAGTCACTCACTGGCAAGGAAGGATGAGATTACCAGAATCACCTTTACTCAATTATAGCTCTCTGCCGGAGCTGGAGTCATTCCTTAGATCACATGCTGCAGCACCTTGGGGAGGAGAAGCCCACAAAGTTTGTCACAAAGAGCCAGTGAGAAAACCAGGCTCTCCAACAGCCAAATGTGGAATGCAGAAGGAACCTACGACTGGAGCTCCATATCTGGGAGTCTTTAGCACAAATTTGGTGGGCAGCATGAGGCAGATCTAGGAGCACAGAAACTCATGAAAGATCACAGTTCATGGGTGGGGTAGGAAGAGGGAGATGGGTGGGAATTTAAGTAACCATTATTTGCAGGAGAGAATGCCAAGAGTAAAACATTGGTTCTCAGATCATGTCTTAAAGACTTGCATTAGAATCACCAGGTGTTACTTGTAAAAATCTAGATTCTTGGATCCCAAGTCAGAACTTTGCTGCATCAAACCCACAGGAAGTGGAGCTCAACCAGCTCTTTTTTTTTTTAACAGAACCCCTCAGTGAACCTGAGGCAGGATGAGCAAGAAGGTATACCCTCTAGGAGAATCCTCGGAAGACACATCCCTCCGTTCCTAATACCCTGTGAGTCCAGGAACGGAAGACTATGTTTTTCTGAGTCCATTTTTCTCACTGGTTTATGAATGTAGCTGTAGTTCAAGTCTCTTTAGACCCCAACTTTGTTTAAAATGGGCAAATGGATTTCTTATTCCAGGAAAAGTACACATAAAAAGGGTCATATGGCTTCTTTGACATCAAATAGTTTTTTAACATAACAAACTGTTTTGATAAATTGAGTGCCTCCAAATCAAAGCCATCTGGGCGGTTCTTGGGCTGAGAGGGCAGGAGGAGCACGGGTAATTGGCCAAGAGTTCAAACACTAGAGTAATTCTAGGAGGTAGACGGCCAGATCTGAAGGGCCTCACTGGTGAATCTCTTTCCCCCGTCTGCAGATGCCATTACTGACTTTATTACTGTTAAATACTTGAGTCGCTCGTTAGCCAGAAGACTAAAGCATAATGAAATTAAAATGAAAATTCTGATGTTACTTAGACAAGAGAATTATGTTCATTTATAGTGAAATATCTAATAGGTCATACATAACAAATGCATGAGTCTAAAGTTTCAGAGAAAAAGAAAAGAGCCTTCTCCTTCTGGAAAGAGCCAGGGTGTGCTGGGCTGTGGCATAAGTGTGGTCAACAGTGGGTGAGTACTGGGTGAGAAGGTCCCAGTGACCACAGCAGTTCAGGCTTTCTGCATCAACACAGGGGTTGCCTTGTCTGTAACTAAAAATTTCAACTAGCTGCAGAATTTTTAATTTTTAATTTAAAAGATTCTCACATTTGTCTTCACTATATTCTGTAAATTAACTCTATCTGTGTGATACAGATGCTGGTGTGCCTATTACTAACTACTATGGAACCTGGGGAACATTACCTAACACTACTTTAATGTTTTATTTGACAGAGATAGAGAGACAGAGAGACAGAGAGACAGAGACAGAATCTTAAGCAGGCTCCATGCCCAGCATGGATCCAGCATGACCCTGGGGTCATGACCTGAGCCAAAATCAAGAGTTGGACACTCAACCAACTGAGTCACCCAGGCACCCCCTAACGCTTTACTTTAAATTTCTCATCTAAAACATGAGAACAGTAATAAGTTCCTCATAGGACTGATTTGAGAATTAAACAAATTATTACATGTAAATCACTTGGGACAGAGTTTTGGGCCTACAAAGCCATCTACAGATGCTAGATCGGTTTTCTAGTAAAATAATGAATGATATATATGACAGCAAAACATCTTCTATACTAGGAATGATTTATGAGGATTTTTTGGTTATTTTTAGAAGAAATATTATTTTTAAATCTAGATCGATATCACTGGGAGTGACTCCCATGATTAGGTTTGCCTCCAAATCCAAGTAATTAGAAATTAGATTTTTTTTTGTATTTTGTTTATGGCAATTACATCTATCAATGTATACCATATTAAAAACTAAAAGTGATTTAAAAACTATCTATGAATTTATTTAAAAATATCAATGATAAATCTCTTACATGCTAACGTAAAACAACATTTTTTGAGGAAGAATAACATTTTCACGACACAAAAGTAGCAAGAAGTGATTTTTTTAATGTTTATTTTATTTTTGAGAGAGAGCGAGAGAGCAGGGGAGGGGTAGAGAGAGAGGGAGACAGAGGATACAAAGTGGATTTCGTGCTGATAGCAGAGAGCCCAATGCAGGGCTCGAACTCACAAACTGCGTGATCATGAGCTGAGCCAAAGTCAGAAGCTTAACCTACTGAGCCACCCAGGTGTCAAAGAGTGTGATATTTTTAATGAATTGTATACATATATTAAATGTCTCTTTTCATAGAATAGGATTCTCATATTTGGACACGGATATGTAGTTGATAAGAGAAGAGTATTTTAATATTCTTTTCAAGTAAATGTGGCATGTTTTACTTTGTACAAACACCCACACCAATGTAGATTACAATTCCCTGGTCTATCCTGCACTTTGTGTCTTTTCTCCATGTGTGATTCTGTAACATTATGCAGTGGTCACTTTATAAATTACAGGCTCACTTGAGTTATACAGCTCTTGCAAATGTTAACACAGTTTAGTTTACATGATCAAAAAAATTACCATTTTCACCGCCCATGTCATTAGAAAAGTCTCTGATTGCGAAGTTGTCAGGATTACAGTGGCAGATTTGAGTTTTCCAAAATTAGAATTTTCTCTTTAGAGCTTGAACTTTATAATTGGCAAAAGAAATTGCCAATTTATTTCCTTGAATTGACAGGCTGATGCTGCACATTTTTAGGACTATGTCTGCCTCTCAAGTCTGCGTGATCAGCTTGCTGCCAGAGGTGCTTTCCAGTAAATATGGCGTTTCACGAGAAAACTGGCTAGTTCAGCTAGCAACTCAAAAAGACACACAAATGATTTCCTTGAGACAACTTTGGTACCTCCGTATGCAGCAGAAATACTTTAGGGGTGCTTCCCATGCCATCGAAAAGAAGAGTTAGAAGACATGAAATCCAAGATAACATTTAATAAAAAATTAACAATTTTACTGATGAAGGGCATTCTTAAAAAAAAAAAAAAAGCACCACTATTTTCCCCTGCTAGTATTTTTCCATGACCACAGATACAGTGCGACGCGGGCTGAAGTGACATGCTTTTGCCACTATTGTTTTGAAATCACCAGTGCAAATGTGAACACTGTGAAAAAGGCATCTAACACATGAACGTATTATGAAAATGGTTGTGGCTGCCTGGTCTTCCGAAAGCATCTCAGTGATGCCAGGGGTCTGCAGACCTGACCTTAGAAACCAGTGTCTCTGCTCTCTTGACCTCCTGTGAGCTGTGGGCTGCCAGCACCCTGGGCGCAGAACTCATGTTGAGTATGTCTGAATTTGAGAACCTAGCACAGAGCCTCACTCCTCAGAGTGTGTGAGTAAATGAAGAAATGAAGGAGTAAACAAATGAATGAGTGAACTCAGCTCTTGGTGGGCAGTATTTTTGTTATTGTTGTTGTTCCTAGGACAGATAAGGATTGCTTCTATTTTAGGATGTTTTGGTAACTACTTCTCACTTCCCAGAAGTCTCCCTACTTATTATACAACCTCAGCCCAAGCATCACAGCCATTCCCTAGTTCCTCAAATTAAAATAGCCACACACAGGGTGCCTGGGTGGCTCAGTCAGTTGAGTGTCCGACTTCGGTTCAGGTCATGATCTCATGGTTCGGTTCATGAGTTCCAGCCCCGTGTCAGGCTCTGTGCTGACAGCTCAGAGCCTAGAGCCTGTTTCGGATTCTTTGTGTGCATGTGTCTCTCTCTGCTCCTTTCCTGCTCGTATTCTGTCTCTCAAAAATAAATAAACATCAAAAAAAGTAAAAATAAAATAAAACAGGCACATACTTCTCTCTTCATATCCACGATTCTGCTTCTCTACCACACACCTATCACCACTGGATGTATTTTTGTTTTAGGACTCAGCACATGACAGCCATTTCATAAATATTGTTGAATGACTCAATAAATGAACAGCACAGATTATTCTTTCAACAGATATTTCTTGAGCATCTACACTATGTGGGATAGTGACTGATGGCCGCCTTGGCTGCTCTTTCCGCAACGGCTCTGTGGTTCTTGGAGGAGATGCTATGAGCCATCTCATTTCAGTAAGACTTTTTGCCCATGAGTAGCACTTCAGGTTCCTTGATGTTGTGAACCAGGAGCTCCAGAAGGCACCTGAGAGTGTGTGCTTTTCTCTTGTGTTGCTACTGGAACCAGTGTTGGGCGTGGAGAGTTGGCCCTTCAGTCTTCTGTGCACTCTGATGTCAGTGCCTTGGGGTTTCTACCAGATACACTTAACTCTGACACATTGGTCTGAGGGTGCTGGCTGAACTTCTTGGTTCTCTTTTTTAATGATCTTGGGCTTTACAAGGAGTCTGAGGGCGGCCGTGATGTAGGAGATGGCTCCCTTCCACGGTCTTCAGTGTATTTTCCAAGCAAGTGTTGACTGCGCCTTCACCAAGGATGAGTTGGCACTCACTTCTGAGGGGACAGGCGGGCCGAGATCCCTTCCGGGATAAACGTTGAACTTTAGGGCTGCTTGTTAGCTTTGTGTGGCTTTGTCCAGACCCACTATCAATGTTTCTATCTTCTAAGAAAGTGGCCTAAGTCTGAAGATTCTCTCTCCCATGTTGGTGCTAGTTGAGCACTGGACACAGATTCACAGAGGACTGACACAGCCATACGTGTGGTGGCTTGCCATGTGGGCATCGCAATGTCCCTGGCAACTCGGCCACACCCATGTGGCCAGCGTCATCTGCTTATTTTCAAATGAGTCCTGTGTGTGTACCTTCAAGATGAGGCTTTTTTCAGAACCCAGTCTCCCTCCCCTTTTTCTCCCCTCCGCTATTCTCCTAACGTGCTCTAGAGCAAATCAATCTTTATTTCTTTACCATTATGGGCCCATCCATAAATCAGGCTCGCCCACTCAGGAGTTAGCGTGACAAGGCCTCCGACTGTCCGTTCCCGGCAAATGGCGCTCCCCTCCTGTTCTGCTCATCATCGCCAGCTGTTCCTGGAGCACTGGAGCCCCTGCCTTTTCGACAAGTGTCTCATCTGTAAAGTCATTTCTCTATTTTTCTCTTTTTCTTCTTCCTGGTTCCTGGCAGCTGCCCACAGGGCTTCCCCCACCCCTTCCCCCCACTCCCCTCGCCCCCCCCCCCCCCAGGCATTTATCCGGAGTGCACCCAGCACATGTCCGTGGCTGGCTCTTAGGTAATAAAAACTGGCTTTCAGTAAATCATATCAGTAAGGAGATCCATAAATCTTGTTCTTGCCTTGCACACATCCATCCTCATTGTCACGTGTACCCCAGGCATGAGTCACTGGGCTTGCACACTAATTTTGGACCCAGTCACTGAGGAGCTTTAATTCAGTGGGGAAGATGTCCTGGAGGAGATTGTGCTCTACCGGGCTGGTGTCTTCTGGACTAAATGGTGAATTACCGATTCAAGGAGACGGTAGCGGACTCAGTGGGCCCCCGTGGGCCCGCCCGTCTTCCTGATGTGACGACGGACTCCTTTTGCTTCTGTGACTCAAAGGTTGTTCCATGTTCAAAGTGCATAAGGGCACGTGGAGTTTGGAAGAAAGAACTGATTGCAAAAGCTCCCTTTGTTGTTTTTGCAGTATTTAGGATTTCGCTTGTTCCCATCATGACGATACAGCCGTCATTTTGTGAACATTTCAAACAGAAAAGACACAGTTTGGGCAGATCTGCCTCAGCACCCTGGCACTGGATGTATCCCTAAGCCTCTCACAGTGACAGTTAGGAAACTGATGTATAATGTTATCTCAAGGAGGAAATGCGTAATGCTTCTGAAGCTTTGAACCCAGGATCTGGGATGTTTGTTGCGTGACTCCAAGTTCCCGAGTAAGTTGGGTGGATAAGTGACCTGCTGTACTCTCGTGTGGTATCCAACCTCATCAGTGAGGGGCAAGGGGAGGCACAGGTGAGGGGACAGTTTACGTAGCATCTGCCCTGTAACCTGGCCCTTCCGTCATTCACACGTAGCACAGATGGGGCTATAGTGACAGTAGAGATTGGAAGCAGCTGAACTTGAACCACTGTGATGACATTGGAACCAAAATATGTTTTCTTGTCTGCAGAAACATCTCAGACAGTTGGCAGCTGGCTGCATCCTTACACCCCGTAAAAACTTCACGGACCTGGAATTGGCGGCCCCCGCTCAGGTCAGGTGGAGGAGTGAGAGGCAGGCAGTGGACACGGAGATTGTTTTCTAATTAGAAACTCAGTCTGACCTTTTCCCCATGCGCCCCTCCTCCTCGCACGCTAGCCGCTGGCAAGGGTCTTCCCATATATAGTAGAGTTGCAGCCAAAGGTCCTCCCTCTTTTGAAAATCTGCTTCCCATATGGCAGACGAAACCTAAAAGGGTTGCCTTTACATTCTTTGTCTTTCAAGAACGCAGACATGAAAAAGTAACAGAACGTTTTAGGATAACAGTATAAAAAGTGGAGGTCATGATCTATTGCCGTATTTATTTGTGTTTCCCTCCATCTTATGCTCTGGTCCACTTCTCTCCTCTGCTAGGGGCCAGGTGGCAGGGATCCAAGACAGAGGAAGGTCCTCTGGCCTACTCTGGACTAATTTGAGCAGTGATCAGCTTCTATTGCAATCCAACATTGAGATTTGGGTTTATTTGTTACCGCAGCATAGACTAAACAATCCTGACTAATGCACCATTGTAAAGAGGAATCTTTATGCTCTGTGAAATATAGTTGCAGCCCCATACGAGGAGGGGAGATATCGAATAAAAATATCGTTTATTTAGAGTTCAAGACACCTAGAAATATAGGCTATTAAATTGTCACTGCCCATCTGTGTTTTTTGTGTGGAAACCAGACGATTCTCAAGTACCAGATGAAGTCATAAAACCGTAAGGTATTCTGCCCTTCACTAGTCACTCCTGTGTTCATTCCTTACATTTCCCTGGGTTCTCTCAAGGGCCACGTCATGTACAGGATGGCCCATCTCCTCCAAAATGTTATTTTTTTTTCTTGCTAGAGTGATTGCTCTCAACTTCTCATTTTTTTAAAAAAAATTTTTTTCAATGTTTTTATTTATTTTTGGGACAGAGAGAGACAGAGCATGAACGGGGGAGGGGCAGAGAGAGAGGGAGACACAGAATCGGAAACAGGCTCCAGGCTCCGAGCCATCAGCCCAGAGCCCGACTCGGGGCTCGAACTCCCGGACTGCTAGATCGTGACCTGGCTGAAGTCAGACGCTTAACCGACTGCACCACCCAGGCGCCCCTCAACTTCTCATTTCTATGCCAAGAAAGAAAACTTTACATTGAGGGGCACAATTTGCATTCACATTATTCTGTTATTGCTCTGGATACATATCATACTTAAACCGTGTGTGTTTGCGTGCCGTAACAAGGAACCACAGTCTGGGGGATTCCACGATGCAAGCTTACTTCCTCACGGCACTGGCAGCTGGGCTGTCCAAGATCGGGGCGTGAGTAGAGTTAGCTTCTCTGGAATCTCTGTCCTTGGCTCGCAGATGACCGCCTTCCCACTGTGTCCTCACGTGGTGTCCCCTCCATATACACTGGCCCCAGGTATCCCTGCGTGTTTTCTTCTCTTCTTCTGACAAGGACCCCAGTCATATTGGTGTAGAGCCCACCCTAAAGTCCTCATTTTAACGTAATGTTCTCCTGAAAGAATCTATCTGAAAATACAGTCACATCCTGTGATACTGGGAGGGGGGATCTTGGGCCTCAGCATAAGAATTTGGGGGGGGGGAGCACAGTTCTGTCCAACACAGTGGGGTACATGGGCTAAAAAGTAGCCATGGTTCTTCAAACCCTTGGCAATATGCACGCCGATTTCCGATCATGCCACCAAGAGGTGGCTTCTCTCCCTTCCTCCTTGAATCCGGGCTGGCCTTGTGACTTGCTCTGGCCAGAGGACGCAACAGAGGTGACAGTACATCAGCTTGTGGCCTTGGGAGCCTTGCCTACTTCTGCTTCCTGTCTTGAAAAGCTACCCCTGGCATGAAGCCAAGCCCAGACTTGCCCGCTGGTGGATGGGTGACGACACGGAATGGACACTGAGGGCTCTGACCGGGCCAGGACCCTGGCCAGCCAGCCCAGCCCTCTCCGAGACACTGCAGACCCCTGGGGGGCCCCAGTGGAGGGCACAATGACTCATCTTACCTCAGACCTATGAGCTAAGTAAATGCATATTGCCTTAAGCCTCTGGGCTTTGTGGTTATGTCACTGAGGCCATAGGTACCGGATATAATGATCAAAATTATAAAGCCCCAGTTATCCAAAGGGATTTCCCATTCAGAGCATCTTTCCCTATGTGATTTGGTTTTCGGAACATTTCCATCCAGTAGGTATTTATTCCTGCACCTTTTGTTCACAAGGAGTGTCTGGGCTTGAGAGTTTAAGTGATTTCAGAGCAGTGGTGAGTCGGTAAGCAACGGAGCCTGTGGTCCGGCCTCTATGCTCTGCCCCAGGCAGGCCTGTGTTACACAAGCTCTTCAGGGATGTCCTGTGCCACTGTGTCCCCCACAGCATGCTGGCCCCGCAGGGCTTCCAGCAGACACAGTGCTAGCAGCCTTCACGAAAACACCCAGAAATCTGCCCCGAATGGCCAAGAAAATAGCCTTGACTTTCAGAAGTTGTCCGTTTCTTTTTCCCATTTTCGCAGTTGATGGATACAAGTGACCCAGAGGGTAATCGCAATCTTTGGGGCTCAGGCTGTCCGTGACTTGCTGCGTTCTAGGAAACGAAGTCAGAAAAGAACGTGCTACATTTTACTGGCCAGAGCGTGCTTTTCCGAACGTGAAACAAGATGTTCTTCTATTTTTGCGAGAGAAGGAATCCCAAGCAGCCTCCATGCTGCTGTCAGCACAGAGCCCCACATGGGGTTGGAACTCATGAACTGTGAGATGATGACTTGAGCCGAAATCAAGAGTCAAATGGCTCAGATGACCGAGCCACCCAGGCGCCCCAGAACCAGGACATTCTTTTTTTTTTTTAATGTTTATTTATTTTTGAGACAGAGAGACACAGAGCACGAACGGGGGAGGGCCAGAGAGAGGAAGACACAGAATCCGAAGCAGGCACCAGGCACCGAGCTGCCAGCACAGAGCCCGAGGCGGGGCTCGAACTCACAGACTGTGAGATCATGACCCGAGCCGAAGTCGGAGGCTCAACCGACTGAGCCACCCAGGCACCCCGAACCAGGACATTCTTGAGGTCTTCCTAGAGGACCAAGGCTCATGGCAATGCTGTGAATAGAGTCACGCAGGGAGGGATTGCCAAGAGTGCTCCCAAAGATGCGTCTTTCCAGTCTATCAGGTATCCGTTTACCGTCTCGGGGTTCCCTCCTGGGGTGCTCCGGGGCCTGCTACCTCCTGTGTGGGGAAGACTGAAGGCGTAGGAGGTGGCCCGTTCTATGAGCAGAATTCATTCCCTGTGAAATCCTCTTTATAAACACAGTGTGCTGTGTGATTTTGAAAAAGAAAAGAAAAAAAGAAATTCATTCGACATATTTCCACTCATAGTAAAAAACACATGTTGTTAACAGCATTTTAAAATCTATTCCCCACTCCCCAGCTCTGTTGATAGATAACTGACCCAGACCACGGTGTGAGTTTAAGGTGTGCTTTTCAGAAAATTAAAAAAAAATTTTTTTTTGTAATTTTTTTTTTTATTTTTGAGAGCAAGACAGAGTACAAGTGGGGGAGGAACAGAGAGAAAGGGAGACACAGAATCCGAAGCAGGTGCCAGGCTCTGAGCTGTCAGCACAACGGGCTCGAACTCACCAACGGTGAGATCATGACCTGAGCTGAGGTCGGACACTTAACTGACTGAGCCACCCAGGCGCCCCTAAGGTGTGCTTCTTTAAACCAACAAATGGTATCTACCTTTAGTGAATCGAATGTCAACTTTTTCCGGAATTTTTCGCTGTTTGTTTCTAGGTGATACCGCTTGAGACCTGCTGGGGACAAGAAACACTATCTAAATGTAAACATTTCCAGTGAGGGGCTAAGGACACCCGGGAATCCCACCGTCAAGATATCAATATAGGGATCCATAGCAGGAAAACTTACACAGCAAACTTAAACTTCCATCCCTGTTAATTTCACATGTTCCTCTATGGGTTAACTTGATTTCTGTCCTATTCTTCTGCTCGACGCTATCCACATTCAAATGGCCATCCAATTTTATCCTAATTCAATGATCATACTTGAAGGGCACCTGGAATGTGTTACAACACCGGTGAATTTATGGTGGCTGATAGTGTTGCTAGGTACATGAAGAGATGCCATCATATATAATTCTACAATATTCTACAGTGGAAGCAAGAGAAATTTCCTTTCACTGACGTAAAAACCCTATAATTCTTCCAAAAGCCAAATCGCCAAGCCCCAGAAAAGGTTGAATAGCTAAGCACCCCGCTAAGAGCTATTATGAACACTTTTGCTCTTTCAAAAAAAAATAATCCACCATAGTACAGAGCCTTACACAGTGGGATATAGGCACGGCTAATGACAGCCAAGTGACACTTGACAAAATTAAAGTCCATTTTCCTAAAATTGTTGCTAGGTTCCAACAGCCATTCATTTGCAGAGCCAGGAAAATTATAGCAGGGCAACCTTCCTTCATTGAAATTAGTGATTTTTATATGTGTGTGTGTGTGTGGGGGGGGCAATGGGATTACCATTTTTGCTTCTATTTCTGACTCAAGACGCATATACGGTTATAGCAAGTTTTAGCGAAAGCATGGGGAAGACTTGGGACTTGACTCTAGCTACCTGACACGGGAGGAGGGGATAGACTGCAGCGAGCACTTGTCGAAGGCATCTCTGAAGGCGCATCCGTGCCCTCTTTGAAGAACACGAACTAGAAAGCTTGCGGCAGATTCCACAGGGAAGTCCCGACCCACCCTTTCCAAATAACATTCTTTAAGTTGAGTCATGGCTTTAGATTATTGATTTTGGTCTATTTACAGTACATGGAAGCACAAACTGAAGGAATAGGTATGAATGACTTATTTGTATAATATATATAAATATATATAGTTTTAGTTTGTCTAATGTTTCCCTCTCTCACTCTCCATATATATATATATATATATATATATATATATCCATATATATCCATATGTATATATATATTTTTCTCTCCCTCTGGAAACCCTGACCAATCTAGTTATCTATTATGGTTCCTGATTTACACTTAAGGAAACCAAGGATCAGCGAGGCGATATGACTTTCCCAAGATCACAAAGGTGGAGTCGACGTTCACATGAAGACTTCATGTCAGGTTCTCTGCTGGGTTTGGGATGCCAGAGCAGGGCAGTCTGGCTAAATAGTCTATAGGGAGTTATCCAAGCGGTCTGGCTGTTGGCATCGGGGAGTGCTAGCTGTAAGAAGCCAGAGCCAGCTGAGAGCACCCGATTTGAAAGGAATATCTACTTTCTAAAAGCAGGAGAAGACGGTTCACACTAACAGCCCCGCTGGGCACAGAGGGATGCTTGGATATATTGCAGGGAAATTAGGACCCCGAGGGAATTTCTGAGGATATGTATGGCAATGGAGTAAGCATGGTGTCCCCCGAGGGACACGTGTGATTAAATAAAATTGGAAGTAATTTGGGAGTCGAGCAAAGAAGTCTACGCTTGGTTCCTGTACTCATAAGTGCTGATTGAATTCTTAGGTAAAGGACTCTTCGAAAAAGGAAAGGGCACCGATATGAGTTCATACGCTGGTGAGGAAGATAGACATCGACAAAATAATCACACGCACGGTTACATCATTGCAGATGTGATGAGCCCTGTGGAGATAGGATTGCAAAGATTCGGAAGAAAAGCCTTGTCTGGAGAATCGGGAGAGGCTTCTTGAAGGAGGTGGTATAATACAGAACAGGGCAATGGTTAGTAAACTATTTTGCAGCAAGAGCTACGTAAAGTAGACACATTCTCCTAAATGGAGTCATTTGATTTTTTTTCCTCCCAACCGGCAGAAAGAGATTTAATGAATGGAGAAGATTTTCGCACTTCTAGTTTTTCCTTCCATAATATATTTTTAATCATGGCACCTGCTACTACTTCTCTGCGCTATAGCAGATGACAAATGAATGAACACGTTGCAAATGAATATTAATGAAAAACCATAAATAATGCATCAGACTTATTTAGACAGGTTTTTTTTTTTTGGTCATCATTATTGTTTTGTTTTGTGGGGCCATGTGCCTTTTTTCATGCATACTAACACTGTCCTAGTTGAGAGGATGGAATTAAACACCCAAATGTCACAGTATTCCGCAAAATGCACCAAGGGCCGATCTGAGGAACCCTGGAGATGGTAATAGGGACCCTGTTAATTCTTATACAAGGAAGAAGCGGGATAGGAAATTCTAGCATTTGCCAACCACTTCCCATTTCCCCCGATGTTTGCATAGGACCTCACTTGTCCCTTCCAATAATACAATAGGGTGGGCATCAGAATTATTACTATTTTGAGGTGAGAAAAGTGAGGCTCAGAGAAAGTCAGTGACGCCCCCAAGGATATACCATTGGCATGGTGCAGAGAGTGTGAAATCAGACATCCTAATTTAAGACACCCATATTAGTGAAATGAAACAACAATCTAGATCTAGATCTATCTGTCTATCTATCTATCTATCTATCTATCTATCTATCTATCTATCCATCTATCATCTATCTATCTATCTGTCTATCATCTATCTATCCATCTATCATGTATCTATTATCTCTCTCTCTCTCTCTCTCATCTATCTATCTATCATCTATCTATCATCTATCTATCTATCTCAATAGAAGTCTGTCAAGCACAAAGGCATGCCACATTTTTGTGAAAAGTGGAAAGAAAACACAAGCTTCAGGGGGACCAGGACTCATCAAATATCCAAAGAAGAGCTTGCTGAACAGCAAATTTCTTGGAGATTTAGATTCTGTTAGATCTTTTTTAGAGTAAGGTACTCTTTTTATTTGAAATACCCATGTTTCAATACACTGAGAACCGTGTCCTTTGCAATGACATAATTTACGATGAAAACTTAAATGTAACTTAAACTATATAACAAAGGATGTAGGGTTTTAAAGCACTTTTAATAGCACAGGAGCAAGAATTTTGTTCCCCTGGCACTCTTCTGTTTTTAAATTTATTTTTATTTATTTTGAGAGAGAACTAGAGAGCCAGCAGGGGAGGGGCGGAGAGAGGGAGAGACAGAATTCCAAGCAGGCTCCCAGCCACCAGTGCAGTACCCGATGCGGGGCTCGAACTCGCGAACCGTGAGATCATGACCTGAGCCGAAGTCAAGAGTCGGACGCCTAACCGACTGAGCCACCCGGTGTCCCCTCTGCTGGGACTCTTCTTCCATCTGCCAGCTCCCCTGCCGACTGCTGCACGCCATCCACACCCCACCATGCCACATGCCCCCACGGTACGTGATGCTATGTGCCACGCCACGCCATGCTGCATCACACCGAGCCACGCTGCGCAGTGTCGCACCAGGTACATCGTTTACCTGGCCAACTCTGTGTGTCAAGACTCAGCTCAGGCTTTGCCTCCCGGCAGTGGCCCTGGCTGCCCCCAAGCGTGACCGTGTTTCCAGAGGACATACCACGTGACTCTCGCGGTAATCCCATTCTCGGAAAACAAAGGCCACGTTACCTCCTCTTGTCCGAGTGTTGTCACCGTGCCTGGTGCGGAGAGAGTCTGACAGAAGTGCACATCCACGATGCAAAACCCGGGGAAGAAATGCAGATTAGCAGCAGTGAGAGAGAACTGTGAGGGAGACGTGTGATCTGGCCCTGGTGCGAGGGAATGGGGCCAGGGTAGAAGCTACTTTTGTTTCCTGTCACATCTCTGAGGAAAGGGGCAAAAGGCCGATTAATTGCATGAAACTATCATCTTGAGGCTGTTTAGTTAATATAGACATGGAGAGAGACACACGTGTTTCGTCTCACATCAGACTTATTCCAAAAACTATTTCCATCTTCCAAATATCCGAGGGGATACTGAGCATCGCCTTCTCCTAGTGGTACTAATTTGAGTAGTAGAAAGTAGAGGTTTGGGTTTCGAAACTGGGTGGCAGTGTAATACTTGGTCCCGCCACTTAGTGACCTTGGACAAGTCCCATTGGGCAAGTTCCTTTCTTTGTTCCGCATCTAACTCACCACGCTGCGAGTGCACAAGGGCAGGTACATGAAGAGCCTCCCATGCAGCTGCTGTGCAATAAATATCAGTTCTGTGTCCTTCACCCTCTTCTAAAAGGTATGGAAGATAAAAATCAGGAATAGGTTCTGGGACGGAGTTTCAAAGATTTCAGAATGGAAGCATTCACGCCAGGTAACTTTTGTTCTGATATTTGGCAAAACGTGAATCCGGTCAAAACACAAATCACGCACACGTGGGCTTCCGTTAACGAGACACATAAATGAATCTTGGTCTTTGCTGGCTATTTGGCAAATGCTTCAATTTGTCTGTTCCAGTCTTCTAAATGCCCCGTGAATCCGCTGAGACTTTTCTTTGAATCTCCACTTCGCAGGTGTGAAAATGACTCAGAGGGAGACGGGGTGCCTTCAGTTGGGAGCTGCTGTTCCAGATATAATCTGGCAAACAAACACACCGACTTTCCAAGTGTGATTTCTCCCCTGGCATCTTAGCGTAGACTCTGGGAAGATACAAACCAGGAGTCTTGCTTGGGTTATACTTTAACCGGGGAAACATTGCCTTATAATTATCTCCATCAGACGCAAAGAAATGGCAACACTTTGGTGAGTTTTTCTTTTATTTACTAGTTGCTTGCTTTGGCCTTTTCCTACTTTCAACCTTAGGAAAGGACTCTTATAAAAATATATGACCAGGAAGAAGGGAGTGAAAGTGTTGTGGGGCGTATATGTTTCTAACAAATGAGTTAACATCATTTTTTTTTCAACTTGGGCTGGGGCCAAATGACTTAAGAAAAATATCTTCAATTATGGGCAAAGATGGAAGGGTCTATTTCTTGGAAGGTCTTCAAAGAAAGTGACTGATGGTTTTAAAAGACAGCTACAAATCCTTTGACATTCTTCCCATCAAGAGGTGGTATTGACATGCCTTCCCCTTGAACTGACAACCACCACAGAAAGATCCCAGTTAAGAACTGCCGTGCAGGTCCTTGCCAAGAATGAGAGTACAATAAAATGGCTAGTTTAAGTCACTAGGTTCGGAGGGGAATTTATTATGAGGCAATAGGAACTCAAATGTTGAGCATAATTTCTTAGATACCATTGTAGACCTAAGTTTAATGTAAAGTTTTAACTCATCTATTTATGAATGTGAACATAAATGTTGAAGGAATAACTCTTTATTTTTTTTTAATTTTTAAATGTTTATTCATTTTTGAGAGAGAGAGAGAGAGAGGCAGAGTGTGAGTGGGAGAGGGGCAGAGAGAGAAAGGGAGACACACAGAATCTGAAGCAGGCTCCGAGCTGTCAGCACGGAGCCCTATGCGGGGCTCAAACTCATGAACCGTGAGATCATGACCTGAACCCAGGTCAGATGCTTAACCGATGGAGCCACCCAAGTGCCCCTAAAGAATAACGCTTTAAATGGAAAAAATAGGAATGTATTATTTCATTAGTTACCGCATTTGGATGCCTTTTCTCCTAACTGTTCTTTCTGCTTGTTTTTCACTGAAATTCTTTTCATACTCTATCAAGGCAGCAGGAAGTTTCATTAAATAGAAGAGCAACAGATACTTCTGCTTAAATGGGACTGTGAGTTCCGGACTTTATTTTGCCTGTGTGTGAAAAACTGGGGCAAGAGGTAGGGAGGATGTGTTTGGCTGAGCATCACTTGGCATTAGATGCCCACTTTCTCCACTGCTAGTCAGGATGGTCAAGGTGATTCTCACTGCTGAGTCCTTGAACAACGTCATCGCAATCTCCTAGGTGCTGTGGAAACAGTAGGTGAGAACATGTTTCCTAGCTGTGTGGCTAAACAGAACTCAGAGGACACGTGTTCCATGTTGGACATTATACTCTCTTTGTGAATATGAAAAACAGTTACAGACAAACTAACATAATAACTCGTCTGCCCTGGGTGGAAAACATGGAAGTCTTTCCCTTCCAGATAGTTCCTCATCCTGTATCAGCAGAATATTCATTACCAGCCCTTTGGCTGGTCACATGTAGCATTTCTAGATATTCAACTAAGGTTTGGTTCTCTCTCTGTCTCTGTCTCTTTCTCCTTCTCTCTCTCTGTCTTTCTCCTTCTCTTTGGATTATGGATTATATAATCCTAAATATGGATTATTATTCATAATATCTTTGGAAAGGAAAAGGTTTTCTTATTTTCAATGAACCACAATGGTTTATTTGAATTTTGCATTAAACCTTTCATTTTTAAGATTACTTTGTGCAAGGAGGTTAAGGGAAGGCATAAAATCCACATTATTCAGCTGTCTGTTGATTTATTAATTTTTCAATATGTTGGAAGAGAAAGTCTATCCAGATTATGATGATAGCTTAGAGGGAGTGTGCAAGGGAAAGATCAGTTTGTGTCTATCTTTGAAGTGTTTCATTTTTTAAAATATAGTTTATTGTCAAATTGGCTAACATACAGTGTGTAAAGTGTGCTCTTGGTTTTGGGGGTAGATTGCCATGGTTCATTTCTGCCATACAACATCCAGTGCTCATCCCAAGCGCCCTCCTCCATACCCATCGCCCATTCTTCCCTCTCCCCAACCCTCACATTCACCCTCAGTTTGTTCTCTGTACTTAAGAGTCTCTTATGGTTTCCCTCCCTCTCTGTTTGTACCTATTTTTCCCCTTCCCCTCCCCCATAGCCTTCTGTGAATTTTCTCAAGATCCACATAGGAGTGAAACACATGATATCTGTCCTTCTTTGATGGACTTATTTCACTCAGCATAATACCTTCCAGATCCATCGGCGGTGCTGCCAATGGCATGACTTCATTCTTTCTCATTGCCAAGTAGTGTTCCTTTGTGTATATAAACCACATCTTAAAAAATCATAATAAAAAAGTAAAAATAATTAAAAAAATAATAAACCACAACTTCTTTATCCCTTCATCAGTTGATGGACATCTAGGCTCTTGCCATAATTTGGTTATTGTTGAAAGCGCCGCCATAAACAGCGGGGTTTCGAAAATAAACGTTCCTGTTTGAGAGCATAGGGTGGTCAGTTTTCTGTGCTCTCCTTCCTGAAAGATAATGCCCCATTGACCCAACCGTAAGTAATTTCCCTCACTATATCCCTAATGTTGCGCTTGCACGGTCAAAGCTGACTCAATATCAGGTTCAGGTTGTAGTAGAGAAAGGGTAAGGATTGTTTTTTCCCCCAGGAAGACACAAGGGTGTTGCCCACATCGCTTCTACTCACATTCCATCGGTACGAATTTAACTGTTTTGCTTGGAGCCTGGAAATGAAGTCTGCAGCTGGATGCTTATCACCCTCCTGAAATGCATCAGGCTGTATGACTAAAAGAAATAAGGGAAGAATAGGTCCTGAAGGACAATGAACGATCGGTACTCTGACCGTCAAGAATACGTCAACACTTGTGGAAATAATAGAGCAACACGAGACAAAAGTGCAACAAAACTCTGGGTCTCTGAGCACATCCATACGGAGTACCGTTGTCTATGGGCTCTGTAGCACCATCTGACCTCTGGGTCTTAGTTGACTCAGGCTGCCGCAACCAAATTTTACAGACTAGGTAGCTTAGGCAACAGAAACTTAGTTACTCGTGCTGCTGGAGGTGGGAAGTCCATGATCAAAGTCCGGTAAGATGTCGTTCCTGGCGAGGACTTTCCTCTTGGCTTGCAGATGGTGGCTCTGACACCGTGTTCTCAAATGACAGAGAGGAAGCCCATCATGGAAGCCCCACCCACTCTCACGACCTCATCTCAACTTAATTACCTCCCAAAGGCCCCACCTCAAAATACTATTATATTGAGGGTCCGGGCTTCTGCCTGTGAATTTAGGGGAGACGCACTCAATCACTAACATCGTGACTTATATGATAAAGAATAAATGCTTATCATATTTGAGATAATGCGTGTTTTCATCTATTTATTTTATTTATTTTTATTATTTTTTAAATGCTGATTTTCGAGAGAGAGAGAGACAGAGCGCCAGCAGGGGAGGGGCAGAGAGAGAGGGAGACACAGAATCCGAAGCAGGCTCCAGGCTTGGAGCTGTCAGCACAGGGCCCAACGTGGGGCTCGAAACCATGGACCACAAGATCATGACCTGAGCCGGAGTGGGAAGCTTGACTGACTGAGCCCCCCATGTGCCCTTGCATCCACTTATTTTAATGGTTTGGCCTTTTTTTGACATGGTACATGCTCTAAAATGAACATATTACTCCTGACTCAGTTTAGGACTGAATATGACAATCCCATATTGAGTCAAAACAGCAGAAGCTGTCGTATTAACATTAACACCATCTAAAGTTTGTGGAGAGAGTTCTATCACATTGTTGATCCCTACCAAGCTTGCTGCTGATGAAAACCCGTAAGTCTGCCTATCAAAAGTTACTATGTAAAATTTTCTCTACCATAGTATTGTCGTCTTGAATTTTTGGGCTTCTGCAAATTGGCAGGAGATAATTCTCACATTAGTCATTTTTAGAATGGTCGGCTATTTGGAAGGGTTTACTTACTGTCTCCTGCTTTTCAAAGAAACAGGAACACAAATGCACATTATCTCATAGTTCACTGTAAAAAAAATAGCTATAGAGTGATCTGATTCAGACACACAGAGAAAAAAGATGCCATTCACTAACTGTTGTGGTTTTTAATTGTGTTCTCTGAAAGATTTGCTCGTCCTGAGCCCCACTACCTGTGAATGTGACCTTACTTGAAAACAGGGTCTTTACAGATGTGATTAAGTTGAAATGAGGCCATACCTAGTCAGTGTGGGCACTCATCCAGTGGCTTCCTTAGAAGGAGATGGGAAATTTGATTCGCAGACTTACAGGGAGAATGTCAATAAGGAGTGATGTGTCTGCAATCCAAGGAACACCAAGATTGCCAGCAACACCAGAGAGTAGGAAGAAGCAGGGAAGGGTCCTCTGCTACAGGGTTCAGAGGGAACATGGTCTGCTGATGCCTTGACATCGGGGCTGGCCTCCGCTCCTGTGATCGAATATGTTTCTGTTGCTTTAAGTCACCAAGTTTGTTAACCCGCCCAAACCAATTTAGTTTACCTTTGAAATGGGAATACAAACACATTGCAGTTGGGGCATCAGTTGGTTAAGCATTCTTCTTTTGATTTGGGCTCAGGTCAGGATCTCATGGTTTGTGACTTTGAGCCCCACATCAGGCTCTGTGCTGACAGCACAGAGCCTGCTTGGGATTCTCTCTCTCTCTCTCTCTCTCTCTCTGCCCCTTCTCTGCTCAAGCTCTCTCTCTCTCTCTCTCTCTCTCTCTCTCTCTCTCTCGGTCTCTGAAAATAAATAAAAGAAAAAAAACCCATTAAAAACAATGAAACCCACAAACATATTGAAGTTATGAAGATTAATGAAATATAGTATGTGGAACATCTCACACTACTCTTAACATGTAGACTCTGGCTCAGTGAGCGTTAGTTCTCTCTCTCTGCAGCCTACAGACTATGGGGGTGGGGAGGCCGTGCGGAGAACGGCTCTATTCCCGTGTGTGGGTAGAAGTTCCCTTCATGGGCTTGCGGCAGCCCACTCACCATCTGTGAAGATAATAGGCAGAACAGCAACTGCCTGTATTTTTCGCAAACAAGGACGTGGTAGTAAATATCGCATCCGTTCCGGAATCCGCATGTGCTGTGTGTTTCCCAGTACTGCTTTGTAACTGAAACACTCATGGCAGGAATGTCTTCGGTTTTCTTTGTCATACGTTGACCTGCGATAACTGTTTTCCTGAAAAATTTATAATGTAATTGCAAGAACACTTTGCCTTCCTGGAAAGTGCAGTGTGTGTATTTACTTATTGACTAAATGCTTCCTATCAGGTCAACCCCATGTTGACCTTCAAAAATACGTCAATCAATAAGCGTTAATGTGATGATGGAGGCAGAGGCTACAGCAAAGGAGAGAAGGAAGTTGCTCAGGAATAATTCCAACAAGGACCAGGCTGACTCCAGGAGGTGGTTAAAGAAACTCTTATTTAGTTAGTTATGTGCGTGGTGACATTATGATGTCATGCGTCTCTGTGGGCAGAAAAATACTACACTTAACACAGAGACAAAAGGAAACTGTCATATCCTGCGTCCCATCTGTATGACAGATACTACTTCGTGAGGTGTGCAATTTAAACCCTGGATGGGTGAGCACAGTTTCTTCATTTTATGATGGAGGAGGCACTAAAACCCAAGGATTGAATTCAACTTCCCAACATGATTCATCTGGAAAGTGGAGAGACCAGAATTCCAAGCTCTCGTTCTGCCTCTGGCTCTTTCCATTGTATCTTGCCACCAAAGGCTCCCCTGTGATGTCGCCTACTAGTTTGTGCCCTTCTGAAAAATAAATAGCTGGAAGAAAAGAGATGTTCTCATTTTTCCCTCAGTGTTGAGATTTATTGTGAACTGATATTGTTTCCTTAATTACTAATGACACACAGATTAATGAAATAAGATGATGATACCCCTCCTCCAAACCCTTTTTCATCTTTGAAGTCCTATTTTATAGAGCCGGCATTAATGGACAGTGGGAAAGCATGAAATATTCAACAGATAGTGCTGGGAAAATTGGTTAGTTATATGAAAAATAAATAAAATTGTAGGGGCGGTTAAGCGACCGACTTCGGCTCAGGTCATGACCTCACGGTTCGTGGGTCCGAGCCCCGCGTTGGGCTCTGTGCTGGCAGCTTGGAGACTGGAGCCTTCTTCAGATTCTGTGCTCCCTCTCTCTCTGCCCCTCCCTAGCTCACGCTCACATTCTCTCTCTCTGTGTCAATAATAAATACATGTAGAAAAAAAAGAAAGAAAAAGAAAAAGAAATTGTATCCCTACCTCATACCACACATAGAAATCACTTTCAGATGGAGAAAACCTTCAACGTGAAAGGCAAAAATGTTGAAACTTTTTGAATATCTTTATAATATTAAGCCATACAAAGAATGAAAACTAGGGGTGACGGGGTGTCCAGTCTTAAGGGTGCAACTCTTGATTTCAACTCAGGCCATGATGTTATGGTTCATGAGATTGAGCCCCTCGTTGGGCTCTGCGCTGACAGTGTGGAGCCTGCTTGGGATCCTCTCTCTCCCTCTCTCTGCTCCTCCTCCCCCGCAAATAAATAACAAATTTAAAAAAAATATGAAAAGTATATTTTATGACATTAAAATTAGGACTTTTTGGGGGCGCCTGGGTGGTTCAGTCAGTTAAGTGGCTGACTTCGGCACAGGTCATGATCTCGTGGTCTGGGAGTTAGAGCCCAGTGTTGGGCTCTGTGCTGATGTCTCAGAGCCTGGAGCCTGTTTCCGATTCTGTGTCTCCCTCTCTCTCTGCCTCCCCCTGACTCATGCTCCTGTCTCTCTCTCTCTCTCTCTCTCTCTCTCTCTCTGTCTCTCTCTCTCTCAAAAATAAATAAGTCTTAAAAAAATTTAAAAAACACTTAATAAAATTAGGACTTTTTGGTAATCAAAACACATGGAAGACAAACTATAATTTGGGAGAAAATGATTAAGACATAAGTAACCAAAAAGATTTATTATCAACATGTACATTTGAAATTTCTATGAATCGTTGAGAAAAAAAAGGCGAAGCTCATCAGAAAAAATTGGCAAAAGATACGGTTTCGTTTCATATAAAAGTAAACACAAATTATGAATAAATGTATGAAAAGGTGTTCAAGCTTATTAGTAATCCTGAAAATGCTAACTAAAATCCAAAATGTGTTACTATTTAACACCCAAGAGATTCGGGGACATTATGGTGTGACAATATTAAGTGTTGGTGAGCCGTTACAGAACAGCAGGGACTCTGATACCCCTTGTAGGGAAGTATAAGTTAGTTCTCTCACCTGTTACCTGGCTGAAGATATACAGACCTGAGACCCTGAGGTGACACTTCTGTGGACACACCCTGGAGAAGCCTTGGTTCATAAGAATGAAAGGAGTATTCAAGGAACTGTTTTTGTTTTTAATAGCAAAAAACTGGAAAGCACCACCCAAGTCGCTATCAAATTTAGAATATGTAAGTAAATTGTGGACTATTGATATTAGGGCATATGACCAACTACTTTCGGGTGTCTCAGTATAGATGAATTGAGAGAATGTTGTGTTGGGTAAAATAGTCAAGAAACGAATAATGCATATAGTATGATTCCACTTGCATAAAGGTCAAACTTTGGAAAATAACGGTATTATTATATTATTATTTACTTACGTAATAAATTTATAGGGAATAATAAGGGAGGTTAACACAAAATTGGCGATAGTAATTATTTCAGATTGTGAGGGAGGGAGGTGAGTTATGATGGAGTGTACAAATAAGGAATTTCGAATCTACTGGCAATTTTCTCTTTCTTACTTTTTAATACTGTTTTTTAAGTTTATTGATTTGGAGAGACAGGGAGAGTGAGCAGGGGAGGGGCAGAGAGAGGGAGACAGAGAATCCCAAGCAGGCTCTACACTGTCAGTGCACAGCCTGATGCAGAGCTCCAACTCACGAACCGTGAGATCACGACCTGAGCCGAAACCGAGAGTCAGACGCCCGACTGACTGAGCCACCCAGGCGCCCCGGCAATTTTCTATTTCTTAAGATTGATGGTGGGCACAGGTATTGCTTTTACCATCACCATGTATATGCAAAAATATATTTTGTATACAATTGCATATGATTCATGTGTTTTTCTGAAGTATTTTCAAGTTTTCTGAAGTCTCCAGAAGGAACCCAGTGGGGCTGACGCCTTGACCTTGGACTTCTGATTCCCGGAACGGTAAGGAGGTGACAATCTGTTAGAACAGCAGTAACAAAAGAAGCCCATCCACGGTCTGAGCCTCCCAGGCTTCATTGCGAGCGTTATTTGGATGGGAAAACTGTGGTTCGGGGCATCCCTGTCCTGCTTCGAGCTCTTTGGTGGATTTCTTCTGCGGAGGAAAGAAAACAGAAGAGAACCAGGAGTCAAGGTAGAAAGTGCAGCCAGAATACATGGAAGGTCTTTCCTGGCCTGAGGAATTTGTCAGTTCTACCTCCTCTCCCCTAAAATGTCCCCCCGACCCCCTCAGGATTGCCTTCTCCCTCGGAATAGTTAACGTCTGGCTCTTTCTTCCTTCAGACTTTGTCCCCTGGGAGCCCTTCAATCCTCAGGAAATAAGCGGGCCTGCGCCCGCCCACTCCATCGGGTTCCCTGCGTGCGTGGTCATGGCCAGATGCCAGTTTCTTCAAAAAAAAAATCATTTTTAGACACACTGCAGGTAAGACACTGAGATGAGCACATTCACCTTTTGGAAGGCAGGGTTTCTGCCAATATTTGGGTGCCACGTGGAGTCACTGCTCCTGTCCCCCAGCCGGAGGTGGGGGGGACTCTGGAGCCGGGTGCACTGACTCCACAGTGGGAGCCGGTCTGGGGACCGGGTCGCGTGGCACCTGTGTGGGTGCTGTCCCCTCCCAGCTCCAGCCAGGCTGTGGGAAAAGAGCTTCATTTTATTTACGGGAAAAGGTCAGCAGAGAAACAGAAGATGCATCCCCCTGTAGGCCAAAGTGTTACTTATTGCTTTAATAAACGTTTACCTACTTTTGAGAGCGCCACGTGCAAGGGGCATGGCAGCCTCGTCCCCTCCCCGTGGCGCGTGGAGTCATTCGCCCGCCTCGTTCACATTTTCTGCAGCTGTGTCATGAGTATAAACCTGGAAAAAACATAAAACTTGAAAGAAAGGTGTTGAAGTCAGCCCTAAGGTACTAAATTCCTGACAACAGCTTGTAAAGCAGTCAGGAACTCGGTCCCGCTGGGGTGCTGGCGATGTCCACGCGGTGGGCGGAGGAGGTGCCCCCCGTGGTGAGCCGCTCCTGACCAGGGTGCATCCTGGCGGGAGCCACTCGCACAAAATCTGGAGAATGGGGAGCGTAACGCGCCCTTCTCTGGCCACAGTATTAGTTTTCTCACCTCTCTTCATTGGGCCCAGGAATGGAAAGAGATACATTTAGGATTATTATTTTTTTAATATGAAACATGTGGTTGGTTTTTCTAACACTTTTCTCCACTTTCCATCACTGTTAGTGGGGATCTTTTGAAAAGTGTTTGGACCATATAAATACCAAATTAACTTTCTCAAAATTAAAAGCAGGACAAACTTGGAAAAATAGTTTTGAGTAGAGTAAGCATTTAGCATGGAAATTTTTGTTCCTCTTAGCTCTCCAATAATCTATATATTTTTTGCAATCCTCTCCTCTGATCATAAGTGCATAATTGTTGCCCCGAAGCACCTCCGTGTCACTTGCCTAGCACTGGCAGGATACGTGTTTCTAGAAATTTCTAGAGATTTTTCTAGAAGAACTAGACAGGGCGTGATTTCCTCGGGACTCCCATTTAAGGTCTATAAGGCTGTCCTGGGGATAGACTGGACCCTATAGTTGTTTGATTCTAGTGGTGAAGACTTACAAGCTTAGTTCTTACTTCCTTCCCAAGGCAGAGATGCCTCGTGCTCCCATATTTCCATGCTAGGTATCTGACTAGTTCTGGAAAAGAATATGCATAAAAGTGGGACGAAATGCCACTTCTGAGCTGCAGACCCTTCTGTGCACTTTCAGCTGTCACGATCGTCCCCGAGGCGTGGGCTGAGAATGGCATGTCACAAGCAAAACAGCCCGGACCTCTGAGCCCCCACCTGCAGAACAGCTGTCCCAGGGAGTCGCCCGAACCAAATTTAACTTTTTTGTGAACCAGAACTCAAACGAATTTAGGTAGGGAACGGAGGTCTTTCGGCTTGTTTTGTTACTCGGCGTAACCTGACGGCTACATGCGCTCAATGAAAAGCGACGGAAAGATGTGCGGCCTGAGGTTGGCATGGGGACCCTGGGTGGGTCCTTGAGCGCCCATACGCAGCACTATTTAAGACTGAAATGTTCAGACCTTGGGAAACACACTAGTTTTACACTGATGTGGACTGTGTGGTAGGTGTAAGACAGGGCCGTTCAGGAGAAGCTTCGGCAGGGAGCAGAACTGAATGAGAGTCTCCAAGCACCACAGCCATGATTAGCGAAGCCACACGTCCCCCGGGCTGATCCTGGCCACCGACTGAGCAGGTAGGGGCAGGATGCCAGCCGACTCCTGCGGAAGCGCATGCCTCTACAGGCAGATGATGTTCGGGGACCCTACCTTGACTCGGTGTTCTTAGAGCTCCCCTGTGTGCTGACCTCTCTCCTCCTTGTCCTTCCCTCTCTGTCTCGTCTTACAGGGGTTAGGCCCTGCATGGAGGCCTGAGGGCTGGCAGTCCTTCCACGTTTTATCCTTACAGCCAGTTCCCTCACCAGCCTCCTGGTGGGCAGTCTCACAGGTCTTCGCGCTTCTTGGGGGGTGCAAATTGTAACCGCGTCCAACAAGGAGGCCAAACTCGGGGGTGAGGTAACAGTCGGATCAGCAGTGAGGGAAAGTCGCGACCAGAAGAAATATCGCGTCGAGAATCAGTGCCAACGGAGGCGGTATGGCATTCCGTGGGCACCCGCCACCCTCCTGGAAAAAGCGTGGAGAGAAGAGGGTGCTCCAGCAGACCCAGCCTCCACCTGCACCTCCAACCTCAGATCAACTTCTGTGAACAAAGCACATGAAGAGTTAAGTCGGGACTGGCCTCAGCTTTGTCATATGCCCTTATTTTGCTTACAAAGACGATGGGACAGATTATAGGGAAAGAGAACAAGGACATTTCCCAGGCACACCAAGATGGTCGAGTGGATCTGGAATGTGCCCACAGGTACGTGGAGAGGTGAGGTGAAAAGGAAGGGAGAGAGCTGTTGGATGCACGCGGGAAGCCACTTCCCTCCATCCGCCCCTTCACGCTGGGCAGTGGTTTCCATGTTTGTCCCCATCCATTGTCTATTTCCTGCCCCTCTTATGAAGGGGATTTCACGCACGTCCGTCCCTCCTCAAGGCCTTTCTCTGGAGTGCGGATCACCCTGGGATCCCTTCTCTTGGCTTTCTTTCCTACTGGTAGAGCTTCCTCCCGGGACAGAAGTTTCACAGCTATAGTCTTCCTTTCCCCAGCCACTCTGTAGGGAAGGGCGTCCATGGGACCCAGTGACGGGGGCATTCTGAGCAAGATTTTCTCCTTTATAAGGAGGACCCTCTCTCTTCTCTGACATGGAGTGAAATTGTGTGAGGATGCTGAAAGCAGTCCGGATGGCTAAAATGATGATTAATCTCCCCAAAGAAGAAACAAGATTCATGGACTGACATCTCAGTACACGGAGACAGAGTGGAAATAGACACAGTGCTCCTAGCTACGATGGCCCCAGGAAAGTGAGACATTTGTCATATTCAAGGTCCGGCCGCAGGCTCAGCTCCTCTCATATTGTCACGGCTTCAGTTTGGGGGCAATTTGCCTTAATCCACTGTCCCTGATTTCCCAACCCGTTCGCAGCCTCTGGAGTCCCTGAGTTTTGAAGTTGTCTCTCAAAGCCCCGACACGTGTGGAAAAGCCAGTGACGGGCATAGAGGCTCATGGCAGGACTTCTGGTGGGGGGCAGAGGCATCCTCCCCGGAGCTTTGAGAGAGTCCTGCACACCCCAACATCGGATCTTTTCAAACATGAGATGACAATGGAACCACATGGGAGCAGCAGTGACCCGCATCTTGTATGTTCCTATCATCTAACTTATTTGACTTCGTAAAGGTATTAAAAAGCCAGCTTTTGGCAACAACTAGAATAACTCAACCCCACTTTTGAAATGCCCTAGACCCTCAACAGTCAATGTGGATAGAATGACTTAATAAAGGAGAACGCGGTCACTTGAACAAGGGTTTGTTTATCTGATATCTCTAAAATCAGGTAACAAAGTGTCTCACTCTTACATTCATGACGATGGGTGTGCGGTTTAATATATGAAACCAGATCCGTGATTTGGAGCACAGGACTCACAGCAAGAACATTCCGTCACTCCTTGTCACTCAGGATCTTACTGATTTCTACCGCATTTTATTTAATTAAAAACACTGCTAAATTAATATATGATTAATAAGATATGTTACAGAAGAACCTAGAAATTTAGAATTAAGTAACCTCCCAAAAGCTCGCTTTCGTAAGATTCACGTAAAGAGGAGTCTCTGAAAACAAATGAAAGGTTTAGAAACTTATAATAATGAAATGTTACCGTAATGAAAAGATCTGCCACAGAAACAGAACCGATGCCCATAACTGGGGAACAATTTGTTTACAGACACTGACCCCAAATACCTTTATCTACTTTTCTTTCCATTCTGTTTTGAGGTAACATCTCCGCTTTGATGCTTTCACGAACCACAGAACTCCGAGCGCTCTGGTTTTCTGTCTTCTGACGAAAAGCTACCTCGATGGCACATCGTCAGCATGTCGGGGTACACAAAGTCAAATTCCAGGAGCCTGGCGAGGGCCCGTTAGGCACCCGCCACTGTTCCAGGCCCGTTGGTAACCAGCGGCAGGCGGCTGAGCGCGGACCTTAGGCTCTCTGAACCCCACGTTTCTTACGTTGTCTGGATGAGGAAGTGGGATAATGATCGCGGGGCTGCAGCCTTGTGGGGGCTCCCGGGTCAGAGAGAACACAGGAACAAATGAGGTACGTTATCTGTGTTTTCACCCCAGGGCACAGTGCTTGATCATATGTAGTGTATTTATTTTCCTGAGACCATTACTGGTGGGAGACCCAGTCTCCCCACCTCCCTTTGTTTTTTAAAAATCTTTATTTATTTTTGAGAGACAGAGAGAGCGAGCACGAGCAGGGGAGGAACGGTGAGAAAGAGGGAGACACAGAATCGGAAGCCGGCTCCAGGCTCCGAGCAGGCAGCACAGAGCCCGACGCGGGGCTCGAACTCGCGAACCGGGAGTCCATGAGCTGAGCGGAAGTCGGGCACTTAACCGACTGAGCCCCCCAGGCGCCCTCCCCGCGCCTCCCTTTGACCTGGGCCTCTCATCTCTGCACCACAAGCGCCTCCCGGGGGGAGCAGTGGCCGAGCGCTTCTCCACAGCCCAGCTGTACCCCTTTGGCTTTCTATTCTGTCCCTCACAGGGCATCTCGCCACTGTCCTTGCGGCCCCTCCCACATGGGAAGAACGGGGAACGTGTCCTTCTTCCAGACGGAGTTGACTCAGCCACAGGCTTCCAACCCCCAGCTTCCATCTGACCTATTATTTTTGCTCTTTGCCCTTGATCCTGTCTTAGCTGAGCCCAGGCCGCTGTAACAAAGCACCTTGTCACCAAAGCTTGGTTTCTGGTGGGAGACGGCTTCCCGGCTTGCACACGGCCACCTTCTCGCTGAGTCCTCACTTAGCACTTCCTCGTGTGTGAGTGGAGCGGGAGGGAGGCGGAGGGCGAGAGAGCGAGAGCGAGATCCTTCTTCCTCTTTCCCCTAAGGGCACTGATGCCATCACGAGGGGTGCGTGCAGTGACCTAACGTGACCCCAATCATCTCCCAAAGCTCTGCCTCCTACGACTGTCACACTGGGGGACTCAGACCTCAACATATCAATCTGGTGAGGACACAAATTCTTCAATCCATAACAGACCCCCTGCTGGCTCCCTGCCCTTAGACACAGTGCCTTAATCCTGTCCTTGGAGTTCTTTTTTTTTTTTTTTTTTTTAAGTTTATTTATTTTTGAAAGAGAGAGAGAGAGTGAGTGGGGAAAGAGCAGAGAGAGAGAGAGAGAGAATCCCAAGAAGGTTCTGCATGGTCAGCACAGAGCCTGTCGCTGGGCTTGAACCCACAAACTATAAGATCATGAACTGAGCATGACCAAGAGTCCAAGGCTTAACCAACTTAGCCCCCCAGGTGCCCTGTCCTCTTCCCTCATGGCTTTGTAAGCTGTCTGTGGCCCCTCACTTGCAGGTTTCAGGGCCCTGTTCACGGCCAAGCTCTCATCCTCTCTCCCCTCTCTCCGTCCCCCCCAACCCCGGAAAGGAGACCCCGCAGGAAGAGCTCAGCCTTTTGGGGATCTGACATCAGCTCAGCACGGGCATCTTGGGAGAACTGCTAACATGCAGGTGTCTGAACCCCTGTGGGCTGTTGTGGCCTCTGGGGGGTCGGTCACAGCCTCTGTGTCGGGGGGTGATCATGGCCTCTGCCGGGTAGGGGGCCGTCGTGGCCTCTGTGGGGGGGGCGTTGTGGCCTCTGCTGGGTGGGGGGCTATCATGGCCTCTGTGGGGGGGGCAGTTGTGGCCTCTTTGGGGGGGGGATGGTCTTGGCCTCTGCTGGGTGGGGGGCATCATGGCCTCTGTGGGGGGGACGTTGTGGCCTCTGCTGGGCGGGAGGCTATCATGGCCTCTGTGGGGGGGCAGTCGTGGCCTCTGCTGGGAGGGGTAGCTGTCATGGCCTCTGCTGGGTGGGGGGTTGTCATGGCCTCTGTGGGGGGGCAGTCGTGGCCTCTGTGGAGGGGGACAGTCTTGGCCTCTGCTGGGTGAGGGGCATCATGGCCTCTGTGGAGGGGCAGTCGTGGCCTCTGTGGTGGGGGAGCGGTCCTGGCCTCTGCTGGGTGGGGGGGCATCGTAACCTCTGTTGGGGGGGGGACGTCATGGCCTCTGCTGGGGTAGGGGGCCATCGTGGCCTCTGTGGGGGGGCAGTCGTGGCCTCTGTGGGGGGGACGGTCTTGGCCTCTGCTGGGTGAGGGGCCGTCGTAACCTCTGTTGGGGGGGGGCGTCATGGCCTCTGCTGGGGTAGGGGGCCATCGTGGCCTCTGTGGGGGGGCAGTCCTGGCCTCTGCTGGGATGGGTGGCTGTCGTGGCCTCTTCAGTGGGGCCCTCGTGGCCTCTGTGGTGCCTGGATCGCACCACCTTGTGCTGGTGTTCCAGCCCCCCTATTCTTTGTCCGCTCTGAGGTCAGTGTCCTCTCCTGTCCCCTGTCATAGTCTCTTCACTATGGGAGGCACCTTGGCCTCCACCAGGTGTTCCCCCGCCCCCTGTCTCTGTGCTCCTGCTCAGGCCGGGACACTGGACACTCATCCATCAGCTGCGGACCCACCGGCAGGAGGGTGGGGAGCTGGCCCAGGTGTCGCCTTGGTCCCGGTGGCGGTGGCTCAGCTAGAGGGCAGCGGCGGGGGTCACAGCCCCTCACGTCCTGCTGGAACGGGGCTCTTGAAATTCACAGCCCCCGCGGGCGATCACTGCCCCTGCCCAGTCCACCTGGGTGGCACGGATCCTTCCCGGTGGGACCCAGCTGGGCACAGGAGGTCTCAGTGGGCCCGTTCGGTCTCACGTGCTGGCCGGGCTGGCCCGACTGGACGATGAGCAAACCTCCTTCCATATGGTCTCATTTCAGAGGCGGTGGAGACCCCCAGACGCCTCTGCTTGCTCACCCTTTATCCGTGTGTCCGTTATTTCGATTTTGTGTTTTCCGAGCTTGCCTGGAGTCTCTCCCCAAGGGCTCCAGCCCCGAGAGTCGATGCCCAGTGGAAATGCACACCCCAACGGGAAAGTGTGCCACCCGGGGCTGTCGCGCCCTGAGGACTCAGAACCGGTGGGCGTTTCATTTCCCTGTATTTACACAGGCTCCCTTTCCACGTGGATTTGGGGAAATGACAATAAAATTTGGTAACATGGTGAAATAAATACATTAAAGGTATGGGAAGCAGAGATAAAGTCAGAAAGACTTATGAAAATGAGGAAGGTCGTTTCCTAAAAAGAGGTCTCTGTGTGCTCCAATGTTATTGTATTTAAAAAAATTTTTGTTTACTGTTTACTTTCGAGAGAGAGAGGCAGAGTGTGAGCAGTGGAAGGACAGAGAGAGACAGAGGGAGACACAGAATCGGAAGCAGGCTCCAGGCTCCGAGCGGTCAGCACGGAGCCCGGCGCGGGGCTCGAACCCACAAGCCACGAGATCACGACCTGAGCGGAAGTCGGACGCCCCACTGACTGAGCCACCCACGCGCCCCTGTGTGCTGCGATTTTAATTTTAAGGATTGTTCACAGTGATCCAGACGATACAGGAATTGCAACTTGTTTTTGTGGAACTGACATAACTGACCCCATCGCACAGAAGAAGAAACTGAGGCTCTGAGAGTGCCGTTGAGCCGCCTGAAGCCGTCTGTTTCGTATATGATGGATATCAAGTAGGTTAGCGTGTGATGGGCAGGCCCCGGCCTGGCCGGCCCCAGAAGTCGTCCCTAAAACACTTGGCCGCTTGCTTTCAAAACATGGCTCTGGAAGTCAGACGGGTGCCCTTCACGGTTTTGCCTGAAGGGAGCCCTGGATGTAGGTGTTTCAGGAGAAACAGGGCACGGGCTGGGTTTGGCAGATATTTCTAGCGTATATTCTTAAAAGTGATTGCAATCTCTCCGACGCAGGTAACGTTGAGGAATTAATCTTGCTTCATCAAAAGAAACAGCACGGGACCGATGGGGACGCAGGTACATTAAATTCCTACCCAAGTACGGATTATAATGCTGCAGACTTCCTCACATTTACGCCGTGTCTGACTTTTTTTTTTTTTCCAAAATGCCTCATTTAAATGCTGACAGATTGGTTGGCATTGTGAATGTCTTTGATATGTAATCATAAAATGGTGCCTTGTGAAAACGTGGTATATAAAACTGCTGTTACTCAGACTAATTTCATGGTAGCATTTGATTGACAATAAGGGCTTGTGCACAAACTGATATCTGTTGAGAATGGGGGGGGGGGCTCAGTGTGGAATGTTGTTATTTAGATGATATTTAAGACCCTTTTTTGCTCACTGCACTCTAAAAGCCGAGAAAGCAGCCCACGAAAAGGGAGAAACAGCCTGTGTCCTGGCCAAATTCTTCCTTTCCAAGTAGCTTGTGTCGATTTTCTGATTCTCTGGAGCTCCGGATTAATTTCCATTTTTTAAGCAAAAAGTCTGCGATGTTGAATTGCGTACATCTGGAAAAAACAGGTTACGGATCTCTCCCCACTCCTCAAATAGCACGTTCCTTTTGTTTCAGTGTTCAAACAGCGAAGTCCGCACGTGCTAACTTGTCACAGGACGTGGGAGTGGGTTGGGGGGCGGGCAGTACCTATAGCTCACATTCTCCCATTGTCTTTCAGGATTTCTAGAAGCTTGAAATCCTTTCAAGAGGGATTCTTGGGATGGAGACAGGCAAATGGCAACAATTTCAGCAGAACGTCCCCTTTCTTTCGGAAGATTTTAGCAAACGCTTTGAGTCCTGGGGGATTTCTTCAAGAATAGGGGGCCCAGTTTGTGCGTTTGGGGAATCTGTCTCCATGGGAATCCGTGACCTGGCTGTGTCTGCAGGTGTTGTGGTTTGTATCACCTTGGTGGGCTCAGAACTTGTAGCCTGGGTCAAGGGCCTTTCTTGTTGCTACACGTCTGCTACCTTGGCTGGTTTCCTTTGTTTACCTGAAAGCGATCGTCACTTATTCTAGAGATGTCTACATAATTAGCACATCCCAATGCTCTCAAATGCAAGGAATACCAGTGTTCATTTAAAAGCAACCTAGGGGCGCCTGGGTGACTCAGTAGGTTAAGCGTCTGACTTTGGCTCAGGTCATGATCTTACAGTTTCTGGGTTTGAGCCCCACGTCAGACTCTGTACTGACAGCTCAGAGCCTGGAGCCTGCTTCAGATTCTGTCTCTCTCTCTCTCTGCTCCTCCCCTGCTCACACTCTGTCTCTGTCTCTCTCTAAAATAAACAATCATTGGGGCGCCTGGGTGGCGCAGTCGGTTAAGCGTCCGACTTCAGCCAGGTCACGATCTCGCGGTCCGGGAGTTCGAGCCCCACGTCGGGCTCTGGGCTGATGGCTCGGAGCCTGGAGCCTGTTTCCGATTCTGTGTCTCCCTCTCTGTCTGCCCCTCCCCTGTTCATGCTCTGTCTCTCTCTGTCCCAAAAATAAATAAAAAACGTTGAAAAAAAATTAAAAAAAAATAAACAATCATTAAAAAAATTAAAAAAAAAATAAAAGTAACCTAAAATAAAATGTGTCACTTTCAAAGAAAACACAGAAATCTCCTTTGACAACTAATGAATTAACAACTAGGTATGACCCTTCTACAAGGAAAGCCTCTGAAACTTGTGTTCATCACCGTGTGTGTGTGTGTGTATGTGTGTGTGTGCGCGCATGTGTGTGTACATGCATGCGTGTGCACTCTCCTTAGTTTGGTATTTTTCCTTTGTCTGAAATAGTCTAATCATATGAATCGTAGCGATGAGATGGCATTTCTTTTTCTTATATTCACTTATGTTATAGAGGAGCCATACAAAATAACAAGTGGCCCATCTTTGAGATTATTATTTGACAGATAAATAAACATCTCACCCCTTTTTCACAAAATATCTGAGGTCAAGTGTGTACACAAGGATAAATCTTTTTCTTCTGCGTGAAAGTAATCACTGTGTTACATCTGCTGTATATTGAGTCCCTCTAAGTGTCAGCCTCGTTAGAGGTGAGAGCAGTGGCTTTTGGGCTTTTTTCTGGGTAAGCACATGACATGCTGTAGCCTGTCTCCTAGATCAGGACACACAGGCTCGGCCGATTTCACTGGCTTGTCTCATGTCTGCAGTTAATAACTGCAGAGTCTGGGTTTAAAACTGTGATGTCTGAGCTTCAAAGTCTGTGCTTGGCATTAATTGCCTCCTCGAGTATTGTGGTACCGAGTGTCACTTTCCCATGACCCTGAATCACAGCGACCAGTCAGTGAGTTCACACCTGGCCACCTCACCTGGGGAGGGAGTTTTAAGTGCACATAGCGTCTGAGGCACCTGGGGGGGCTCAGTCGGTTAAGCGTCTGGCTTCAGCTCAAGTCACGATCTCACAGCTCATGAGTTCGCGCCCCACGTCGGGCTCTGCGCTGACAGCTCGGAGCCTGGAGCCCGCTTCGGATTCTGGGTCTCCCTCTCTCTCTGCCCCTCCCCCGCTCACGCTCTGTCTCTCTCTCAGAAACAAATAAACATTAAAAAAAATTTTAATGCACAGCGTGTAGACTCCTGGCGCCGCCTTGATTTTAATTCCTTGATTCAACAACAGGCTTAATTCACTGAAGGCTGGCTTTGATTCTGTTTTAAAATTCCTTACCTTCTCCATCTCAGTTTAATGCTGAAACCTTGCGGATCACAGAATGACCCGGATAGAGAGGGGCATGCACATTGTGTGAGTGAGAGGCCACTCATGATGTTCCAATTACTGCCTCTGTGGCTTTGACGGTTAGAAACGCCGGTGTCTTTCCTTTGCAATATTCTCCTTTCCTGCAGCAGTTAAGACTAACCTCCCCTGGGGTAGAGACGACATACTGAATTTTATTAGTCTTCCTCAGCAAGTGTTAAGGAGACAACAGTAGCCTTTTTTCCCCCCTTGTCCAGAGACAGCTATATATAGTACCTAATAAAAGTAAATAAATTATGAGTGAAGCAATTCATGAAACATCGGTTCTGGAATAGCATGTTTTTTTTGCCTATAGAGGAGAAAGCATCCTTTGCAGAAGTGGCTTGAAAATATTTATTATATGTATAGTTTAATGAAAAAATGGAAAATACCAAAATGTCAAATATGTGTTAATTTGCAAGAGTATTTTTAGACTTCTCCCCAGCACAGTGAAATGGAAAGAACTTGGGTATTTGATTAAAACCTACTGGGCTTCAAATAATGGATTTAGCAAAAACCAGCATTATTCACTCCAGGAAAGTTACCTAACTTAGGCTCATTTTATCCAATTGTAATAGGGATAGATCATGACCTATTTCAAAGTGTTTTTTGACAACCATTAAAGAAAATGATAAATATAAAGGGCGTATGAAAATTCTAGTCAAGATGAGACAGATTCATATGGAAGGTATCCCCCTACGACACATCAACAATTATCAGTAAAATATTTCAATCTATATGCATAGGTGTATACACACACACACACACACACACAACAACAACAACAACAACAAAGCGATACCCATCTTCCCAAGTGGGAAAATAAGTGGAAACCCACTGATAAGTTTTGTCTGGAGCTCGGAGGTTATTTGGCCCCAAGTGTGGAAACTGGAGCCAGTCAACGGTGGATGGGATTCAAGTAACGTAGGTCTATGCGTCTCTGAAACGAATCACGTGTGCAATGCGCCCATTGGTTGAATGAGTGGCTAGTGGGTTTTTCCATTCCTAAATCAAGGCTGGAGATAGCTGTGATCAGCAGCGTGGCTGTTCAGCTATTGAACTCAAGCCTTTCTCACAGATAGGAGCCCCGTGCTGCAATGTGAAATTTAAATCTGAACTGGGAAGACAACCACAGACTTGAGACTTCAGTGGGGAGCCTCAAAATGGGAGCGGGAAAGACAGGGGCCTCCTCAGGGTATCTGTTCTGGCAAATGGTGCACACGGCACTCACACGAGAAGACAAACCTGCCCCTAAATGGGAGAATTCGCTGTCCGAAAATAAGAAAGCAAAAACAGCTTTAAAATAAGAATGTCGAAGGTCCTCAAAATGATACTGGACAGACTAGCATACACAGTAAAGAACCTGAGTTACATAACAAGAATAGGCCGCTGTGCAGGGCAAAGGGAAACCATGGATATGGTCACGTTCCCGGCCCATAATATGACTCAATACATTACTCATTCTTTGTATTAAGAGTAATAGTATTAGCAGCAGATTATTCTCCCTCTCTCTCCCACTTACTCCTAATGAAAAATGAGAGGAGGGGGAAACAGGACAAATGCTGGATCGCATTAAATCATTAAAGATACGTGTCAGGAGGGTGGGAGATAATACGGTGGCGTGAGGGCTCCCCCCGTCGATGCAATGCCCAATGGAACAGCCATGATTTGTAAAATTTAGTTTCAAAAAAGGAATTTGAAAGCCATGGGAAATTGTCCTGAGGGCACGCGGCATGTAAAGAAACGTTTCTTCAACAAAATCTACCAAATCCCAATGGGAACAAGGCAAGAGTCCGGCATTTGAGCTATGATCCACCCCTCACTGGACTTCCCTCCCCCACCAGCTTTAATTTATCCAATAAATGTAATAAATCTTTACTAAAGACTTTTTACTTGTCAGCCAGTAGTTGATGGGTGGATGAGTAAGACAAGTATCTCAACATAAAAAGTTCACAAATAACAATCGCCACACAATGCTTTCGTAACAGCTAAAACACACCCAGAGTTTACAACAGGCTAGTAACGTGCTTAGTTTTTTGCATAAATTAATTCCTTCAAACTTGGCGGCAATTCTGTGACTCTTCTCGTCCTTAGTGGACATGAGCAGAACCATGGTAACTGACAACCAGCCCACCCCCGATGGACACATGGGGAGTCCCATGTGGATACCGTGGGATCCCTTAGAAGCTTCAGTGGGTGAGGGAGTGGCCGTGATTCTTTCAGTCCCAGCTCTACCTTCTTCCACTTTTATATGTTTAAAAATAAGCTTTTGTTATGCCCCTCCCTGTCCTTTGTCACTCACTAATGTCTTCCTTAACTATCCTAACCTTATGGTTATTTGTCATTTGTTTTACAGTACACGATTTGGCCATTTCCTTTATTATATTGAAACACTTGCTTTTACCCCTATTACCAACTAGAAGAGTCTTGCAAAACTTTAGGAAGATATAAAAAATAATATTACCCCAAACCACGTTGTCCAAAAGGCTTAAAAGGATGTTAGTTTGGGTCTTATTCAAACTTGCAGCATGCCAGACCTGGAAAAAAATAGAAAGACATTTCCTTCTCCTTGACCTCCTTACTTAAGCATTTTTTAAAAAATTAAGCTTATTTATTTATTTTGAGAGAGAGAGAGAGAGAGAGAGAGAGAGAGAGAGAGAGAATCCTAAGCAGACTCCACACAGTCAGCACAGGGCTTAACACAGGGCTTGAACTCATGAGCCATGAGATGGTGACCTGAGCAGAAACCAAATTCAGAGGCTTAACCGACTGAGTCACCCAGGTTCCCCTTAAACATTTTTCTAATAACTGTACTGTAAGTCTTTGGAATTAATGCTCTGTAGTTGGTTCCCGGGTAACTGCTGTTTCCATGGCCACTAGAAACAAAAGAGCAGACAAGCTGGCATCTTGGATGTCCTAGTCATATCTGTGAGTACTCCTAGATACTCACAGATTATGTTAGCACATAATCGGTAACACCCAATAGACTTTCCATAGCCACATGATCCAGGGATTTCAAAATAGATCCCCTGATCCGAATGCGTGGCGTCACCAAAGACGTGATAAAAACACATGCTGGACTTGAAATTTAAATCGACCGGAGAATGCCATCTCCCTAATTTTTTTCCCCCATAAGTTCATGAGAAGATGATGACACACAGCTTGGTTTGAGATCCATTGGATAAGGCAAAAATGGTTAGTCCCATCTCTCGAAAGCCACTGTTAAACAAACTTGCCCTGGTGGGACCACCTCTCAGGGCATCAGTCAGGACCCCCAGATCCTCATTCTTTATGTTCTTTATACCAGAGCTTCCCAAGGTGTGGTCCACACCCCACTGGGGGGATGTGAGATACCTCCAGGGATCCCCGAGGCCAAAGTTCTTCTCAGATGCTACTAAGTACTTCCTGTCCTTTTCCACTCTGTTGATGTTCACACTCATGGTGAAAACACATGCCCAGACACTCTGTTGGTCTCTTCACACAAAACAATCAGCAGCAGCGAACTGTGATCACAGTTGTATTTTTCATGACCCACACGTAGAAAGATAAAAGTTGTATCAAGACTATCCCTGATTGTCAAGTTACGGTAATTAATTTTATTCCACCTTGACCCTGCGGACATGTCTTCTTACTATTTCATGGCGTGAAGGGAAAAGTGTACCCCCAACACCCCCCCTGTGCACTGAAATATGCTAGTGGTAGCAAAGAAAAGCATTTGGGGCATCGTTGGACGTGTCTGCTACGTGAAATGCGATGTTGATTGGAGAACATAACGGGCAGTAGAAAAAATACGAGTTGTTAAAACTTGAGTACTTAGTGGGACACATTTTTTCAAAAATGAATGGAGCGGAAGTGACATTTCAAGGAAAACAAATTATGGCCTTTTTTTTCAGGTATGAAGATGTGAGCCCTAAAGTGAAAATTTTTAGGTAATGCTTGATTTTGCCTCCCAATAAGTTCGGGAAGACCTTTCTCAAGAGATTGACGATGGTATTATTGCCCATGCTTTTTGATAGGATACAATGATATGAGTGAATACTCTGCATAAGTCAAAAATTTCCATATAACTAGTGTAGCGATGCTGGGAAAACCAACAAAGGCGGAGATCGACTCGAAGTGCAAGACAGAACAACGAATTTCAATGTGACAAGGTGCGAAAAGTTTATTGACACGGTTTAAGATTCCACATTGGAACGGGCCTTTAAGACACCACGACTTGTCAAACTTAGGTGTGGTTCTAGAGAAAAATATCCACAATTATCCGAAAAGACCACTTCCCTTTTACATATTTCGTGAGCTTGGGTTTCCTTTATATTTGAACCAAAACAACCTATCACAAGATGATGAATGCATATATGCAAATCCAACATCTTCTACAAAGCCAGACATCAAAGAGATTTGAAAAAGTGTAAAACAATGCCAATATTTCCACCATTTTTTCTATTTGAAAAGTATTTTTATTAAAATATGTTATTCATGCTGACCAGTAATGGATACATTATTGTTATTTTAAGTTACTTAATAAAGAGCATTTTAAGTGGTATATTTTAGAATATGTTTCCATTGGGAATACGATCATTATTGATAGATACCACTCATATACGGGGTGCCTGGATGGTTCAGTCGGTTAAGTGTCCAACTTCGGCTCAGGCCATGATCTCACGGTTCATGGGTTTGAGCCCCGCATCGGGCTCTGCGCTGACAGCTCAGATGCTGGAGCTGCTTCGGATTCTGTGTCTCCCTCTCTCTCGGCCCCTCCCCTGCCCATACTCTTTGTGTGTGTGTCTCTCTCTCTCTCTCAAGAATAAATAAACATTAAAAAATAATAAAGGATATCACTCACATCAACAAAATCTCCTCTGGACCTCAAAAACTTTTTAAGAGTATAAAGTGGCCTTGAGAACAAAGAAACTTGAGAATCGTCTTATGATGCTTTCTGAACTCCCCTCCCCCCCTTTTTTTCCAACCTTGTACAGAGGGAGCATGCTCCTGGGCCTTTTCTAAGACAGAGTAAAGCTCATTTTGTAGGTGCAGGCATGCTGGATATTGCTGTGAAAGCATAAGGCTTAGATTTCCCAGAACAGCATTTTTTCACCAACCTTAACGACTCATTAGCGCTAAGTTGTGAGGGATGCCCTGGCCCCATCTCTCCGTTGGAATGGAGGAAGGAATGAGACAGGAAGAAATGGAAAGGAGAAAATGACTCTCCAGATATTCGAAATGACTAGTTATTTCCAGAATATATGATCCCATTCTTCTGTATATAGATTCATGCTATTTGCTCTGCTTGGGATCCTCCCAGCTCACGTTTCCACTGGAAGGATTTTCGTTTTTCCAGACGAAGTTAAAGACCTCCCTGACCACTCTGCTTCCACCCCTGCCTTTATGCCATTTTAATGCCTTGTACACTCTTATTTAATATGTGATCCCAGGATATTACCATTGGGATCATGTGTTTGTGGGTACAGAGTTCTCAAGCACCAAGGCCAATGTGCAAAAAGATTAACTTTATTTATTTATAGCTGAATTTAATTTTATCACAATAGGCATTTTACCCAATTGCCTAGGACGTCATGAGCATAAAGCCAAGCAATTTCAATCAATTCAGAGTTTTCTTGTTAGTCTAAATTTTCTGTCGCTCCTGTTTGTAAAAACCCTCCGATTTCCAGCTGAGCCTTTGGGTCAGGTGTGGTAGGGGGCTGGGGGGAGGTGATGAGACCCTCCAGGGCTTTCATCTGGGTCTGCTGAAGCCTACAGTCATGCGTGCCATGATTCACAGGGCAACAGCAAATTTAGCATAAGGCTAGAATTGTTAGGAGATTGGCTGCAGAACAAATAGAATACGTGAAAATGGAAAGTAATGTGGTATACAGGTGCGAGGACGTATGTATAAAAGTTGAATTTTAAGGAGCAAGAGAGTGGCTAGAAATTTCGGTGCATACACTTAAAATTGAAGAAAACCTCAATTTTGAGAACACAGCAGGACCATGGAGAGAAACAAAATGTGGGTCGAGGGGTAATTGTTTCAGACCCTGGATGGTAGTAATTGTAACCCTGTGAGTATCCAGTGCATGAACTTCCTGCAATCCACAGAAAATGATTCATTCCGTAGCCTCTGGAAAATAAAAGGGCTGGAACTGACTTTGAAGTGGTGAATCTTCCTATAAATGGAATTCTTCTGATCAAGTGGCTTTTGGTCATTTAGAATTCAGTTTGAACACATTCTCCTGCAAGTCCTCATAAAATGCTGGAAGCCGGCGATCACTGCAACCTCGGGACAAATTGTGCGCAGAATAAAGTCGCAGGTTGTTTCGGAACCACAGACGTATTCGACGGAGACAGGAGGCCACGTCTCCTTTCTGCTTTTCTGTCGGCTTGGCGTTTTGGAAAACGCCAGTGTTCCCGGGTGCCCTTGGAGAGCTCCTCTGTTCTGAAGATGCGTCCCAGGCTGATGTTCATTCAACGTGTTCCTGGGACATTTGACAGGAGACACCAGGGAAATGGAAAGACAGAAAAGACTTGACTGTGAAACGGAAAGACAGAAAAGACTTGACTGTGTAGGAAAATCCTTCTTGTTACAAAGGACCGTTAGAATCCGATTTGTTTTCCCATTGGCTTACCAAACCCAATCACACCTGCAAAATCCTACAAACTCCAATCATACCCGCAAAATTTATATTCACCTTCCAAACTAGGGTCAACGGCAATACATTCAAAGCGTATAGAGTTCCTGTATAATCGCCACATCATGCTTAATCCACACTATACTTTATCTCTGTTGGTTTTATCAGTTAGCTTTTGCTATAAAACAAGTCCTAAAGCTAAATGGCTTAAAACCATGTTTTATATTGTTGTCGCTTAAGGTTGGGGGCGCTGGCTGGAAGGTGGCTGATCTCGATGGGCCCGCGGGGTACCTCTGTTCTCGCTTTGCTTCTCCAGGTGTCTTTGTTCATCCTCCTACGATGCACAGTCTAGTGTGTGCATCTTACGGTGACACAGCAGCAGTGAGAGGGGCACGTGGAAACAGGTGAGGCTTCTTAGGGTCTCAGTGTGGAACCTGTCATTTCCCCTCATTCTAGTGACCAGAGCAAGACAGAGGACAGAGCCCCAAGTTATAGCTGCAGGGAAGTAGATTCCACTTTTAGAGGAGGAAATCCAAGTTACCCATCAAAGGGCACAGATGAAGGGTGAGAAATTAAAGTAGTGCCAGTAATGAGATCTAGAATATTCTTAAGTGCCCAAATTGTGCACGATCATCAAAAAAGAACACCAGTAATGAACAGGTCTTCCAAATAAGGAAAGATGTCCTAAGACTTTGGAAAACCACATCGCCAGTTGACTCAGAAAGCCACAGAGATGGGCGCCTGGGTGGCTCAGTCGGTGAAGCATCCGACTCTTGATTTTGGCTCAGGTCATGATCTCACGGTTCGCGAGCAGAGCAGTTGGCAGAGTGGGGGCACGAAGAGGCTGGAAGTCTTTGGTTCAGATACGGAGAATTTAGAGGAGAGAAAAACAAAAACAATAAAGCAAAACCTAGCAGCGGACGATAGTGTGACCATTCGACCGTGTACTTATTTCATGGCATGGCCAGATATAGGACTATCTGAGGAGGCCATCTACAAGAGAGGGCGGCTGAGGTGAGGAAGGGAACTCACCTTCTGGTGACTTCAGCGATGTCAAAAAGGGTCATGGTCTTTCCAGACGGGGATGGCATCGCACAAAGAAGTGAAGAGGCATGCTTGGGTGGAGAGCTTCAGGAGCACTGGCTGTTTATACTTATTCCGTACCTGCCATGTGCCTGATGGTTCATATGTGATATCACAAGCCCCTCCAACATTTTGATGTAGGTATTGTCATTCTATCTTAGAAACGATGCAGCGGAAGCCCACTGGAGTTAAGTAACTTAGAGCCAGGAAGCCGTTAGGCTGTGAAGCAAATCCAAATTCATACGAGTTTGATTCCAAAGCTCGTGGTTGGATTCGGGGTCAGATCCCTAGATCTAGAACACGAGTGACCATTGCTATGGTCTGAATGTGTGCGTCCCCCTCAAACTGGTATATTGAAATCCTAACCGCCAATGTGATGTATTAGGAGGTGGGAGCCTCTGGGAGGTGACTGGGTCGTAAGCCTTCATGGTTGGGATTAGTACCCTTATAAAAGCCACCCCACAGAGCTCCCTACTTCTTTCCTCAGGGGAGAACACAGCAGGGAGTCTGACCCCGAAAAAGGTCCTCACCCAACCACGCTGGAACTCTGCTCTCAGACTTCCAGCCTCCAAAACAGTGAGAAATAAGTCTCCGTTGTGTATAAGCCCCTCAGCCTAGGCTATTTTGTTACAGCGGCCCACATGAGCCCACAAGGACCGAGGGGACTGTCATAACTCATCACCCAAACCTGGGCTTACAGCAACAATCAAATAAAACAGATCTGAGAATAAGGTTACGCACCTGGGACTTCGTTTCAGCAACACATCCCAGGTATAGAGTTGATTTGCTACATTCAAATCTGATGAGGAGGTGTGGGGACTAGATGCTCTGATACCCAGCTGGAGGCCCCCTTTAGGGGCATGGAGAGGGCAGATGGGCATCGGAGCAGAGGGGGAGAATAGGCCGGAGGAAGGCCATCCTGCCCTTCTACAGCGGACAGGAGGACGGTGGGGGCAAAGGCCCAGGAAGATTGTTTGTCCCAAAAGGCAGTGATAGGCAACCGGAAACAGAAAGTCAGTTGGTCTCCAGGACTGCCCCTAAATAATTCTTGTCTCTTGGTCTCCTCTCCATGCGTATGTACCTCTTAGCCCCATGCCCCCTGAAGAAAAGAGTGCGTACTGGGTGTGAGGACGTACAGAAATGCCATTTCAGCCCATGTAGGCTTCTTTTCTTTCCCGTTAAATCTGGTGCTTGAGCTCAAGCCTTGACTCATCTCCAAGAAGTGTTTCTGTGTTGATGGCATGAGGAGCGCTTCTCTACTGTGAATTCAGTCAATATAATTTAGTGGACACAAAAGGTGACAGGCACTCCAGTAAGTGCTTTAAATTCTTCTCCTCCTCATCACAAGCTTGGAGTAGTTGGTAATATATTAACTCCAGGACGAGGACACCGAGGTTCAGACGTGCTGCCCCAAATCACAGAGCTCACTGGCAGCAAAGGTCTGTCTGCTTAGAAATACATGTTCCTTCTGTACTAAGATCTTCCTTTCTCTTAATGGAGAAAGTCAACAGCTCAGCGTTCTACTGATTGTAAACCTCTCAAATCCATTAGGATCATCATCACGAAACTTAAGAGAATCCATTTTTTTTTTCTGAAGATGTGTCGTACCTTGCAGCATCTGCAGGAGAAGTCTTTGTGTCTTTTACCTCAACCCCTCTCATCCGGATAATGATGTAAGCCATTAATGTCTGTTATTAAATTAGCACTAATTACTTACCAAATCATTACCAAGGGGCTTTAATATAGGATCAGTTCGGACAGATGCTCAGGAATCTTCTATCGCTGAAAAAAAAAAATCAGAGAAATACCAATACCCCCCAAACAAAACTGCGTGTGTAATGTGGATATGAATATGGAATTATAAGAATTATAAGAGTTGTGTTCAGTGCAAATCACGCAACTGGTAGTGACCTCCGTTTTTGAAAACCACTCCTGAGTACTAGCAACAGTAGTGCAAAACAACCCTCTGAATTAATGAATGTGCTCACTGTTCTTCATGTTGCTGACTAGAAGATCCAGAAGTGGGCTGTTTATTCTATTATACAGTGTTATTTTGATTTTAAGACAGGGAGCAATGAACGGAGATTAAGTACATTGCATCCCAAGTGCTGGCTATGCCGTTAGCCCGTGTCGAATTTTGAAAAATAATTCTCATTCTGTAATTCCCTCATCTATAAACACCGAGTGGAGTTGGTGTGGTTTCCACGGTCTTTTCAGTTCAAGATTTATGTAAATGGAAGACGTATAACTACACGTACACCTCCCATGTTTCTATAGTCAGAATTATTTTCAGCCACTGAATTGTTAATTTCCTTTTGTTTTCAATAATATCATACAGAAAATACACTTAGCTCAAACAAGATGAGTAATATCATTGTTAGGGCACCTGGGTGGCTCAGTCAGTTAAGCCTCCTATTTCTGCTGAGGTCATCATCTCACGGTTCGTGGGTTCGAGCCCCGAGTCGGGCTCTGTGCTGACAGCTCAGAGCCTGGAGCCTGCTTCGGATTCTGTGTCTGCCTCTCTGTCTCTGCCCTTCCCTCCCACCCTCCCTCTCTCTCTCAAAAATAGATAAACATTTAAAAATTTTTAAAAAGAGATGAAACACATCATTGCAAGAATATGGTGATTCCAAGGAAATAGGTATTTTACTTTGGAAATCTAGGAGGTAGAACTTTTATGTTCTTCTCGTTAGCTTTTTATTTGCAAATACAGACGATTTTACCAGGTACCTGAATGGGACATTGTGACTGTCTCCCTTAGGGAGGGCATATGCCCACTCTGTGTGTGAAACAAGAATAAGGATGGTAATTTGGGGAGCAGAAGAGGTGGTTTGCAGCCTTCCAAGTCTATTTTTAAGCACCGTGTTGGAATAGGACACCGTGGAAATGCTGGGTCCCTGACGTCATGAGCTGCCATTTTTTTTTTTTCCTGACCTCTTTTAGGGGAGGGCGGAGGGCTCTATGGTGTTTGTATCATGGCTTACTTATTTATTTTCTTTGATTTTACATTCATCTGAATACGATCCCTGCAGATGGATCTTTTATTTCTAATTTCACGTTATTTTCTATTAAAGCCTTTGAATTTATTAAACACACAGGCAGCATCTGATTAAATGCTCGTAACTCTTTTTTTCTTCCCTTTGGTCTATAAGTGTTGTGAATTATACCGAAAGGTTTATGCTCTGCAAAGCATACTTGCTTTCTTGGGATGGATCCTGCTAGAATTTTGTTGTATTATGTCTTAAACATATTGCTGGGTTTGGTTAACTGATAGCTTCTTAAGGATTTGTATATCTGGTTCATAACTGAAATCAACAATATATTTTTTTCACGGTATCCATGGTTTTGAATTCAAGCTTCTCTAATTTTTACCCTTTTACTATTTTCTTGAGCTCGTTACGGGAAAGAAATTTTCAATTTTTATTCAGGGGTTGGTAGCAATCTCTTACAAGTCTGGGACTTTTGAGAGGTACACGTATTCCTTAAAGCCATTTCTATTTATTTAACACTCCTTTTTTTTACTTGGGTGTCTCATTCCCTGCTACACTGATTTCCAATGATACTGAAGTGAAGTTGATATACATTCAAGGTACCCATTCCAAGTACACAATATGACAATCTTTAATTTTGTTTTGAGTAAGCTCTACACCCGACATGGGGTGGGACTCATGACCCCGAGATCAAGAATTGCACACTCTACTGACCGAGCCAGCCAGGTGCCCCTCAGCTGGATGGCCCCTGAAAAAGTATACGTTCGTGTAAACACCCACACAAACAGCGTATAGACTACTGCTGTTTTGCCTTCCACCATTTACCCCAGGAGACACTAATCTTTTCTGTGGCTAGTTACTCACATCTTTCTTTCATTTTCCTCAACAGTTTTCGGTAGTTCGATAGCGTGTGTCTTTAAAAGAAAATGATCCCTAATGCTTCATGTGTCCGAAACCGTTGTAACTGTGATTTTAAATTTTATTGTCCAACTGTTACTTCCTAGTATGTATAAGTTAAATTCTTTTTTTAAATGTTTCGTATTGAGCTTACACCCTGTGACCCTTGCTAAAACCACTTGTTTGTTTCAGTAGGTTTTTTGGATACATTCTTCAGGGATTTTTTGTGTTCACTGTCATGTGCTTTGTTGAAATAGTGGAAAATATATGTTTTCTTTTTATTAATTTTCTTATTGTATTGTGTTTGCTAGACCTTCCACTACTGTGTCGATTAAACATACAAGCACTAGACATCCTTGCCCTATTCTTGATTTTTGGAAGAAAGTGTTGAGTCTTTTAACATCTGGTATGGTGCTGGTTGTAAGTTCCTCATTGTTGCCTTTTATAAGTTTGGGGGATTTTTGTCTTCTATTCCTTGTTGCTTCAGAGATTTATATAAAATAGTGCTGGATTTTGCCCAACACTTTTTTTTTTACCCTGAGATCAAGAGTTGCACACTCTACTGACTGAGCCATTATGGTTATATTTTTCCTTCTGCATTCTGTTAAGATTGTGCATTACATTGAATGATTGATTGCATCTTGTGTTATAGGAATGAACTCTACTAGGTCATGGTACATTATTGATTTTTTAATTGCTGGATATATATTAGATTTTTCAGCTGTAGCTATTAGTTAAGGTAAAGCTATTTTTCATTAAAAAGAAGTCTGAAAGATACAGTAGTTTTGAGAATTGATGAACTTCTGGGGCGCCTGGGTGGCTCAGTCGGTTAAGTGCCCGACTCCGGCTCAGGTCACGATCTCACGGTTCTCAAGTTCCAGCCCCGTGTCGGGCTCTGGGCTGCCAGCTCGGAGCCTGGAGCCTGCTTCGGATTCTGTATCTCTCTCTCTCTCTCTGCCCCTCCCCTGCTTACGTTCTGTCTCCCTCCCTCTCTCAAAAATAATAAAAAATATTTTTAAAAAATTAAAAGAAAGATGTGATGAACTTCTTTTTCTCTCACATAGTAGTAAAGTGAACATTCTAGGCTGGTAAGCGAGGCTGGGCTTCATGTTCCCAGGGTCATTCAATTTTAGTATATGTGCTGCCGAAGCGAGCACTTCCCAGGGTCACTCAAGACCCACATACATTCCTAGTGGCGTCTGGGTGGCTCAGTGGGTTAAGCTGATGACTTGATCTCAGCTCAGCTCATGATCTCGTGGTTCATGGGATTAAGGCCTGCATAAGCTCTGTGCTATCAGCACAGAGCCTCCTTGGGATTCTCTCTCTCTCTTTCTCTCTCTCTCTCTCTCTCTCTCTTCCTCTCTCTCCTACCCTCCCTGGCTCACTCTGTCTCTCACTCTCAAAATATAAACAAATTTAAACAATTATAAAAAAAGAAAAAGAAAGACCCACATATGTTACAAGTCTTCCCCCACCCACAGTGGCGTGAGTGAGCCTGGGTTGTCTCTTTATCTGGGAGCCCGACGTCTCCTGGCCATGGCCAGTTGAAAAAGGAGGGTATAAAGGACACAAAGGTGACTTATGTCTGCAACATTAGGGCCTATGTGTCATGGTGACATCTTCCATGTCTGGTTATATCTTATTAGAGATTTAATCGTGCCCATATTTATCTACAAAGGACACAGGAACATGAAATCTAACGTTATTGTATTATGCCCTCGCACGTTGCCTGTGCGATACTGGGCTTTGAATGTATAAAGGCTCTGATGGTTTGAAATTTGAAATTTCATCACTCACATAATTTTATCTCTCTATTATATACGTATGTCTTCCTGATCAATTTGCGAGAAACACAGATCACATTTTTAAATAAAAGTGTAGATGCATTTATTTCTCTCTGAATTTCTGTTATTACTTTATGGAGTTCAAGCCTGTTTACAAGAGGCATGTAGATTCTTAACAGTTACAACTTTTTTTTTTTTTTACCAGTATATAATGCCTCTGTTTGTCACTGATACATTTTCTGTTTTGCTAAAACAGAAGGATTCAATACGATCCAGAGGCTCATAGCACAATCCCCAAAATGTCTAGGCTTTCATTGAAAATCACAGATCACACCAACTAGTTGAAAGATCTCAAACAAAAGGCCATCAATAGATGGAGGTGGGTGGGGAAAGATGGAAATAATGTCAGGATTATCTGACAAAGATTTCAAAGCAGCCATTGTTAAAATACTTCAATGGCCAATTACAGATATGCTTGAGATAAATGAAAAAAAAAAAAACGAAAACAAAACAGAAGCTTAGGAAGAAACAGAAAATCTTAGAAAAAAAAAAGACATGAAGAACTGAACTGAAATTTGGAAAGTTTTTAACTTTTAATTCAGTGACTGAAACATTAAAAAATATTTTTAATGTTTATTTTTGAGAGAGAGAGAGAGAGAGACAGAGCACAAGCGGGGGAGGGGCAGAGAGAGAAGGAGACACAGAATCCGAAGCAGGCTCCAGGCTCCGAGCTGTTGGCACAGAGCCCAACGCGGGGCTCGAACTCACGGACCGCGAGATCACGACCTGAGCTGAAGTTGGACACTCACCTGACTGAGCCACCAAGGCGCCCCTAAACATTTTTAAATGTGACTCTAATTTTGTAATATCGATCCTGGGAAACTGTAAAAGACTTTCTAATAGTTTAAGAGTATCAATCTCACTTCTGTAATTTACAAAAGTCTCCCCCTGCCCATTATTCATTTAAATAATGTCTGTTAAGGAGGCTTCAGAGTCTGGTTTCTGAAAAGTGGACAAATCAGCACAGACGGCCTGTGCTCTGGTCTTCAAAATCAATGTCTGAGAAACCAGAGAGAGTGTCTTTTCCCACTGCGCTTGGGGAGACATCACAGCCACCTCAAGAGCTCAGTAACCAGAACAAGGAATAGTCTGGGGAGACATTTTAAGTTCCCTCTTCCGCTCGCCGTGGTTCACGGGCAGGTGAACTCCCCGGCCTCTGCCAGCTGAAGGAGAAATTACCAGCACTAGCTCACCATGGCCATCCACCTTCCTTCTTCCTTTTTCCCCCTACCCCTTTCTCCACCTCTTTTCTCTTCGTTTTTTTCCTTCCCCTCCCCCCTTTCTAATATTACCTCTAGATAGAAACTGTAACCTATTGGGGCGCCTGGATGGCTCAGTCGGTTAAGTGTCCCATCTCTTGATTTCAACTCGGGTCATGATCTCGGGATTCGTGGGTTTGAGCCCCGCATCAGGCTCTGTGTTGACAGCTTGGAGCCTGCTTGGGATTCTCTCTCTCTCCCTCTCTCTCTGCCCCCTCCTCTGCTCACACTCTTTCTTTCCCTCTCTCTCTCTCTCTCTCTCACAAAAGAAATGAGATAAACATTAAAAAAAAGAAATCGTGACCTTATTAACTTGTTCAGAATTTTTTTTTCAACTATAATCAGTTCGAGGAGGCAGAATTCTGCAACCCCTCCGCAAATCGCAAACCACTTCTCTCAAATCATCTCTTGAAGGCCTGATAAAAGGCTTTGTTATTTTCCTAGCTTTCCGATCTGTGTCCCTTAGCCCTCTACAAACACTGCATTTTCTTCTCCTCCAGAATTCTCGTTGCTGAATGAACTGAACGTATATCCGATAATGTCCCTGTACAGCTGAAGAATCAGATAGATCATCTTCTGTCCACTTACAGTTAATGAAGGCTCCCATAATTATCGCGTTCAGTATTCAGACGACAATTTGTGGAGTGCTTGCTCTGCTTCTAGCAGCATTTGTTGTAGGCTGGATAAGTACAAAGGTAAGCGGGCTAGATGCGAGATCTCTGTCCCAGGTGACTTCCAGCCTAGTTGGGAAACCTGATCATCAGAAGCTCAAATATATTATACTGATGAGTCTGAGCAAACTTGCTTTGAAGGGAAAAGGAAGAGGAAGTAAGATTTTGCACGTTCGCTGACTTCTTGGCGTTTTCTATTCTTTTCTATCCCTCCTGTTGATTCTTGCAAGGTATCTTCTGCCTCGTTTTTCCTCCATACCCTTCTTTTTCCTTTCCAACCCGAGGTAAGTTGTGTTAGACTCAGAATCCAGAATTGGAAGGACCCATGCAAATCAGTTGCTTAGATTTCCTCATTGGAGACTCAGAGAAGGACCTGGGGCAACAGGGAGACTTAGTCCACTAACCGCAGCTAAGAAGGGCAGACTGTCTTCTGGTTTCTCCCGGGCTCCGGGCCCCTGCCGTTCCTGCCCTCTGGTCCCAGAGCACCGGTGTGGTAGATTCTGGAACGGCTGTTTGTTTGACAAGGGTCATCGCTGCCCCTTGCTGTCAGGAATCCACCTTGTGCATATCCCTCAGTTGTATCAGAAAATTCTTGAAGCCAGGGATGCCCTTTCGTCCTTTCTCACCGGGTGCTTATCCACGAGGACGTCCTCCCTCCCTTGTGGGGCGTTTCCAGCTTCGGAGACATTTAGATTTGCTTTCCGGGCTTAGGACTTCGTACTGGGGCAAATTGTTTACTTTTTTACAGTTTCCTTATCCACGAAGGAGAGAATAAAACAGCTTCTTTTCTCTTCTTTTCTTTTCTTTTCTTTTCTTTTCTTTTCTTTTCTTTTCTTTTCTTTTTTTAATTTTTGAATTGTATTTAAATCTAAGTTAGTTAACATACAGTGTAGTGTTGGTTTCAGGAGTAAAACCCAGTGATTCACCACTTACAGACAACACCCAGTGCTCATCCCAACGAGCGAGCCTCCTCCTAATGCCCACCCCCCATTTGGCCCATCCCCCCCCCTTCCAGCAAGCCTCAGTTTCTGCTCTGTATTTAAGAGTCTCTTAGGGTTTGCCTCCCTCTCTGTTTTTATGTTATTTTGCCTTCCCTTCCCCTGTGTTCATCTGTTGTGTTTCTTAAATTCCACATATGAGTGAAATCATATGATATTTATCTTTCTCTGACTGACATTTTGCTTAGTACAATATACTCTAGTTTCATCCATGTTGTTGCTAACCATATATATATATATATATATATATATATATATACACACCACATTGTCTCTATGCATTCATTAGTCAATAGACATTTGGGCCCTTTCCATGATTTGGGTATTGTTGAAATGCTGCTATAAACATTGGGGTGCATGTACCCCTCAAATCAACACTCCTGCATCCTTTGGATAAATACCTAGTAGTGCAATTGCTGGGTCTTCAGGTAATTTTGATTTTTTAATTTTTTGAGGAACCTCCATACTGTTTTCCAGCATGGCTGCCCCAGTTTGCATTCCCACCAGCAGCACCAAAGAGAGCCTCTTTCTCCGCATCCTTGTCAACTGAGTTGCTAATTTTAGCGATTCTCAGAGGTGTGAGGTGTTATCTCACTGTGGTCTGGATTTGTATTTCTCTGAGGAGGAGTGACGTTGAGCATCTTTTCATGTGAAAAAGAGCTTATTTTAATTTTTTGCAAGTTATTTTTTTGTAAATATGATCATGTACGCAAAGCTCCTGGTTTCGCTCTGGTGATGACCGTGGATTGGGGGGGCTCTAGGGCTGCGCCCTAACCTCTTCTGCCTTTGCTCATTCAATTTCATCCAGAGCACGACCTCCTGATTGCCATGCCATCTTGTGATTAAAACCTGCCCTTCCTGGGGCCCCTGGGGGGCTCATTCCGTGGAGCATCAGACTCTTGATTCTGCCTCAGATCATGATCTTGGGGTTGGTGAGATCGAGCCCCACGTCAGGCTCTGTGCTGACATCATGAATCCTGCTTGGGATTCTCTCTCTCTCCCCCCCCACCCCCCAAAAAAATAAACAAATAATCATTTAAAAAATAAAACAAAACAAAGCAAAATAAAACCTGACGTTCCTCCGTCCAGCCCTCCCGGCTACAATTCGTGATGGCTTTCTTACCACGTACCCCACATTTTCTTACACTTTTGTTAATCCCCCGAGTTTGTTCTGTTTCATCTGTGTTCAGCTTCCCAGACTAAGCTGTAAGCGATTCAAGGTCAGAGGGTGTAAATTAGTCATCTCAGTATCACTTCAGTGTCTACCTCACGTTGTGCCCACAGTAGATGCTTCCAGACTAGAGACGTGGGACTCACTGGCTCAGCCGTCCCTGTGACATCGACTCAACACCAACGCTGCTCCACTTTTCGTACAACTGCTTGACCCTGGATTCTTAGCATAAAAGGATCCTGATGCACTGTAACAAACCGATGGTAGAACGCCTCATAAAGCCAAATCCTGTAGGTTCGATCTGGTGGCTCAAAATCAAGCTCAGAGAGCTTGGTCAGAGAGGTGGCGGAGGCTCAGGTGTCTGAGGGTATCTGGCTTTGACCTTCTAGCTCCATCTCAGCAGAGCTACCGAGGTGCCAAGGCCAGAGAAAACGTAGCACACCTCCGGAGAATGAGAAGCGAGACACGCATTACAGAAGAAGGCCCTTCGTGGAGAGGTCAAGCCACTTGCAAAGGCCAGGGAGTAAGCTAGTTACTGCACTTATGACGGTGGATGATCTTCCTGCCGTAGCAGAGAGTCTTACTGTCTGTGCCAGTCTACTCAGCACTTTTTATGAACATTAATTTGGTCTCCCTCTATAAATACTAAATCCTCCTGGCCGGAGAAAGAAAGTGATAAATCACCAAAACGAACCGGGGAAAAGGAGAAGAAAAAGAAAGAACCCTTCTTTTAATGTCTTAAAACACCTTCTTGTATTTCACCTCAGTGGCCTGTTTCTGTCTTGAGTTCATCCTTGGTTATAGACTCGCGAGGTATGGGTTTTACAGATTCTGCTCAGGTCCTGTGTCAACTTTTGCCGTTTCGGCCCAGGCATCTGCATGATTTAAGCAGAGAATTAGTCTGGCGAGCAGTTCGTCAACTCAGACTGAAGAATAAACGTGAAAGGGAGCAGCCTTATCAAAAGTCAATCACTTTCAACTGCCTATGGAAGTCGGTACAGAAAGGACTTTTGGGTACATCTGTACACATTCCTTTTCTCTGTTTATCTTCGTTCTATTTTTTTTTTTTTTTGCATGACTTTCTCACAGCTTTTTATGATAGACATATGTGTAGATGTAAAATGTGCTAACACATACTTAAACGCCCCGGCGTGTTCCATTGTGATATGCATTCAGAGCGTCATTAAAATAGCGGTAACAAAAGACGAGCTGCTAAAAAAAAAATCCAGAGTTAGCTGGGTCCTGTGGAGTGAGAGCTCTCCTCTGGAAGTAAGCAAGAAATATGCCAGGAGACCATTCCTGCTTGCAGGGTCTCCTGTCAGCCGAGTGTGCCTTTCCTTTGTGCCACTGATTTCCAGGTCCTGAAAATGAAGGACGCATCTCCAGGCACACAATTGACCGTAGGGCCCGTGTCGAGGCTTTGTCTCGGGAAGCCTTTCTGAATCCCGTCTGGGTCCCATTCTCCCCCTTGTGCGTACACGTTGGGCTCCCTCAGAGAGCAGTGATGGACACGTTCTCAGGATGACCTTGGCCTCCTTTTGTCTTCGAATCCTTGTCATTCAGCTGAGACTCCGTTCCCAGTTGCCGAGATGAGGTCCAAGCGGCGTCGGGGAGCAGAATGGCAAGCCCGAGACGGAGCCTCTTTGTCTGCTTTTGTTAGGATAAGGCAGGGAAGGCGTCAACGTCCTCACGGCCCAGAGCAAAGGATAGGTGTGGCCTACATCAGCGTGTTGTTACGAAGAACAACTGGAGAAGGATTGTAAATTCATTGAGGAATGTTTATTAATTAAATGATAACAAATGTTGCTTAGGAACTGGCAATTTTTTTCGCGGTTGGCAGGACAAAGGGGTCATTTTTTTCCTCTTCTTTTGGTTTTGCAAGATTCATTGCCGGCGAGGGATGTGTGCCTCTACCTCTGGTCAATTTATTTTTCCAGCTCCGCGAAATGCGGCTCTCCGTGGCAGGGGCCAAAGACACAGTCGAACTTATCATATGTGAAAGGAGGTGCTTCAATGCCAAGGACGAGCCCGCACTTCTCCACGGAGACCCCGAGGCCGCCGGAGGGTAGGGGACCTGCCTCCGTGATGCCTGGTGATGGCGTTCGTGGCAGGGAGCCATCTGCTCCGAGCAGGTCACGGGCAAAGGACCAACCTTCCCTTATTTGGGGGCTGGGAAATGGGAGGCCACAGCACGTAGGATTTCATTGTCCTGGAGGAGAGCCGGCCTCATCTGTCAGGTACGAAGGTGCTGGGGTCGTGGATAGCATGGGAACAGTTTGTGCATCTCATTTACACAGAAAATGCAGACCTGGCGGACGCCTGAGGTGTGGAGGGCGCTCCGTAGCCAGGACCCAGGCTCCCCGGGGGGCAGGAGTCAATGTCCAGCATGGAGAACTTTAGGGGAGAGGCCCAGCCGTCTAAAGTACCGCCTGGGTCCACCACTTTGCCCTCCTCACTATTATCTGCCTGCCTGGCTTCCAGGTCTCACTGTCTGAACCACGTCCAACCAGCATCGCTCTGGGGGGCCTGCCAGGAGCCGGGCACCACGCTGGCTCCTTGGTGACCCCCAGCCGGCACGGCGGAGCCGGGGGGAGAGCGGCCTCTCTTGGTCAGGCCAACGGCTCGCTTCCTCTGTGCCTCTCTGCTCCACTGTTTCTTCTCTGATCCTTCCCATTTTTCCCAAGCCTGATTGCTTTTTTTTCCTCCTGGTTCCTGAGCGCTGACTCTCAGTTTCCTAAATTCAGCTATTACTTTCTGTTCATATCTGTTTGTCGCAGAGACGGAGAACATCTACCTCCAGGGGCTCAGCCAAGAGCCGTCCTGGCCCTGAGAGACCAGAATGGAAGGAGACACAGCTGGTTCCAGGGTCCCCGTGAGCGGCTGAGGCTGGGGGGGGGGGCAGTTTACCTCCCAGAACATCCCCCCCGCCGCCCTTAATTTTTCAAGGAGGTTCACTTTGGGTCCAGACACCTTCTGCCCGGGCTCCTTCCCGGGACTGGCTCTGAGCTGTCAGGAACTGGGCTTTGCATTTTTTCAGCCTCCTTTTCCGAAACGCTTAACAGTTCTCGTGGATCTAGATATTAGTATGAAACCCAGAAAGTCTAGTGTTTATGGTTTCCCGGGAATACGGATATGATTCATTTGAAGCAGGATGGAGGGGGTGGGAAAGTGGGACCGGGTGCGGAAATTATGGGAAGAAAAAAATGATCATAACTATGAAATAAAACCGTTTTTTAAAAATCATTCCTTGAAAAGGCAGCGAGACACAATGGGTCAAGCTGAGACTAAAGCAGTGAGCCTGTGTCCAAATGCGACACATCGATTCCATAGCTCAGTGAGTTTGAATCCCTTTACCTTAAAGCTTGGATTCGAATGATGATACCGTGGTCTGCAGTCACACGGGTGAGGCACCTGACCTACCGCTGATGCTCAGGAAGGACCCAAGCGTTTCTTCCTCCTTCACATTCTTATTAGATTACATTTTCCAGAATGTTTGTATCTGGGCATCTTTGTTTTTTCATCGTCTCCTCTGTTTATTTGAACTGAATTTTGGGTTTAATTTTTTTTTTTTTTGGCCAGTCTTTCCTCCCCCAAACAAACATATCATTAAGGAGAAAAATGTTCAGTGGTTTTAATGTGATTATTAATAAAAGTGAAATATTCACATGGGGCTTAAGAGGAATTAACACGGGTCTATGCTGATCCACACTTGATTACCCATTATGCTTCCACGCCAAAGATAAAGAGGGTCTGGGGAAGCCCTCCCTCTCCCTTGGAAAGTTTATTAAAATGATAAATGAGGTTTTGGTGGCAGTTAAGCAACTATAAAGTATTCTCTTGTGGACAAACTCTGTCCCAGCTTGTTAGGGGCGTTCTGACGAGGAGCGCTCGTGGTAGCCCCCCGTGCATCGGGGCTGCGTAGCCAAGGTGACCGTGATGATGGGTTTCCTGGACACAGAATATGTCAAAGCGACCCCTGAATAGATCATAAATATTCGACATTCTGAAACCTCCCTCTGCATGGATCATTTTCTTGGGATTCATCTCAAGAGAAATAGTCAATATATTAATTTTCCTAATGGAACTCAGCACTGACAAGGAATAATGAGGAGGCTTCATTATAGCCTCATTTTCCATCTGTCGCAGCCACCGTTGACTCTATGCATGTCGTATTCACAGGGCCAGTTAAAACCAGGAAACAATGCTTCTTTCTGGAATCCGCGTCATCTTCCCCAAAAGCAGCAAGACTTTGTTCAGAATTCAGTATCATAAGCACAGCCTCGAGGGACAAGTATGCATTACGGAGGATTCCTGGGCCCCCAAGTCTTGGGATATTAAAATATCTTTCGGCATCATCTTTCTATATTTTTCTATAACCTACTAACACACTGCCAACGTTCTAAGCATTCAGGTGAGTGGTGGGTGTCTGGTCCCTTTAGAGGTAGCAGTGCGAGAATGTTTCGGCATGCTTCCTTTTATGCTTCCAACCTATGCCCCCCTCGGAGAAAGTTAAGGATTTGTGTGCGCCTTTGTCCAGCTCTTATATCATGAAATAGCCTCTCCAAGCACATTTCACAATCTAATAGAAAATAAAAATAACACAATGTACCTCCAAGATCATTGGGCGGATTAAAACAAGGCACAATATGTGAAAAGGCTAACACAGTGGGGTGCCTGGGTGGCTCAGTTGGTTAAGAGTTCCACTTTGGCTCAGGTCACGATCTCACCATTTGTGGGTTCGAGCCCCGCGTCGGTCTCTGTGTCGACAGCTCAGAGCCTGGAACCTGCTTCGGACCCTCTGTCCTCCCATTTCTCTGCCCCTCCCCTGCTCATGCTCTGTCTCTCTTTCAAAACTACACATTAAAGAAGAAAAAGGAGAAGAAGAAGAAGAAGAAGAAGAAGAAGAAGAAGAAGAAGAAGAAAGAAAGAAAGAAAAGAAAAGTCCAGTGTGGCTCCTGGCACAGTAGAGCTGATCAGGCTTGTATCTTAGACCGTTACAACCACAGGGGCTTCTTTACTTTCTGGTTTACATAGCTAAACAAAAGGAGCTGTTTTGAGAAGGGGGTGCAGGTGTCTCACATGAAGGGGCATTTTTATCCATTAGCACAAGAAACGCTCCAACACAGGGAGGCCGTGGTGGTGGAGGGAGGCACGGTGGGCAGGTGCCCGGTAGGTGACGAGGGACTGGAAGGGGACCGTGTTGGTGAGACAGGTCAGAGCGTCTCTAGGGCCTGCTGGCAAATCCTCAGACTTAGAAATTGTGCTGTTGTTTCCAGTGTTCAAGATCTCACCAACTGGCCCCAATCTACTTTTTATCTGCAGCCCATGAGGTAGATTTAAATAGCGATGTTATTACACGCGATGTTTCTCCTGCCTGAAATCCACTCCTCCACCCACCCCCTCTCCCATATTCTTGCTGTATATCCAGGATCCTCCCTCTATGTAGCTTTCCTGTTCTGGAAATCAACTCCGTGTACTGTGAGCTTTTTTAAATGTTCGTGTGTGTGTGTGTGTGTGTGTGTATACACGTGCATATGTGCGGGCATGTGTATGCAGGTGTGGCATTTAAAGTATACTTATTGGGGCTCCTGGGTGGCTAAGTCAGTTAAGCATCCAACTCTTGATTTCAGCTCAGGTCATGATCTCACGGTTCGTGAGTTTGAGCCCCGCATCGGGCTCTGCTCTGACAGCACGGAACCTGCTTGGGATTCTCTCTCTTCCTCCTCTCTTTGCCCCTACCGTGCCTTCTCTCTCTCTCTCTCTCTTTCAAAATAAATAAGTAAACTTAAAAAACAAGTGTACTTATCCTAAAATGCCTAGTAGTGTAATTTACCTACATAATCTCCTGTAATGGATAACAATCCCTTAAATCTGCACTGTCTAAGGACTTCATCGGTCATTAGAAAGCCATGATCTGGGGGAAAAACAAAAATTTTGCAAACCAACCAACCAACAAACAAAACTGGCTTTGAGTTGGGGTAGTGTTTTGGGGAGCGCCATGAGCTTATATAACCCAGGGCTCCTTTTCCAGGTCCATCTATGAAAATAAGCTATTATGTGTTATCTCTTTGAGACTGAATTTCCCCATATATAAAAATGTAACAACGTATGTCTTGCTGGATGATTGCAAAGATTGCCAAGATCATGCATGGAAGCAGCTGGCGGACACAACGGAAGCTGCTGTGACGAATCCACTGGCTGAAGCACGGGGCTGGGAGTCAGTTCTCGTCACACATGTGCTCCGTACCTGGCATTGACAGGTTCGCTCCCGGGATTATCACTGGGACCTCAACGTACAAATGAGAAAACCGCATTCCATAAAGGGTTAAGAAATGGACCCAGAGTCAGTCCGTGCTGTAGCCTGCCTCAGACAGGGTCTGGACCCCACCCCCATCTTTGTGTCACGTAGCTTCTCTGGGAGAATTTGTCAAGTCAGGGACAGAAGACATGAAGGTTCCTGGAAACACCAAAAAAAAAAAAAAACAAACAAAAAACAAAAAACAAAAAAAAAACCCAAACAAACCCAGAAAACAAAAAACAAAAAACCCATACCTTAAATCAAGCGCACTATCAGAATTGTGAATGGTGACAAAGTAACATTCTTTGGGCCAAAACAGAGATATCAAATGATGATAATTTTTATTATTTGTATTTCGTAAAATGATTCTTTAATCTACGCCCAATAGGTCTCATGGCACTGTTTGTATAACAGACAATGGAAGACACAGAAAAATTGTTGTTACAGGTTGAGTTGTGTGTTCTCTGCCAGGGTCCTTTGTTGGACCCCAGGGTCGCAGGATGTGACCATGTTTGGAGACAGGGTCTTTACAGAGGCAATCAAGGTGAAATGATGGCATTAGGGCGGGCCCCACCCCGATCTGACTGGTGTCCTTATGAAAAAGGGAAACGTGGACACAGGGATGCACTGAGGGAGGGAGGGTGATGTGACTCCCACCGGTCTCCGGGGGCTTGGCAGCTGTCTGCAGGCTAACGAGAGAGACTTCAGGTGGAGACACAGCCTCCAGAAGTGGGAGATGATACATTCCTGTTGTTTCAACCACTTCCTTTGTATCGCTTTGTCCCTGCTGCCCCAGGAAACCCACACAGTTGTGCCCCAGAGGGAACATGGTCTGCCCCTGCGACTTCATTTCCAGTTGCATGAGTGATTTCCACTTTGAATCGGGTCAGGCGTCTTTGTGACTCTATTAACAACTGGATATTACAGTTATAACCTGCGAAGTCTAAACGTTAGGCCGTTGAGAACAATGATGTGTATACCTTGTGTGTGTACATCTATCACGATCCAGGCCGTGAGCGCTAACAGCAGGTGCATTGGCTTCAAGCAGAAGAGAGCCCAGAGCCACTGTGGTCCTAGTCTGCACATACTCGTCCTGCCCTAACAGATCACAACTTGGCAGGGTGGCCTCCAGTGGGTAGGTGTTCATTCTGACCTAGACCTAATGGTTCGATATATCAGATCACATTGTAACCAGAGTCACGAAATCTAAGTTTTCTGGTAAGATCAGCTACATGGCCGTGGGCAATGCGGTGGCCTAAATCTTTGCTCCTCTCCCCCCAAGTTCATATGTTAGAATCCTCGTTCCCAAGGTGAGAGTGTTAGGAGGTAGGGCCTTTGGGAGGTGATCAGGTCCTGAGAGCAGGACTCATGGTGGGATTTGTGCCCGGGGTAAAGGACATGCCACACCTCCCCACCCCTTCTGCCACACGAGGTGACTTTGAGAAAGTGGCAGCGGGCTCCCACCTGACACCGGCTCTGCTCCTGTCCCGTGCTTGGATTTCCAGCCCCCAGAACCTTGAGAAGTCAATGTCTGCTGCTTACTAACCACCTACTCTGTGCTATTTTCTGACAGCAGCCAGAAGGGACTAAGGCGACTCGAACACCGCACCCTGCTTCTGCACCCCTGGGGAAGGCCTGTTGTCCCCTGCCCCCCCCTCCCCCACTCATCCCCGGAGGTTGTGCGAGGCAGCCGGCCTACCGTGGGTCAAGAATGCACTCCTTGGAACGTCCGAAGTTCATTCATGGGCTTCAGACTTCCGGAACTTTGTCAAGCGAGTGTGTTGTGTTTCTGGATGTCTATTGTGGAAACTGTTTTCCAAAGAAGCAAAGTCACTGGAAACCCAAAAGGCACGAGTTCTAACCTGAGCAGAAGGCTTGGCGAGCAATGTCATGTTCGAGTGAAGCCGCCAGCATTCTCCCTCTAGAGACAAAACACATTATTTCTATGACATGCTTAGTCTCCATCTGCTCAGAGAAAAGGAGCGAACCTCCAATATGCCCCACCATGGGCTGTGCCTGCCTGCCTGTGTGCATGGCTCGCCCCGCCAGGCAGGATCAAATGCTAGGTGACTTCAGGCTGCTAATGGAAATAGCCTATGGGTACTAACTGAGGGAAAACAAATGAATACCTGCATTATTTCACTCCATTTTTGTGTTGCTAAAAGCAACCGCCACTAATCGGTGATCAGTTTCTAACAATCTTGGTGAATGTGTTACTCATTTTTTTCCCCTGAAGAATTCTCCACCAACACCCATCATACTCATTGTTGAAATTATATATTCATGAAAAAAATTTCAATCCCCCCAATTATGTTAGATGGTCATATTTTCCACATAAACCTAGGCATTAGTTTCCTCTAGCAGTACTCAGAGCCAGGGAAATATGTAATTCGCTCGGCTATTTGGCACCTGGGAATGATTAAGACCCTGCTGTTTGCAGTTAATATGGTGGCATGACTTGAGTTGGAGGCCAGAAATGGAAGCAGGGCTGATAACCGATCCGTCGCTTTGTTTGTGACAGAGTGGAAGTTCTGGTGCACCACTGGGGCCGGGCGGGAAGGATGTCGCGGCAGAAAGGACACAAGCAAAAAGAGAGGAACGGCGGTTGCCTGGGATATTTGTGGACTCGATTCTTAATTTTAACCATAGATTTCAGAGTTGCCATTGAAAGGGAAAGCATTAGACTCACTGCCTGGGTCGGCCTCCGCGGGTCACATGGCATGCACCGTGTCGCGACCGCAGGCGACATCCTGCAGGGGGATGTTGCGGATGCTTGCTCAGCAGTGCAAAAAAAGGGCGAGGCGAGCTAGTGTCAGAATCAAGACAAATCGGTTTTTGGAAAATTACGGGCAAGAATCAGAAAATTTAGGAAGCATTTGAAACTATTTGTAGAATGAATGAATGACATAATAATAATAATAATAATAATAACTATTCTTCCAGAAGATAATAATAATAGTAATAATATTATTATTTTCTTCTGGAAAAAGAGTGATAGAACCCTTCAGATGGAATTATCAGGGAAGGGAATGGCCAGGCGGCTGATGAAACAGCTTCCACGCAGGTTGATAGTCAGGATGCTGAGTGACACAGGGTGACCAGCGAGGTCATGTCCCTGTGCCCCAGTGCGGTCCCTTCGAAGGTCAGGATGGCCAACCAGACCCTGGAAGGTAGTGACCAACACAGGGCACGAGTGATTAGAAAAGCCCGGGGAACCTGCAGGTTGCCTATTTGTGCATCATTCTCCAAACACAAAGTAGCTTGAATGAAATTTGCTTACAAGTTGGCCGTGTGTCTGCAATCCTCCAGGATAATGCGTTAGAAACAACCGTGGGACAGAAAAGAGAGAGAAAGGTGCAAGGTAGTGGCCCGACAGCAGATGGAGAGTGCACTCACCTTGCAGCCAGAGGGAGCAGGCCCGACGATGAGGCATAAAATGAGCACAGACGGAACGGAGTCATTAGCTCCATTAGCCATTAGCTAATCAACCCAGTGGCCCCGTGGCCATGGTTTCCATCACGAAAACTCAACTTGATGGAGTAGTCTCAAAGCCATGCGGTGAGGAACCGATGCAGCGTGGAACCGCAGTCAAAAACACACTAAAGCTTAGCTCCGCGTCCATAATGTTTGAGTGAGGGCCAGCTCAGATACCCCTCTCGGGGAGAACTGAGAAGCAGCAGTCTTCACAGGACCACAGAAGCCACCTAGGCAGGGGTCTACTTCAGGGAGATGCAACATCTAACCTTTAAACCCTCAGTTGCCGCATGCCCCTGACCTTCACCCTGCTCTGGGTTCAGCCAATCAACGCACTAACCCCACGGGGCTAAGTTATTCTGCACCTGAGTCAGCTTCGTTCACATTTAATTTTGAGATGCCCCAAAGCACCAAAAGGTAAGCCTCTCTCTCGGATGCAAAGAGCCACTCGGATGCGGGACGGTGCTTTCTGAAGACAATATGAAAAAAGTATTATCAAGAAGTAATTAACTCTTGACCGCATCTGCTTTCTTTGGGACCAGGCCTGTCACCTCCCTGGAGGACTCACTGCCAACAGAAGCAGGGGGTCCCTTAAGGGCACTGTTGTGTGATGGGTTCTAGCTTCAGATGGGATCAGAGGACTATGTGACAGGTGGCTTCTGAGATCCTTCACAGTGCTAGGATTCTAGAAAGCTGTGGTATCTTCCTCTTTTATCTCTTTCCTTTTTTCTAGACACTTGGTTTTTGCAATGGCCTAGGAATTCCAGAGGATAACCTTGGACGATGCCCTGGGTGGATTGTCTAGGAACGGCTGTGCTGAAAGCCTCGCGTTAAAAGGAGGTCCTGGCCGTAACAGGATGGATTGTGGGTCGGGTTGCAGAGTCCACTGAGGTTAACGGTCAACAAGACCATTGAGATGGTGCCTCTGTGGGTCCAATGTGTTTTCACCGCCTCATCTTTACACATCAGAGGCGAATGATGACAGTGCAGTGACTCTGATGGTTACTCTTAGATATTTCTGTGCTAGGAAAGAGGGTGGAATGTGCACGAATGATCAGAGGAGCCACACATGGACTTAATAAAAAACAAATGCACTGATGCAAAGATATTCTACTGCTTTGGTAACATCACAAGCATGGAAAACAAGGTTCAGAGAGTTGAGGTCATTGGAACAGGTTCTGACAGGTTATTGCTTTGGAACTCTTTGCCCTTAAGGAGGTGGGGATTCAAAACATCTAGCGCTCTGATAGTCTAGGCTTGGTCCAAGGTATCCATCCACGAAAGATTATAGACCCGTCCCTGGGTTCCATCTCTTTGACTGTCAAGCTTGGGTGGGATATTTCTTCTATCTGACTAAATGGTTTCTTTTTTATATGCTTCTAGGTGTAACTATCCTACACATCCTTTTTTTTTTTTTTTTTTTTGACAATACACTATATAAAAATAATGTCTTTAAGAGAAATGAGAGATTTGCAGTTGTGAGGCTTTGCATTCTGATGAAGACCTGGAGGCTGGTATTCTGCGGCTGTCAGTCACCTAGCTAGTGTGAAACTTCTTGTGAAGCTGGCCATGGTGGGCAAGACGCCCCACCTACAAGGCCAGCCCCTGCCCGTGGCACACAAAACCTCTCATCGGCAGGGCTGCGTCATAATTGTGTGGGGCTGATGTCTTCAGGTTGAACCCATATTTCTCTTAGGCATGGGAAACTGGAAGAATATTTCTTTATCGTCTCTCCAAACGTATTGTGCTTTTTCAATGTAAGCAATTGACTCTGATTAAATCCGTGTAAGCATGATGTAAACGTGGCCATGAATCAGTTTTGTGTCTCACTTTATTTAACTGAAATGAACGATTAGATTGCAATATTGAAAAATGAAAACATCAGAAATTATAAGGCTCATCTCCAGCTCTCAGTGACACTGTCTCAACGTAATTCAAGTCTTGAGCTGCTGACCACGGAAGAGCCAACACCCCGAGTCACTGGAATGAAAGGCCAAGTCTTCTTTGTGGTCAAAGCCAAGAGAAGGCTGGAGTCCCCACTTCCTGCTGTCCTGCTCTCTTGGGTGTTGAACAGAAATAATGGTGGGATCTAGATGCTGTGAGGCTGAGGGTCCCCATCAGAACAGTGCCCTTTGGTTTTCCATGGCTACTGCCAAAGACAAACAAAGCTAGACACTAGTTAATGTGGATGGGACAGACTTTACTCAGTAGCACCCTAATGCAGAAGGGAAGGAGTCCATTGTGGCCTTGAACTCAGCTTCCATTTGGGCAGAGAAGACTGGTCATTTTAAAGGGAGAGAGAGGGGAAATAGGATGGAGTGAATAGGGGGTCCATGGAGTCAGAGAACGGGAAAATGACCAAAAGTGGGAATGGGGGTGGTTTGGATGTGCTAACCGGTGCTCATTGAAGTCAGGCTCCTGCCCTCCACAGAGATGGGGAGACAGGGCCCTGTCTTCAGATGTCAGCTGCAACACACATTGGATTCTTCTGGCTTCCTTGAGTTTTCTCGGGCACTTTAAGGGGGGCTGGGGTGGCCCCAGGGACATGGCCTGGAGCTGTTAGAAGCTGTGTTCCTGTTTGTTCAGGTCTTTGCAAGCCAGGGTTGAAGCCTCGTGGAGAAGAGAGCTCAGTGGAAACTGCCTGGAGTTTGGTTAAGAGTTTTGTTGCCTCTTCTGGAAAAGGTTTCCCTCTATTGAATTTTTCTGTCGTTGTTTTCTTCTCGCCTGCTCTCTCTCTCCCTCTCCCTTCCCCTGCCTTGTTTTATTTTTAGGTGTTATGTCTCCGTCCTGCCATCTGCCATTCTCCTCTCATCTTCCTAGAATCCTTAAGTCTGTTCATTAAACGCTTCCCTTAACAGAGATGCGCTTCTGTACCTGCAGGTCTCATTCCTGAGACTGACATCGGAGAGAGCTTGGGTTTATAGGAAGATTGTTGCACTCGGGTATAACTTGAAAGTGGGAGAGAAAGCCGATTGCTAGAGGAACACATAGCATTGTTTCCTGCCTGTGACACAGTGACTATTTGAGATCACGGCACTTCGGGAGCAGCTGTTTCAGTTTACAGAGGAAGAAACTGAGGGCAAGAGAAGAACACGTGTCTTTTTGGGATGCTCTTGACAGCCCCTGAGTCAGGATGCATTGAAGGAAATTCCAAGGAACTCCCGAAGACCCACTGGCATAATAACCCCGTGCCACATCCGTGGGGCTCTGCTCAGACATGGAGGCACAAGTCCGCTGTCTTCCCGGACCCGACAGACCTCCTGCGGATTCTGTCAGTCTTAAATTTCAGCTTTGCGGTGACTTCTGGTTCTCCCCACCACGTCTTTTATTTCACCTTTTACCCCGTGTCCCAATTTCCTTCCCTCCCACACCCCTTCTAATCCAGGACTAGAGTTTTGACACTTTAAAGCCAATGTTGGCTCCTTCCAATTTTGGAGATCCTGTTGCGACACGTTGTTGGTCGGATCGTGTCCCCAAACTCGTAAATTGAAATTCTCTTCCCTAGTACCGCAGGACGTGATCTTAGCTAGAGCTAGGATCTTCGCACATGGTCAAGTAAAAATGAGGTCATGAGGGTGGCCCCAATCCGATATGACCGGTGTCCTTCGAAGAAGAGGAAGTGTGGAGGCGGGAAGAACATAAGGGGAAGACAGTGCGCAGATTCTGGGAGAGGATGGCCATTCACAAGCAAGGAGAGGAGCCTGGAACAGAGTCCTTCTCCAAACCTTCAGAAGAACCCAGCCCTGCCCACACCTTGGTCTCTGACTTTCAGCCTCCAGCCCCGTGAGATAGCCCATTCTATTGCGTAAGTCCAACAGTCCACTGGCTTTGCTATGTCAGCTCTAGCAGGCTAACCTGCATATCTTCCTGGGGCGTCAAGTACATAGTAAATGGAACAACTGAATGACTGGGATACCCCAGCTCGCATTTCAAAGTAGTATTTGGCACCATGTACAGTGCATCGAAGCTGGAAGGGGGAACCCTAAAACCTGCCACCTTGACCTCCTTTGCTATCTTCTTAGTGTGCAGGCTATCTCTAGGGGAACTTCACGAATCCTCGGCATTTCTCAGAGTATAATTAGAAAAACAAAAAGCAAAAAAAAAAAAAAAACAAAAAAAAAAAACAAAAAAACCCAAAAAAACCAGGACTGCCTTTTACATATCAGGATGCTGATATCTATGGAAGCTGTTATTTGTCCGTAAAACCTTTGCTTAAAGGAAATGTCGCTGGCTTGCGCCCAGAGAGATTGTGTATGTCTGCTGATCTTTCTTTTCAAATAACTGTACTTATTGGAAGAAAATAGAGTTGACAATGACAGTCAAAGGCATGTTGAGGGTAGGAGAGAAAATGCAACTTTATAAAGGTCAGCAATGGAGTAAAAAAAAAAATTGATTGCTAGAGTAGGATCTCAACGTTCAGGTCTGTATTTATTTTTATAAAAATAGAGACACCAAATAGATTCTAAAAGCCATGTGAAAAGTCGGCAAATATTGCATCATGCCCACTTCTTGCTGTCTACTGTGTAAGCCCTACAGTGGGTGAAAAGGAGAAAAATACACTAGTTCCTTGTCGTTTGGCTTTTTCCCCTAGTTGGTGTTAAAGTTATGGAAAAATATACAACACGTATGAAGGGCGAAAGTTATGGTAGGTGGGACATCAGTGTTGATGAGCCAACATTGCATCATTACCTTATTTTAGTCCTAAACCAACTTTAAGAGGTACGTTTCTATTTTCAGAATGTGGATGAGGAAACTGAGGCTCAGAGGGGGGCAGTGAACCGATGGTGTCATTGAGCAAGGGAGTGTCATCGTGGAGTTGGAATTCAGTTGTAAATCTCCAACCCAGGGGGGCAGGTGGTATCTCCTTGAGTGTGGGCAAGGTCTGCCTGAAGGCTGTCGACCCACAGTCACCCAGAACCCCATGCTCAGAGACCCCTGAACACCGCATAATATTTTGCTTTCACTGTCTTGATATTCCTAATGATTTTCAAACCAAAGGTTTGCATTTCCGTTTTGCGCTGTGTCCCGTTGTATAGCCAATGCTGCATTCAGGCGGTGATTTTTGTGTTGTGGGTACACTGAAGTGGGGCGAATGGCATGAGTTTTTCTGCCATAGTTTGAGTTTTATTATTCACTTTGAAATGGTTCAAATCTACAAGCGATGACTGAATATAATGGGATCACTGGGAGATTTCACAGCAAAGGTCTGCACAATCCTTCTGTAGCTGCCAAATCCTCAGGTTCCTTCAGGAAAAGCAGCAATGATGTATTCATACTTCTTCAACTATACTTTTTTTTGGATCTGAAGATTCTTAGAAATAAGAAACTCAGCACTTCAGCATCCCTTTGAGTCATGTCAACGCTTTATCACCATTTAAAGTTGAGGGAAAAAATGAAATGTTTGACCAAAAAGTATATATCAAAGAGAGCATTTATTTTTAGAATTCAAAAGCAAAATAAGACATTTAATTTTTCTGTACCTAGTCGTAAAGAGAAACATTGGTTTTCATAGGAAGACAGGGCGGTTTTGAATCTTTGAGTCAGATAAACTTGGGATCAAATCTTATTATTGGAATTTACTGGCCTATCACTAAGACTACCTAACCTCATTTTCTAACCTATGAAAAGAAAATAAATTTGTTTTTTGCAGAAATATTTTGCACATTAGATGACACATGGCTACCTATGAAATCAACAAGCACATACTATCTATTTAAAATTACTGTATTTTCTTTTCTTTCATGGAGCCATTTCTTTAAATATCTGGTGATATGGCAAGAATGTTTCCTACAAAAGATTAATCATAAAACTTTAAAGAAAGTTGAAACCATGATGGTATCTGATGTATACTCTTAGATAGTATACTTCAGAAAAAATTAAAAAGGTTTAGGTAAAAACTTGTGACCAGGATACAGCAAGTCAAAATAGTTTGAGACCCATCTCAGTTCAAAAGTTGTCTGTGTGTCAAGGTAAGGAATTGAAAGCTGCAAAAAAAAAAAAAAATCAAAAACAATTGTTAAATAGTATATTGGTCAAAAGTGCGACCAATTTGAGACTGTGGATCATGTCTTCCAATTTGCTTGGGTGAAATACTTCACCTGCTCCTGATATGCTCATTGGCTGTTGTGTCTTTAATTTACTATCATTATGATATAAGCAAGCTAGATAAGTACCAGGATCTATTTTTATTTTACTCTGAATGACCAGGTCTGGTGCAGTGCTGTTTCCCAGAATATCTCCCCTGCTTGGTCCCCTGCTTGGCAGAAAAAAAAATAATTAATACATGAGTAAGTGGATATGATGGAATGGTCAAGGGAAAACTCTGTGTAAGAACTGAGGCCTTCTGACATCATCCTGTAATAAGACTTTCTTCCCGTAGAAAGCAGAACCCAGATCTATTCTTCTTTTTTTTTTTTTTTTAACATATAACTTATTATCAAATTGGCTCACATCCAGTGTGTAAAGTGTGCTCTCGGTTTTTGGGGTAGATTCCCAAGGTTCATCGTTTCCATCCATCACCCAGTGCTCATCCCAAGTGCCCCCCTTCCATGCCCATCACCCATTTTCCCCTCTCCCCCACCACCCCCATCAGCCCTCAGTTTGTTCTCTGTATATAAGAATCTCTTATGGTTTACCTCCCTCCATATTTCTTTGTAACTATTTTTCCCCTTCCCTTGCCCCATGGTCTTCTGTGAAGTTTCGCGAGATCCACATATGAATGAAAACATATGATCTCTGTCCTTCTCTGACTGACTTATTTCACTCAGCATAATACCTTCCAGATCCATCCACACTGCTGCAAATGTCATGATTTCATTCTTTCTCATTGCCAAGTAGTATTCCATTGTATATATAAACCACATCTTCTTTATCCATTCGTCAGTTGATGGACATTTAGGCTCTTTCCACAGTCTGCCTACTTAATACAGGTCCTGTGACAAAGTTCATCTCTTCTCAGAACTTTGTCCTTAACAGAGAAAGAGCACAGTAAAGTTATTTTTGCTGTTGTGGTTTAAAAAAAATGCTGGCTAGCTTTTTCATAATTGGACTAGGGGAAAGAAAAAGAAAGAACAGGTGCCATTCATTCAGTTGTGAGAAATGAGGCGCCAGACCATTTCTCATCAATAAAAGAGTAGTTGCGTAAGTCGTCCAATGTAAGTCATCCAATGTAAGTCGTCCAATGTAAGTCGTCCAATGTGAGGAAAGAGGCGAAGGTCTCTTCATTTTGCTCCAATTGCCATGGACAAGGAGGCATTTTGCTCCAGGTGGCTCTGGGAGATGTGACGACCAGGAAAGGAACCAGCCTTTGCGTTAAATTGAGGCTCCGGATACACGTTTTATTAAAACATCGATCACACATATGGCAAACACGGGATGGAGTTGTCAATAATACTGAAAAAAGAAAGTCTTGGGCCAACGGAAATGCTATTTATTGCACAACTGTGTGTGGATCTCAGCTCAGAACTGTCTACAGTTCTCTGAGATGGTGTCAAAATATAACCAAAACAAAAGAAACTTTGTCTATAAGGAATCACAAAATTACCTTATTTCTGTAAGTAGAGCACGGTATGCTATGTTCCGCACATAAGCCACAGTTTCAATAGATTTTATACTGTTTAAATCAGAGGTCAGGTGCAGAGGTTTTGGGACAGAGGGTTTCACAATCTCAGTTCCAGGGTGCATGCGAAGGGGAAATGTTGGGTATTGGACTATTTCGTGTTATTTAAGGTCTGGAGGAAAGATTCTTTACTGCAGTCATGGAATATTCATCCAGACATGAAGGTTCTGAGCTTCTACCTGTCTCAGTTGCGGTCTTAATTGTTGGCACCAGTAGCATCCAAGAGCTCTGCTGGCTGCTCTCCAAACTTCACTTTGTCTCCCACCAAGCCACCCTCTGCAAAGTAAGGATATTTCCTAAAACACAAAACTGATTACATAACTGCATCACGCAGAAATTCATCACTCACCTTGCTGCGGAACGTCCGCTTCAAACCCTTGGCACGTTGCACGGGGCCATGTAAGATCTCACCCCTGTGCTCACACCCAGGTTCTCAACGCACTCGCCGCTCACTCTAACACTGCTCCCAAGTTTGCAGTGTTCCTAACACACCGTGCTTCAGAGCTTTTCTTATGTGGTTCCCTCTGACTACATTGGTCTCTTTACTTGTCCCCCTAATGGGATCTTAGCCTTTAAAACGACCTAATCCATGTGATTCTTTCCCGCACTACCCACCCAAGGCTGAAGGAACGAGCGCTTCTTCTTTGAACACAATGATGTGCGTGCGTGTAACGCATCTTAGGAGTCTAGCTCCCTGGTGGAATGATGGTTACAACTCATGCTTTTGACTCTTTCATATCTTACCATAGTGCATAAGAGACCTGTAAGTTTGGATGAATAGACAAAATGCCATTTTACCAAATTAATCCTGTGCTATGCAAATGACTCTACAACATGCACGGATTTCGGAGGAAGACACTAATTACAGTTTAATGGCTTATTCTCTATGACCATGTCAGGAACACATGTAAACATACATTATGAAAGCGCTCCACACATTCTAAGAACCACTAAACATAAGAAAAGTACTATACCAGAATCAGTGAAAGATACACAGATTACACAAAACAAATGAGGACCAAAACAACAAAACCTGTCTCTGCTAACATCTTGTGGAAAACAAACAAACAAACAACCAAACAGGAACCAAAAACAACAGTCAAACAACGTGCGTATAGAAGTGCATGAATACAAAATCTGCCAAACACACAGAAACATCACCATCTTCTGCGTTCAGCTCTTCGATACCTCTGGACACCAGTGTAACATATTATTGAGCACCTGTTCTGGTCAGCCCTGGGATAAGTGCTAGGAATAAACGCAAAGGAGACTCGGCCCTTATTTTCAAAACCACACTCTGGTGGGGCAATGAATCAAGAGCCTCATGAGTGTAGGGGGGGCTAGGTCGGTGGCAATGCCAGAAATGTCTGGGGAAGCCCCCTTCTGTGACCTGGGATAAGAAGCCTCAGCTAACTCCTGAAGGGCAAGAAGGAGAGTCCAAGGGGAGTCAGTAAGTCTTTCCACGCATCTGTTGCAAAGGACCTGAGGCAGAAGATTTCCTGCCACCTGAGACCTCGGCTTATTGTTTCTGTGGCTGCTGAAATGCGTTATCACTGGATGCCAGGAATGAGTGGGAAATGTATTTTAATAAACAGCTTGGTTTACGTGTATATTTGTACTTATCAAATGCATGCACTGACCCAACATATGTTTACATGTCTTAATTATTTAATCCTTAAGAAAACTCACGAGATAAGTATTCTCATTAAATCTCCGAGTCAAGGAGACTGCAGTGAAGTAAGTCTGAGAAATTCACCAAACAGCATTCAGTCAAAAAGTGACAATAGTCAAATGAACCGGGATCAGAACCCTTAAATTCATATAGACCGATTTCAGGTGGCGTAAGATTGGGATACAGGTTTCGTCTTCTGTGTATTCCCTGCTGATTCTTACCAGGTACCTTTCCTGTACTTGGTCATCCTCAAATGTGTGAAGAGTTTTCATATGGTGCTATATGCTATATGGTATTTGTATAGGATGAGTAATTAAAATCTAGTAAACCAAGAAAAAAAATCTTTTCCTGTAAATTTGGTGCGTGCTAGGAAATCACGTGCTATAAATAAAATGGAGCCCAGAAACCACTGTGCTTTTTCTGACTTCTTCCCATCGCCAGGTAAGATTACCCAACTCTCCTCCCAGATCCCTACGGAAATCTCTAGGGCGCCCTTACATTTTCCTGACAGGTTGACTTCCGGTGCTCAGCTCATTGGTTCTTGGCATCTCTCTCCCAGTGTCCTTCAAGTGGTTGGTGGCGCCATTCTCTGTGCACCAAATCCTATGGCTGTCCTCACTGGTTCCTCCCCTGCAGAATATGGCTGCCCTATATGCTCTCACATTTGGGACCTGCACTGAGGGGTACACAGTTCCACTCTTGGCCATATCCATTAAAACTGAGACAGTCCATGGAGCTGCTTCTAGATTTCTCTCCTCTATGGCTCACAAGCTAAACCAAGCTTCCCTTTTCCTTGGCAAGCCACCTTGTTCTTAGTTCTAGGACAGCCTGTGCAGGATAGGGACTGTCATGAAAACCAAACTAACCTCAGATCAAGGAAACAGAGTTTTCCAATGAAGAGTGGTTAGGCTTCAGCCCAGCAGAGTGACTTCTTTCTCCCACAACAAAGGGACAGTTGTCACTATAGTAACCTAGAAGAATGGAATGAAGGGAAATATTTGTAAAAGCCATCTTTGCAGCCTTAAGATGATCCCAAGACCCAATCAACACAGAGCACTCAAGTGCAGCCATCTTGCACTGTTGTGGGTCAAGAAATTGGAGCTCAGAGAATTTTAATAGCTTCCCCCAGATCACACACCTATTAAGGGCTACCCCTATGACCCACCCCCTCTCAGAGCCTCTGCCTTTCCCTGTTGCTGTGAAACTCAGTAACCCTGGCATTCCCAACAGAGTGCCCTTGGATAAATTTAACTTCTTTCTGTCCCCATTTGAGGGGCCATCTCCAGGGACATTTACAACTCAGGTCTAATAACTTCCTCCAGAGGCCATCAGAACTCCACCAAATGAAAATGGAACTCTTAGATTCCAAATACAGTAAACAATTTTCTCCTCCAAAGACAAAGTACACGTTTGCAAAAGAAACTCTTCCCTGGAAAAGAGGGAAAGAGGGGGTAAAAGGAGAGGTAGGCAGTGGGGGCCCCCACCCCCCCACCTCAGCCCTTCACCCCAGGCAATTTGATTGATTGGATTTTTCTTTTCTTTGGCTTGTTTGTTTGTTGGTTTTAACTGGACTCTCATTTTCACTTGACTCCTTGAAAAATCCCAGATGGAATAACAAAGCTCACAAACTCCTCCTAGCCTCCAGGCTTGCTAAACCGGCCACAAGAAGAAAAGCTGTTAAAATCCCTGTTGAGAAAGGATGGCCATCTGCTTCAACCAGCTCAATCACCTCTCAAATGGCTGTTGATAAGGCCGGATAGAGCTCCTTTCCTATCTCTCAGGCTGAGGCTTAGAGGGAATCTGAGAAGTCAAGAACTCAGCAGAGCTTTAGAATATAACATGAAGGTTTAACTCTTACATGACCAGTAACCAAGTCTTTATCCCCCTGCCTTGTTTTGAAGAACGATTTATCTTCCACCTAAAGTATCATGGAGAAGTATGCACTCCAGAGGTTTCTTTGGAGGGGTGTTTGTTGTAGCTGTTTTGTCCCTAAGAAAACGAAAGAGACAGAGACAGACAGACAGAGAGAGAGAGAGAGAGAGAGAGAGAGAGGAAGGGAAGAGAGAAAGAAAGAAAAAAAGAAAGACAGAAAGACAGACAAAGAAAGAAGGAAAGAAGGAAAGAAAGAGAGAGAAAGAAAGACAAGGAAGGAGGAAGGAAGGAAGGAAGGAAGGAAGGAAGGAGAAAGGAAGGAAGAAGGAAGGAAGGAAGGAAGGAAGGAAGGAAGGAAGGAAGGAAGAAGGGAGGGAGGAAGGAAGGAAGGAAGCAAGGAAGGAAGGAAGAGAGAAAGAAAGAAAAAAAGAAAGAAAGACAGAAAGACAAAGAAAGAAAGAAAAAAGGAAAGAAGGAAAGAAAGAGAGAGAAAGAAAGACAAGGAAGGGAGGGAGGAAGGAAGGAAGGAAGGAAGGAAGGAAGGAAGGAAGGGGAAAGAAAGAAGGAAAAAAGGAAGGAAGGAAAGAAAGAAAGAAAGAAAGAGAAAAACAATGAATCAGCTTAAGAATGAGAGAGCCAGAGAGAGAATGAGGAACACCTGATCTAACTCCTGGTTCAGAAGGTATATTTGGGGGAGACAGGAGTGCTGGAATGTTCCAGCTTTCAGGACGGTACATTCATATTTATAGTCAGTCTGTTTCTGCTCTATCATGTGTGGTAGGGTAGGATATCAAAGGAGGAGGGTCCATAGGACTGCCACCATTTTAAATGAAAAATGTCTCTTCTCCTCATGCATGGCGCTATAATTTGGCACAGATGGAAACTTGTGCTTTTCTGTTTTAGTGTTTCTGTACATTACACAGGCAATAAATACCAGCCAAATCAAGCTGTAATTTCTAAGGTTCCATATAACCCATTTTACCAGTGTCAGCTGCCATAGCTTACGGATCCCCTAGAGAAAGCGGCCCAAGCTCCCAACTTTTATAGGCTGTTTCAAGGAGACCCCAGAAATAAAACATATGGAAAGCACGGCCCATACTTTTAATATCCAGACAGTTAATGCTGCATTTGCTTGTTTCAGTTTACACACTTGCATTGGGCAAACTCTTTCTCTTCAAATGCAGACTTATTTATTTACATATTTAAATTAGTTTTCAGTTGTTGTGAGACCTTTGTCTATTTTCTAGGGCGGGTATACATTGGATGAGAGCTTAGAGGGAGAATTGTTTTGAAATAAGGTAATTGCTTCCCTCAGGATTTGGTCAGGGTCCTACAGGCTTGGAACACAAGAAAACTGGGCTCCTATGTAACCAAGTAAAGAGATTTCTTCCAGTCTTTTAGTGCAATCCTTGAAAGAAAATTTTGAAACAAACAAAAGGATTGATAGATTCAAATCTGGCCCCGCTTCACATCAGAGAGATGAACACTGAATGCCCATCATGAGCAAGGTGTTAGCGGTTTTAGAAGGATTATCTGATTAAATCAGAGCACACTGCAAATTGGGTGATGTTATTTTCATTATACAGATAAAGAAACTGAATTTCAGAATTGCTGATAACCTGCAATTCGCACAGCCAGGATCTGTGCAGAGCTGGAAATGGCATGAGGATTCTTCAATACCAGGTATGTGGATAGATAGATTGATAGTTCAATAGACAGATCGAACGATAGATAATAGGTGGATGGATGGATGGATGGATGGATGGATAGATGGATAGATGATAGATAGAGAGATAGATATAGTGGATGGATGGATAGGTAGGTGGATAGATGATAGATTTCCATCTTTCTTTTAAGAGAGAAGGTGGCAGAAGGATCAAGGCAAGTTAGCACCCCCTTTGCTCACAGTTGGCTAAGACTTTACAAGGGGGACTTCCCAGATGAATTTTTAACAATCTTCCAACCCTGTGCTTCCAACAGACTGTTTCCACAAGGGTGCCAGTGGAAACTTAGTTTTCATTGGGATTTTAGAGGTGTGGGAACTAGGCTTTTACTTATTTGCAGAAAAGTCCCTTAACGTGTTTTGAGGGAGTTCCTGGCGCATTCTTGGGAGGAGCTTGATCCTCCCTTATGAAATCAAATGTTTCAAATAGGTATGTGACGGACACAAACCTTCGTTTTGCACATTCTTCTCTTTCTAAATTATAACCAGGAAGAAAATAATTTTAAATGTATGAAAAAGCACTTGTAACAAATAATATCTAAAAATATTGCTACATCTCATCATGTTGTGGTGGCTTCTCTTTTCCCCCCGTGATAAAACCCAATCCTGCACACACCCAGGCTTTCTGAAACCGGCCTTGCACACTTTCTCCATCAAAGCTCACGTCTTGCTGTTTGGCAGACCATCTCCTTAAGGGATGGTCAGTGAGGCTCCTCTGAGCCCCCTTCTGTCCTGTCTTTGTTCTGCAACCCAGTCTGAAGGGAGGATCTGCTCTCTCATGCACCCCACTCCTTGCTATCTGAGCAAGCTCTCCATCCCCCGACATCTAGGTCCTTGGCCTGCCTTTAGCAAGCGTCTCCCTGCCCTGAAGTCCCCCTTAGCAATGTCCTTTCCGTGGACCCCCTCGCTCTGCTCCTTGGCTCTGAATCCCCCTCGTCTTGGCCGTATGAGGAGCTGAACATGTTCTCTCCACCCGTTGCATTGTGTTGACCAAAGTCTTCCTTACCGTCTTCATAAGGGTCGGAATAACTTTTTCTTGATCGTCTTTCCTCACCAGATATCCTGTTTTTAACAATACCAAAATGCTTTCTCATTTTGTGAAGAAGCCACACTCTGCTTTTTCTCTGTTTCTATACCTTTTTACATGTGGTTCCTTTTTTTTCCCTTTTATAATTTTTTTCTAATGTTTTATTCAGTTTTTGAGAGAGAAAGAGAGAGAGAATGAACAAGCAACGGAGGGGAAGAGACAGGGAGACTCTGTAGCTGGTTCCAGGCTCTGAGCTGTCAGCACAGAGTCCGATGTGGGGCTCGAACTCACAAACCATGAGATCATGACCTGAGCCAAAGTCCAGTGCTCAACCCACTGGGCCACCCAGGTGCGCCCACATGGTTCCTTTTGAAATGCTCCTTCCTTTCTTCTAAACCAGGAAACCTTTGCTCTGTATTTAAGGTTCAGCCCAGATGTCACTTCCATTGAGTTCCCGAAAGCTCTGAATTTATCTTTGTTAGGCTGTTTATTATCTGTATATGAGTTTGCTTGTCTGTCTCTCCTGTTTCGTATGGGCTCCTTGAGACGGTTTCCACAAATCATTAATGCGTGTTGCACATTCTCCCCTCTCACCTCCTCCAAGCACAGCAGGGTCCAGGACATCAGTTCCAGCAGGGACCAGAGGTTGCTCAGGACAGGAATGAAGGCAGACGACAGAGAGCTTCCTTTCAAAAGCAATCATACTCTCTTTTTTCAAGAAGTTCCATGAGATTTCACTAGGCAGCTCTCGGTTCATGTTATGTTTTAATTCTCCTTAAAAAAAGAATCCATATTTAAGACTTGTCACCAATGTATGCTGGCCTTCCCAAATGTTTCAAGTTGTTTTGTTTTTTTTTTTCTTCTTTTTTAGATTTTGGAAGGTGTGCCTCTGTGTTCTACTTTGGGATAAGGATTTCCCTTTTTTTGTAACTTATGCTAAACATAATTACCTATCTCCTCTGGACCCTAAATGGCAGATTCACATGATATCCTTTCTCACCTTGGTTGACTGCCTTTTTTTTTTCCTCCCCGTTCTTTCTAGTTCCTGACAGAGGAGATCCTGTATATAGTTGGTGGAAGAATTCTTTGATGGACCCCAGTTTTAGATTTTCCTAAAGATATATTTCTTGGCTACTTTGTTATGAAGGCTGATGACACCGTATTCAAATGACTATCATCTACAGTAACTATGTAACATGTATGACTGGCTCCTTCCCACCTTCCCGTTCCCTTTCTTTTAATTGAGGATGAACACTATCATACCCATTCATTTTCAGGTTCACTTGGAAAAAAAAAACAACCTTTTAACAACAATCATTTAAAAACTCCGTCTTTGTATCAGACACTTAGTTAACTTCTCCCTTAAAGGGTTGCACAACCCCGCCATGTGTCATTCTATCTATTTTTAATTTTTATTTTTCAGTTGAGCAAAATCAGGCAGGTGGTATGTCCCATAACTTGTAACTCGAAAGGGCAATCCGGGGACTCCAAGGCTGGTTAGGTAGCTTCATCTCACGCCTGCCCACACCTCCACATCTGCCACCTAAGAGGAGGGGTGTATTTCGTTCCTCACGACTTTATATAACTTTAGTTCTCTCCTAAATTATTCACCTGCTATATTTTTTAAATATATGGTTTTAAAAATATCTAATTTTTAATTTTTATTTTGAGAGACAGTGTGAGCAGAGAGGGAGGGAGGGAGGGGCAGAGAAGGAGGCAGAGAGAGAATCCCAAGCGAGAGAACCCCTCCACATTCAGTGTGGAGCCCCACGTGGGGCTTGAACTCATGAATCCTGAGCTCATGACCTGAGTGGAAATCAAGAGTGAGAAGCTTCAGGACTGAGCCCCCCAGGTGCTCCTCCTCTAATGACATACGTTGAAATCGTTTTGTATCAGGTCACATTTAAAGAATAAAAAATGCTCTTGCTTTCATTTAGAGGAGCAGCTAATGAAGTGATGTCATTAGTTTGGGTACACAGTCGTGTTCAGTTTGACCTCTGTTTGGCCAGCTCGTATTGGGGCCTTCACATCACGGGTGGAAAGGAGAAGTGCGCAGGTGTGGATGAAAGACAGCCAGGGCAGGAAGCGCGGATTGGGAATCCAAGTTCTTATTCCCGGTCGTCAGTAGAAAATGTGGTGATGCACTTTGAAGTCAGGTCGCTGTGGGTCTCCAGGGTACTGTCCCTAGTTACGTAAACTTGACCAAGTTGTCTGAGCTCTTGGGGCTCCGGCCTCCTGACCTCGGGCCAACAGCGCCTGTGGTGTGGGGCCATTTTGGAGGAATCATGAGGTCCCAGCAACAGTACCCATATTCCATAAAGCCTTTGCCTTTGGCCATTAGTTAGCTTTCTGACCTTTAGGGCAGTTTCTTAACTTCTCTGTGACTGGCTTTCTTCTTGTCAAACAGCAGTATTAATACCTGTTTTATCTATGGTTAGAGGTTTTTATAAGGGTCAAATGAGATAATAGACTTGAAAGCATTTGGAAAATATCCAAATGTAAGCTGCTATGATTGAAGGTTCTGATGGCCATTCTAACGACACCAGAGAGGGGGCGCTGGGGAGAGACAGGCTGCCCGACGCTTTACTCCAGGCATGACAGTAATTCCAGTGACTGTTTTGTATTAAAAACAGGGTTTTATTTATATTTGTCAATATAGGTACAAGATAGGAGCCTTACAGATTTTTTCCCCCTAACTTCAAAGGAGTTTTCTGCCTATTATATGTTGTAGTCTTTTTCTGTTGCTTTGCTAGCTATACAACTTTTATGATAAAGTTGCATAAGTTTTGCCCCTCAAGTCTGTTTTATTATTTGTTATTAAACCGGACATATGCTTATTCACGTATCTCTCACCCTTTGAGGATGTCAGCATATGCTTTCTTTTGACAGCTCATACGAAGAGAAATCAACTTTATTCTTCAGCATGGGTTAGGTTTAGAGAAGGTATCTTTCCTTAATTTGTGTGCATGGGACGTATCCCTGTAAGATTTCCCAACGTCCTACAGCGCTCTTAGGGAACCACAAAAAACTGAAAGGGCGTTTAACGTTTGGGCACAGGTGTCTCTGTTAAATGAGTTGGAGGAATCCATGGATTAAGGAACACAATTCCCCGAGGAATTTTCCCCTATCGGGTGTTGGACTGTGATTGCAGCAGAAAAACAGAAAGTTGAAAGCCCTGTGTGGGAAGAAAAAGAATCAGAAAGACTCAATTATGCAATCTGCTTAAATGTAATCAGATGGCAGGAGAGACCATATGCAGGAGATTGTCTCCGTGTTCTCCAGTGTCACCTTGCATAAAACACACAAAAATAAGTAAATAAAAATTCTGCAAGTTAAAGGAATTTAGAAAGATTGTTTTTCTTTTCTCTCTCTCTTTCTTTCTTTTTTTTTTTTTCCTTTTTATTTGAAAATGATCCTGCCATCTCTTAAAAATTTCTAAGCGACTCCAGCCTGGTACATATATGCGCTTCAATTCACGGTTCCGAATAGATCAAACCCTGACCGGCCCTTTCTCTAGGCCTGGAGAGCACGTGTTGCCGTGTTGAGAACCCATCCAAGCTCGATGGTGTGGCCTTTTCAAATGGAACTGAAACCATTTGGTATGCAAGTTCTTTTTGGTCGTGGCCAAACACGACTTCCTGTTTCTGAAGAGAAAGGCTTAAAAAGTCTCATAAAAAGACTCAAAGGGCTTCTTGGATATCAAAGGGTCCTTACAAAACATTGTTTGACGAGTTAAGTGTATGGAATAAGAAACACACGGAATTCATTTCCTTTAAAATGCACATGGGATTAAGAATTATGGAGAAAAGGGCTTTAGGAAAATACATTTGAGTTTTTATCAAACTTAACTTACAATATGTACAACATAACCTGAATTGCATTAAATATATAAATCATGACTAAAATGATCTCTTAAAATATATAACTGTTTATATACGCGAATGCACGCATACGGAAGATGAACTTACGAAATACCGTGATAGATGTTCACGATGCATAATAGAAATTTACGTCCCAATGGATATTCTTTTCAAAATGGACACCTTACAAGGCTCTCACACAAGGCAAAGGTCTTACATCACTCTGTCTCCCATCCCACCACCACCAGCTACAAACAGCATGCCTTCTTTGTTTAGAAGTTGTCTTCAGGGTTTGGAAATATTATTTTGAATGGCTTCAGTCTTCATTTTATGGCTATATTTGGAAAAATCAGATTTCATTTAGAGTCAAGTCTCATGTATGAATTAAGTGATAAATCTGGGAATTCTAATTTAGGCTTAAGAAAATCAAATGTGATTTCATTGTGGGTCTCTTAAACTGGTTCTGCGACAGTCAAAACAGAGGAGATCCAAAAGTATTTAGAGCAATGGCATCATTCTTAGAAGAAACGTTCAGACTCATCAGATGATTATTTCAAAGGATGATACCCATTTACATGGATATATTTTGTGACATCTGTTCAAAACAAATCCCATTGCTTTATAATGGCTATGTGTTTTGATGTGTGTGTTTGCACGTTAGCATATAAAAGATAAGAGGGAAAACATCAAAACATTGACAAGGGGAATCCCAGAATGGCGGGATTATGGGTGATTTTTGTTTTCTTTTTTGTACTTCTCAATGAGCAATGTTTTTTTCAATTTCCTCCTCGAGTACTCAGTGCTTTGCTGGTAAGCGTTTAACCGCTGGCTCTCGAGACAGACAAACAAAAGCAAACTCTGATTTGTAGGGTTTGCCAATGTCCGTGGTGTAAATATTCCCACTACGGTTTCTTTGGTTATCAGCTTGACATCATTGACTGCACTACTAGAACGAGATTTGCCTCCCACACCCCACTGGGACACCTGTGCCTTTCACAAACAGGAGGACATTTTGTGTCAACAGAAAAAGAGAATACAAGATGGTACATAAACTATCACTCTAGATTTTTTATCATGTGTTTTTTAATGGGAAATATTACATTAAACTCTTATGGGTATTTCTGTATGGTGATATTGGAAGACATATGGCATTTTTGATCTGAGAATTAATCTTCTAATTAGGTTGAGCATATACTCTATTTTCTAAATTCTAACACACTTAGGAGTCCAAAGAGGCATTATTATGAGTTTTGCAGGGAAATGGGTTTTCCCTGGAAAACCAGGAAATATGGTCGTCCAACTTACCCTTAGCATCTTGAGAAACCCTAGCCCTGAGCGGCACTTGACTCTTAGTTTGGTATTGAAGGAGGGGCTGTGCACCGAATTCTGACCTCGCTCTTTCTGGTCTGTTTAATGTGTATTAATCCCTGATATGTGATGAACACGGTGATAAGTGGTAGGAAGAAGAAGCCCAAACCAGCATGGTTCAGCATAGTTTGGTAAGATTAAAAGAGATATTTTATAAGGCCCTGAAGACTGTCACAAAGGCTGAGACTTCAGAATGGAAGGGGGCTCTCTTGTTCCTCTGCTGTCCCTCCACTGTTTCCCACTTTTCCTTGAGACAGGTGATCAATTCACCTTTATTTAGTCAGAAGCAAGGAAACCCTCTGGATGTCAAGCCCGAAGCTTCACTTTCATTTCCACGTTGAATCTGGAAAAACGGCATCTTTTTCCCGCCTAAACATCTACATCAATCCTATGTGTCACTCCAACATGGAATCCTATGCATTATTTAAGCCTTACCTCAATTCTCATGCCCCTTTTGAAGGGCAGATTGCAGGTTGATCAAAATAATCTCTCTCTCAAAGGGATTCTTAAAGTCCTCGGTGTTGGTGCCATCCTTTAGTCGATTCTTATTGGTTCTATCTTATCATTGAGTATTTGTACTTGGTACTTAGTATATACTCTCTTTCATTCAGTCAAGTCCCCTGTATGTTTTAATTTCTCAACTAAATTGAAAGCTGAAAGCTCTGTGTAAACCGGATTTTTGATCTAATATCTGCCATTCTTTACAAACCGCCTCATATGTTTTGCTCATAGTAATAGCTAAATAAATCTTCATTTATAAATGGATTGAACACTACTAGGAGTACACATGCTAGGCATGGTATAGGCTGGTGAATCCCTGAGAAAACTCTGGATGTCTTCATATAAGCAAGACATTTAATAAATTCGGATCTCACTTTATACAACCAGGTGGCAACTCTGGTAACTCAGAGGGAAGTGAGAAACATAACCTAGCTCAAAGTGAGCAAAGCCTTGGACTCACCAAATGTAAGCCTGTGCATTGGTATGGGTGCTGTTTGGGTAATAACTTTTTTTTTTAAATTTTTTTTTAACGTTTATTTATTTTTGAGACAGAGAGAGACAGAGCATGAACGGGGGAGGGGCAGAGAGAGAGGGAGACACAGAACCGGAAGCAGGCTCCAGGCTCCGAGCCATCAGCCCAGAGCCCGACGCGGGGCTTGAACTCACGGACTGTGAGATCGTGACCTGAGCTGAAGTCGGAAGCTTAACCGACTGAGCCACCCAGGCGCCCCGGGTAATAACTTTTTATATAATAGTTCACATGCATATTTTGCAGTAACAGGAGTTCAGGGCAAGGAGTCCAGGGGTCCAGAGCCAACCCCTGTCTGTCACTAGCTGGTGGGTGATCCCACCAAGGAAAGCTGGGGGCTTAGCCTCTTATTTGGCCCCATAAGGTCTGCACTGATAGGATTCCAGGCTGACCTTTGGTTATGTTGTCTGGCTCGGTTCCCTGGCGAACTGGAAAGGGTAAAATCATTCCTTATGCTCCTAAGCAAGCTTCCTTTGGATAAAATGGCCGCGGACTGGACCTTTGTCTCTGAACTGAAGGAAGGAGCAAATCAACCATAAATACCTGGTAGATACGATGCTTTGGGCTTTCCCAAGTGGGCTACTTCTCGTAGAGGATCCGTCCTCGTGCCTGTGAATTTGTGAATTGTGAAAGGGACTGACTTCTTTTAAGGCCTGAGGTTTTAGTCCAGAAGCTTCTAAAGCAGGGCAGCTCCGCCATCTCCCTGAGGTGGGCCCCCTCTCCTTGCACCTGTGCTGATCGTGAATCTGTGTGGCTGCCAGGACCCTGCTGGGGGGCAAGCTTGGGGTCCCCCTCTATTCTTCCGAGCAAATTAGAGCAAAGGGTGACCCTGAGCCGGCTTGTGTGTGGGAGTATTTACTCCTCGGTGGGCAAAGTCCTAGTAAGGAGTGGATATGAAGTCTTTGCGACAACTTTTTAAATGTACTTTTGCTTCCAGGGTTTTCTGTGTCGATTAAAGCAAACCTCTCACACACGCCTTCTCCAGGTATGTTTTCACATGCGTGTATAAGCTACAAAAGACGTCCATGAAAATATTAAGAAATGTATTCTGTCTTGTTATAATTGCGTACTCGCTCAACATGTGATTATTATATGGCGATTACATAAAAAGGGGTGACTTTGAAATAATTATTTTTGCCCTCAATGTTTCTTCAGGATCTAGCATTCTGTAACCTCTGAGCTTGGGTGTGCATCATGGTGTGCCCATTACTAATATCAACTAACTCCTGTCATCACTAACGTTGTTACCAACCGAAAAAACAGCAAATTCTCAGGATTCCCCACAAACAATATTTTCCTCGCATGTTAACCTGTGAAAACTAGGGCAACCAAGGGTTGGCTGAGGCTAGTTTGAGAAAAGGTGACTTCTCCGGAAGTAAACCAACATACACACAAAAAAGCGTATGCATTTATTGCATATTAAGTGTTAGAGTTCTATGTGTGGAGTTAACCCATGCATTTAGATCTGAGGGTGAAGATTTTCAAACTCTAGGCTATAGCGGCCTTTTAAAAATTAAAGCCACCCACTCTCTTCTCATTCCTCCTGACCCCCTCTCGACAGAGTGGTTGCTCTTGGGCCGTGGGGCTGTGCCGAGTGATGGAGAGGGTAACTGGACCTCCCTCTACACGCATACAGCTTTGTTGACAAAAATCCTGCAATTTCACCCAGAAACCTGCTGGAAGACAGTCCTGAGTGGAAGGGGGCGGGGTAATCAGTACTGTGTGTCACAGATTCTTAGCTGTCACCCACCAGAGCGGACGCTGAGTCTATACCACCGTACGTGACTCAGTCAAACGATTCAAATTTCATCACATATTAAGCAGAAATTTGGATCCGGGCGAAGGGCTCACGAGGGGTGGGCACGTCCGATGTTCTCAAGTAACCAAGAGCCGCTCAGCTGTTCCAGGCTGGGCCCAGGCATCTAACAGGCGAAAATGTTGGCATCTGAAGAATGTTTTTGCTCTCAGAAATCGTTGTGATTTTCCTTTGCATGGATGGCACATTATCTTTGAAACACCACATAGGGAAGGTACAGGAAGCGACGCGCTGCCTGCTTCTCAATGCGGCCTCGATCAAGACTATTTAGAACATGTGTTACATTTAAAAATCCCACAAAGTGTCAGAAAAGAGAAAATGAGGGATCAGGAAGAAAGGAGGCGTCAGGAGAAAAGGAAGCCGAGGTTATTACGGTCTGAGACATCACACACAAAGCTTTTCTTCTGCCGGGGCCCCTTCCTTATTTCAGTTTTCCTGCCCACAGACTTTCCTAAGGAGGCAACTACAAAGAGGCTGGGGATTTTTTGAGCATCTTGAATAGATCAGAGGGAATTCAGATGAATTGAGAGGAAAAGTGCCCCAATCATTGGAAGGTCAGGGCCTCCACGAAAGCAACGGCAGACATTCATGAAGCAACAGCTATTGCTAAGAAAGGAAGGGGGAGGGGAAGGAAGAGAAAGAACCAGCAAGCCGAAGAGCAGAAGTGCAGGAAGGGGGGAAGACTCATGGCGTCAGGAAAGGAAGGGAAAGGAAGCCGGTGGACGGAGGAGGACGGAGACAGAGAGGAACGGAGACCCAGCTGGCCAGGGGAGGACGGACAGCCCATTCTGAATACTGAACCCGTCAAAACAAGGCAGAGTCTGAACCCCTGGTTTCTTATGGAGCGTTTCTCTGGATGCAAATGTGTCAGTTTGCAGTGAGGGGCTCCTGTCTTACCAAAACGGGCCAATGCACAAAATCGTGAGTTAGACACCTGTGAAGCCATTTTTTTGGCTTTTTTTTTTTCAAAAAAAAAAAAATCTCTCCATACTCTTAGGAGTGCTTTTAGAAGCTAGATTCTGTGTAATGCCTTCAAGTGCCACGTGCTTTCCTTAGCAGGGATCTAGGCTCAGTAAAAACAACACTGGAGGAGCCCTGCAATCACTATCCTTTTGTAACTAACCCATTATTCTTCCTCCTGGTGAAATTGAACACGTGACCGTTGGGCGTGTAATTTGCTACGTTTTCCTCTCTGTGTCAATATCAGCCCAACATACGTTGGGACTAATGAATGTATAAAATCATTCATATCTTTCAAGATGAAGGGCCCAAGGCATTTTACCCCAAATTCAATCTCAACCTCTGATTTCTAGGATTTTTTTTCTCCCCTGAAAGACAAGATAGATACAGACACAAAGAGGAAAAGAGAAGCCTGAAACCCATCTGGCGGACCTGGGGGCAGGGCAGTAATGGCCATATTGCCTTCACTTTCATCTTCTCGGACTTGGTTCCGAGGGAGCAGGTGGAGTGAAGTGCGGGAGCCACGGCACTGTCTCTGGGACAAGGACCCACACAGGGCAGGAGGGGAGACAGCTTGTGTATGTCAATGCCCCGAAGGGATTTCATTCAACAGCTTCACAAAATGGCTCTTCAGAATTGCCTATTTTGTGGAGTATTATCATGATTCAGTGCGTGAGGAGGCTTCACGGTCCTCAACCTCCATGTCAGTTGGGAGGTAATGATGAGTTCAGACCCCACTTCAGTCAATCACTGCGCCCCCCACCCAAGCCACTTTCTACAGGGATTGAACGTTGCCAGTGCAGAATGCGCAGGAACATTTGTCATAGATGTTTCAATATGCAGATCAGCACTGGAGACTTGAAAATATGTATCATGTTGAAGCCCCATTGTGTCAAGGACCCATTTCTTTAAATTAGTTCCTGTGTATGAATTTAGAATTCAGTAGACTAAATCAGCTTCAAGGAAGTAGTCAAGGGGTAGTGATTAAACAGTATATACTTTTTCAAGCTGCTAATGTGACAAAAAGTAACACTACAGTCAATTATTTAAAAATGAATTTCTTAAGAATTGAGGAAGTGCATGTGGTAATAGTCAATTCTGTATGTGGCTGCAAAAGAAATTAGGATATAAGTAACGTGAAGAGGTCCTAACTGAGAAATAATCACTCGTCATATCTCAGTTCTTAAAGAACAGAGCGCAGGTTTTTCATGATGGTTGCCCAGATGGCCGGTCGGGGAAATGGAGAGCTACTGAGATGTGTGTGGGGCTCTCCACCCTCGTAGGCCTCCCATCCATCCATGTCTGCTCCATGCCAAATGGAGTAGGGGCTGTGACACCAGCCATGCGTGACTTCCTTTCTCCTTTTGCCCCTCCTTCCATCTGGCCTGGGAAGTGCTCTGACACATGGGTTACCTTCTACCCCTCCCCGCAAATTATGCCACCAGCTGGCAGAGGGGCTGTGTTGGCGGGAAGTAGGCGACGCTGTGGACCATGGCCAACCATTACCACTCAACCCAACATCTCTCCTTCCTCTTCCTTTTTTCCTCTCCTGGCTTCTCATCCCTGTCCTGGATATTCTTAGAAGAATGAAGTTAAGAAACAAAATAAGCAAAGGCAATAGTAAACCTTCCAGAACATTCCATATTGTAATGACATTGCGGATGTTTTCTGGAGTTTGGTCGATTTCTGTGTTGCTCTGCCTCCTTGCCAAACACATTCTAAGAGGGCAAAGATTGTCGTGATACATTTCTGTGGTGATTTGTTCACTGTACTCACAACACACCACAATTTCGCTCATATTCTTTTCCCCAAATTGGGCCTATAGAAACCAACCCCCACCATTTTTCTCTTACTTAGCCAAACTATGGCATTTCATTGACAAATTCCTTGTGGGATGTAGAGGTTACACTCTGTTGGAAGTTTACAGAGTTGAATGTGACAAGGCTTGTCAATATGGTGGCGATTTTTCTGCCATCTTTGGTTTTTAATAATTAGATTCTCAACTACGAGGGAAGGGCCCGTGAGCATAGCATAGAAAGGAATGGTTCTGCCATGTCACCAAGTGGAAGAATAAATAACACCACAAAGCATCAAAGCAACAAAAGTGACTTTCCACAGACTCAGTTCCTTGTAGGCAGGAAGCATAGCATAATGGTTACTGTCAGGTTAAATTCAGCATCTCAGCTTTTTCCATTTACCAGTTGTATGGTCTTGGACAAATTCTATGATTGCATAAATATCAGTTTCTTTATTTGTAAAACGGGAAAAATACTACCATTTTCCTAACAAGACTTCGGTGATTTTAAAAATTAATCTGTCACATGTGCTTAGAATAATGTCTGGAACAGAGCAACTTCTCAAAAAAATTGTTAGTTATTCTCCTTATTTTTATTTTATTATTCTATCATTGTCTTGCCTATGATCTCATGGCCTCTAGCACAGATTTGGATTCCTTGCTCAATACACATTTGTTGATTCTTAGTTTATTTGATTTATGAGTTAATATTCTTTGTTTAATGTTTGAAAACACATGTACTTAAATGTGAATATTTAAACAATGCAAACAGTATACACTAAGCATCAAGTTTCCTACCCTACACTCCAAACTTATCCCCTTTAGGCAATTACTGTCAGCAATTATTTATATGCCTTCTAAATTATGTGTGTTGTGTATTCCTTTATAAAAAATTCTGCTGACACTATTTTTCTACCCGTCCCCAAGCCCACCCCTCTTATCTTCCCACCAAAAGTACTCACTGTCTTGAATTTTATATTTGTTTACCTGGTATTCCTTTTCAACACTTTTACCATACATAACTCTCCTTTTTTTTTTTTTTTTTTAGTTATGCTTATTTTAAGCTTTGTGAAAAGGTTATCATTCACCTTTTCTGGGCTTATGTTTTATGTTTTAATGAAATGGAGTACAGGATACATATTTTTCAGCCTTTTATTTTTCTCTTAACAACAGTCATTGATTTTTTAAAAATACTTGAGTCAATTATCTGATGAAAATAGTTCCCATAATTATAAATTGATGACGATAGGATTAAGATCAATTTTTAAAAACAATTAGGTCTAGAAGTAATATCATTTTAGTGTATCTTTAAAACATTTTCTTTTTTTTTAAGTTTTATTTATTTATTTTGAGAAAGAGAGAGAGTGCCAATGGGGAAGCAGCAGAGAGACAGGGAGAGAGAGAACCCTAAGCAGGCTTTGTGCCCTGAGCCTCACACAGGGCTTGATCCCATGAAATGTGAGATCATGACCTTAACGGAAATCAAGAGTCGGATGTTTAACCCACTGAGCCACCCAGGTGTCCTTAAAACATTTTTTTTCTCTTCTTCGTTCTCTAACATATTTGGGAACTGAATGGTTAAACACTGATATTATTTCAAAGATAGGAAGGTAGCGAACAACTGTGAGAGCTGAGTTCAAGTCCACTGCTCATGAACAGAGGGCCACAGCAGCGCTGGAGGTGAGGGTCACACCACATCTACTAGAGCTGCAGGCATATTTATTATTTAGGATAATAGCTTAATAATGGCTCTTGCACAGATATGAATGCTGTCGGGTGATCTTAAAATGCAATTAACAGTTTTGCTTCTAATCATTTTGGTTAACCCTTCAAGTTCTTATTAAAATGGGTACAATGTTGATGGGGTGCCTATATTAGCTGTTAAAAAATAAGCTTCTGGTACTTTCCAAGCAAAACCAATTCGACTAGCAGCCCTAGAGATGTGGGAAAACACACTCTAAATGCCGTGCTTGCAATCCAGTATTGAAACAAATTCCAGCCATGTCAAGATGCTGATTAAGAGACCTCTTGGAGCCAGCTGAAAATCACAGTGGAATGGTGAGCGGGCAAGGCAACTGAGAGTTCGCACCTAGGGCCCCTTTCGGAAGTGTAGACATTTCAGAGTGCCTTTGTAGCCTGGGAAAAGCCGGAGGCCATGGATGAATCAACTCTATAAAAATGCATGTTTGGTACTTTTCATGCATTCACTTTATCAAATCGCTTTATAGTCAGTGTTTAATTTGCTTCCCGCTTTGCAGGAGGACAGAGAAAATATCTGACTTAAGAACATCTAGATAGATACGGCCAAAACACGGAGAGAAGACTGGTTTGTGTTCATACGGACGCCAATCTAAGGGATCTTCTGGTATCAGGTTGCTGACTGGTTTGAAGGCTTTATTTTAACCCCCGCCTCCTCACTCCCTCCCTCTCTTCTTACCTTCCATCCTTGTTGAAAACCTACTACATAGGCCAGGCCTGATACAGACCAGTGTTGGGCTCAGCCTCTTGTACTCGAAGCAAAAAAGAAACACAATTTTGGTTATTTTTAGTGTGTGTATTTATAAAGGGAGGGTAGGTTTGGGGGATGAAGAGTGAAGTCAAAGGTACGTAGCAAATGACTTAAACATCTGAGTGTAACTAGAACTCCCTCTACTCACCCACTTGGCACTATGTATAACATGTCTTAAAAAAAAATCTTAGGAGGAAAATGAAACAGAAAATCCCTTTCAGGATGGACAAAATAACTCTGCGTTTTGGCTACAACCTACCCAAACAGACAGGAAGTAGAAGAATTGATTTACCGGTGAATGGAGAGAACAGGGGTGTATCACCAACATGTGAACCAAGAGGCGTGAAACAAATTTTGATTTCTCTCTTCTTTAGCCCCTCTACCAAGTGATTATACCCTTTGCTATCAACAGACTGAGAGGGATGGCACAAGCCAGGGCAAATCATTTGATTCTAGGTTTTTGGCAAGCATAAATAGTCTTCTTTCAGAGTGACTGGGTAAAGGCAAAAGTAACCAAAATCATTGAAGACGGAGAGCAAAATACAAAGACAAGGTGAGTAATTACAGAAACACAGTCCGTGGTTGATACACTGGTCCTATCATTAGGTTACTTAGGGCTTTTTTCTTCTTTCCTTCTTTTTTTTTTTTTTTTGAGTTTACTTATTTATTTTGAGAGAGAAAGCGTGGGCAGGGGAGAAGCAGAAAGAGAGGGAGAGAGGGAGAATCCCAAGCACTCCTTGCCTTCAGTGTGGAGACTGACTCTGGGCTCGATCCCGCAAACCGTGAGATCGTGGCCTGAGCCGAAATCAAGAGTCAGATGCTTAACCAACTGAGCCACCCGAGTGCCCCTGGGCTACTTATTCTTATTAACCAGACACAATAATAGAGAATCTTGAAAACATTACACTACTTGGAAGAAGTCAGTCAACCATATCTTGCACTATTTTGCATATATGAAAGGTCCCAGGGACACCTATAGAGATGCAGAAAAGTGGTTGTCTGAGACGGGGAAAAAGAAAAACTGGTAATGCCTAGGGGCTTATTTTTGAGTGGAATTATATTGTGGTGGTAGTCGCAGCACTGTGTGAAGATACTCAAACCCACTCAACTGGACACTTAAAACGGATGCATTTTATGGCATACGAATTAAATCACAAAAAAGCTCAGAAGAACCCCCCCCCCAAAAAAAAGATGAGTAAATCTAGGATGAGGATCTTCTCCAGCCCCTAATGGCTGGCACAGTCTCCTGAGTGAGCAGCAGAAGACTCACCCTGGAGTAGGAACCGGCTCGAGACCCCTCTTTGGGCCCTCTACTCCGATCTGCATTCAGACCCTTCCTTGAGGGCGGACCCTGAGCAGGAGGCGGCCGCAAGTCTGCACCAGCATGAATGGGGGGAAGAAATGATACGAGAGACTGGTCAAGGAAGGAACAAGAGAACTAAGAGATGTTTGTTTTCTGGTTGTCTTGTAATATCTGTGTTCTTTCGAGAAGATCCTTCCCTACGCCGGTGGCTTCATTGTTCTCTTGGAATCTGTTTCCTGTAATGGATTCTCCTCCTTGGAAATGGATTGAGTTAACACAGGACACCAGCCTTCAGCTGCTTAGAGGAAATAGGGTCTGACTGCCACTGTGGAGTCCTCCTTTCGGCCTCTTTTGGTATTTATTCTTCAGGCATGAAGGTTGAGCTCATAATACTGCTAAGTTCACGGTTCACTATCATCACCAATTTGTGCAAAAGCCCTTTCTAAAAATTTTATTTCTATCCATTCTTATACTCATGATCTATTTCCGTCTCACAATTTTGGGTAGGTGGGCGGGGATGCTGTTCCTGCACTGACTTTGCTGGTAAAGAACCACTTATGTGCGGTTCTCACGTGGTTTTTTTGTTTGTATGTTCTCTTTGAGGCCGAGAGTATTTTTTATTTCTTTTTTTTTTCTTGTTTTTTTCTTTTTTCTTTCTTTCTTTTTTTTTTTAATTTTTTTTTCAACGTTTTTAATTTATTTTTGGGACAGAGAGAGACAGAGCATGAACGGGGGAGGGGCAGAGAGAGAGGGAGACACAGAATCGGAAACAGGCTCCAGGCTCTGAGCCATCAGCCCAGAGCCTGACGCGGGGCTCGAACTCACGGACCGCGAGATTGTGACCTGGCTGAAGTCCGACGCTTAACCGACTGCGCCACCCAGGCGCCCCAGAGGCCGAGAGTATTTTTTAATCAATACAAATGGCATTTGTTATGAATGCCTTGTTATAATCCTTTTAGTCTCTTGCCTATTTGAATAGCACCATAAGACTCTGTTTGAATATCACCTACTAAGGGATTTGGATGTTTATCTAAAGCAACTATATAAAATAAAGCTAAATTATATAGAATTAACCACGTTACTCTACTCTAAGCTCCTTGAGGGAGAGCATGCGTGCCTTGCAAATGTTCTTTGAATGTTAAAAGAAAGTCAGAATCAAAGAACAAAGAATGAAAGAATGAAAGAGCAAAGAACCAACCAAAGAAGGAAAGAAGCAGAAAAGGAAGGATGTGTCCGAGCTCTTGCGCACCTGTCCTCCCCCATCACCGTCCTCCATGAACTCTGCCACCATGTACCCCTCACGGGCTGTCCCCGTCCTTACTTTTGTGTCCCCCGCCCTTCTGACCTGAGCTCTTGAGCATATTGTTGAATAGTAACAAATGTTTCCCATCATGGCCTATCTTTATTGGTACAGTCAACACTCACAGGGTTCACAAACAGATGGGTCATGTGTAAGCCAGGTGTTTGCTGAGCGCTCATTCATCCCAGATGCGCAAACTGTTAGTCTTTCTAGTTGATGCCCACCTCCCGCAGATTTGGTACCGAGGCAGCTCAGGGCAGCTCTGGTGGGGTCTGGCAGATACCTCGGGCTTGTTGGATAGTTGAAATTAAAAATGATGGTAGCCAAGCTTGGCCTCGATCTGAGGCTTTGACAGAAAGGGAACATCCGTAGGATCTCGTCCAGGCCTCGCTGGTTCGCAATGAAAGGGGGTGCTCAGACCTAAAGCTGTGAATTGAATGGGCTCAGCCTTGCTTCAAGGAGCCAGATACTCAAAGCAATTGAAACAAGGAGCGAGGAAGAACATGAGAAGAACAAAGCAGCTAGAGCTGTGGCTTGAAGTGTAGGTGCCACATGGGTTTGCTTTTCCCACTGTTCACCTAGATGCCCACCTTACTTCAAGTTGAGACTCCGGCTTCACCTCCCTAGCGAACCCTGTCTGACTCACGAACTCTCGGTGGCCATTCTCTCTCTCATGGAGGTATTCCCTTTTCCTAACTCATGTGCTGGCCAGTGGGTACTCAATGGGGTGACACCCGCCTGTACACAAGATGGTACTTTGATATCTGTACACGTCTCACTTGTGTTTGGTTCTCCCGAAAACTGACTTGAGAGGAGAGATTTGTGGGCACGAGATCTGGGGGGACTGCATTCAGAAAGAGCATCATTCAGGGAGTTAAGGGAGCACGGTGGAGAGGGGGAGCTGTTGAGCTGCAGTGTGGTGCAACAGAGACCTCAGCTAGCAGTGTAGGGAGCTCAGGAACCGTGGTGGCCCCCGGGCCATCCAGAGTCAAGGCAAGGGACCGGATGTTTGTACCCCAGGGACCCGGCGATTCCTGAATAGACGCTTACCTGTTAGCGAGAGCCCCATTCGCCCAGTAGCTGAGGAAGTATGCGCAGTCACCTGGGAGGTCTGGATGGCACTCCACGGTATGCACGGGGTATGATTTTACCCAAGCAATGAGATCACCATCGCTAATCCCGTGTTGTAAAAGAGGGACTCAAGACCCACGGAGCACACATGCGGCTGTTACCTCGCCCTTGGCTCACAGTGGCGACAGGGGCATCTCTTGAAGCCAGGTTTTGAGTTTTCAAAAATGGCAACTTCACAGACAACTCAGGAAGAAAAGGAAGGGGGCAGAGAAAATGCTCAAGAAAACTGAAGAGATCTGAAACTTGTCTTAGCATCAGGTCTCCTCCATGATAAATAGGGCCTGACGGTGGAGAAAGGTATCAAAGCAACTTGCTTGTGCTGTACGAAGTCAGATCGCAGGGGCGCCCCGTCACCTCCTTCGTTCAGTCCTGGAAATCCCAAAGGAAGGAAGCGTGTTAATCAGTGAAAGCACAACAAACTAAGTAAGAGCCGTAAGACGCTTCTGGTTCTGGTGTGAATGTGTGTGCGTGTGGGTGGGTGTGGGGGGGGTTGATATTAAAGGGAGAATCATTGGCCTGCTGGCCATAGTGGGGACATAGGTGAGAGAACACTGTAGGACAGTCCCTTTCCCTTCCCACGGTACCTGGAGAAGCCACAAACCACCGTATCACTATGTCAAAGCTGGAAAATTAAAGGAAATTTCGTTTGCAACCTGCAGTCTCTGAGTATTTGCTCCTCAGCACCGAGAGCATCAAGCCTGCAAGTAAGGCTTGATTATAGGCAAGGTAAATGGCTCTCGAAAAGAGTGGTGAGGGTCTCAGAGCAGGTGGTCATTCCAGAAGTTTCTGCCCAGGCAGTTGCCTACACTTCTCGTGACCTTTGCCAGGAAGGACACATGCGAGGACCCGGCATATACATCCCTTCCTTCCGGTCACGCATGTTCAGCCAAGGTGACTAAAAATCTCAGGTGAACATCAACTCACAAAGGCAAATGGGGAGATATTTTAGGGACAATTAACTGAATGGCCCATTCCAAAGATAACGTAGTTATGAAAGCAGAGAGATTCAGGGTTTATAGGAAACATTCTTAGGGAGAATGTCTTATAGTTGAAGGAAAAATAATTTTATCAAGTGGGAAAAATACACTCGGTATAAAAAAAATATAGTAGTTAACATAAAGGTACCAAAGGATGAGTTTATTGAGGAGTGACACAGTCAAAGAACCAATCAGTAAGTTGTGATATTTCCCAAGGGCGTAGAGAAAGGGACAGAATAAAAAAATAGCAACGACAACCAAAATACAGAAATAAAAAGTTAAAGTATGCATAGGAGAGAACACTAATGCCAAAAACCTATTTAAGGGAGGCTCTAGGAGAATCGCAAAAATAAGTTGTCTGTTCCGTGGAGAGTGGAATAGACACTTAAAACACGGAGAAACCTTTCCAAGGTTATTACCTACGAGAAATGAAAACTTGGCTTACACACCACATGAAGATTTGTAGACGAATGTTCATGTCCGACTCACAATAGCCAAAAAACTGGAGACATCCCTAACGCCCATTAGTATGTAGACTGAGCAACGAAATGTGGTACATCCATGCAACGGAATATTACTTACCAATAAACACAAGAAAATCGTCAACTCACATTAACGACATGGATGTATCCCCAAATCATTATGCTAATGAGAGGCCAGACATAAAAAGTGCATACAATATGATTCCATTACTATGGAATTCTGTAAGAGACAGAACCAACCCATAGTGATGGAAAGCAGAGTAGTGGTGGCCGGGGATTGGAGGCGGAGGGAGTTTCATGGCAGGGGCACGTAAAGGGAATTTTGAGGGTGAGGGAATGTGTCTTGATTGTTGACTCGGTTTTAGGAAAGGAGAGATTTTCAACACTCACTGAACTATTCACCTAAGAAGCATTCATACTATGACACGTAATGATACCTTAATACAATTGATATACACGTAAAAGGAAATAGAAAAAAATGCGTTCGTGTCAGTAACGTATTTTCTATCAAAACTCCCCAGAGATGCGGAAAATTTGAACTAAATACATGCCAAAGCATTCTTCAAACTTGCTTTCTAATAAAGTCAAGGGTGTGCATTTCAAAATAGTTTAAACCGACCCGGAAGTCTATTTCCTATGTATATGTAAAATTGTATATGGGTATGTAAAAGAAAATGTTAGCTAACTAAGTGAAATTGTGTATAAAAACATAAATTATCCGATACAGTTTAGCCCTCAAATAAGATACGTTAGTAGCATATATTCTGCCAATATAGTGGTATATCAGTGGAGTAAAAGGTAACAAATCACGTAGAGATCTCCAGAGAGTCAGAGAAAAGCATTGAACAAACCCAGCCTTTAAAATAAACTTCAGAAGACTTGAATGAGGAATAACTGTACATAAAAGTCTGATTATCTCACACAGAAGTCGTACAGCAAACCTCATTTGTAATGGTGTTTGGTCTTTGGTCTTTGGTTTCAGCTCTGACTTTGTGGAGGTGAATATTTCATTTAGTAATTTGAGTGAAAAGCTATGACACCTTTCTTTGCTACACAGAAACTTCTCTTGTTTCTTTTTCTTTTCTTGGTTCTTCCAGCACTTTACAGAGTTTTCTTTTAGCAGACGTGCCGTAATTAAACAAGAATCCGGGCAAGATCCCCCTTGATTAGCATTTGCTTTGGAGTAAAGTTCCTCCCTGAATGGGCAAGTTTTAAGGATGCGATGTTGAAGGAGGGCGGAGGGACAGACAGACAGCACCCAGAACCCCATGGCAGGCGTGCGCGGTATCTCGACACCGACCACATTTACCAGCACATGCTAGCTCTCTGTCCGGAACAGAAATCTAGTCCTTGATGGGGGTGGGGTAAAAAGTAAGGACAGATGACTGTTTCCAGATAAATAAATTAGGGATCCCTCTGCCGGCATCATAAAGACCCCTTTGTCACAAGACTATAGAAGCCTCATTAACCAGAACTGGGTTCCTGGTCCTGGAGGGACCGAAAGCAAGTCTGACAATTTCAGAACCTTTGGGCTTTGAATTAGGCCTTTTAAAATACTCTTAAAAGAAGAAATAAAGGCTTCAGAAGAGAGGTGAGAAGCTATAATAAAAAGACCTCCACAAGGTGTTGTGTGTTATCTGAACGTGGGTTCATAATACTGTCATGTCAGAGAAAGCTCGGTGAATTCCAATTCCGTGCTCTTCTAATGGGATCCTCCAATAAAAAAAAAAAATTACAGCCTCCCAATAGACATCGAGTAAACACTTCCATCTAGAAGAAAGAAGCATACTTCACATGGGAAAAATGAGGGTGTTGTCATGACAACTACGGAGAGTGTTTTATTAGATGGCTGAATTGAATGCTGTGCGGAGCTCCTGGGCTCTGTGTTCTCATCTGAAATTCTGGAAACCTGCTTGGTGTCTCATATCCTTATAATCACACAAAATGTGGCTGCTGTGATCCCCAAAGTGCGACCCAGTGAGACATCTCAATCCTGGCATCTGTCTCAAAACGGATCAACGTCGATATACTGACAAAGGCCGCTGGACTGCCACTCGCTTGTGTACGGTGCTGGCTGGGTTGATCAAGAGAAATCTCTCATTTCACAGAATTTGACAGTGTGCTTCCTGCTCAGAGGCCGAAGGACTGACCCAGGAGCTGGAGTTTCCACGGGGGAGGGAGGGAGGGCCATTTCAGATTACTCATCTCAAAGATCTCTTTGTTTTCTTTTGTTCAAATTCTTTTCTTCCATAGTCGGAACCAATTGTAGGTCAGTCTTTAAACCTGTGTAAAAGCTATTTGATCAAAAAAATAAAATAAAATAAAATAAAATAAAAGCTACTTGATCGTAAAGCTTTCCTCCAATGCTTTGGTCAGCCCCACCTGCTCCAATTTTTCTAGAATTGTGGTTGCTTTACTATTGCTTTGAAGGCATGGTTAAATGAAAAATAAGTAGTCTAAACGTTCCATCGTAACCCGCCGACAATTAACTTTAGAAATAAAAAGCAAAACACACCAAATCTATAAGTCAGCTAATTTTGATTATCCACAAAGATCCTGCACAAGGATAATAAGAATGTTGACCGTTTGTACAAATTGCTTCATTTTTTTTCCCCCCTAAACACTGCTCTGAATGATCACTTGGAATGCTGTAATGTGTCTCAGGAGCCTAGAGCAGTGCGTGGCCCATGGGAGGTTCTCAACACATAGTTTATGGAAGAATCATTTGCTTCTCACTGTCCTGGGGTCTGTCATGAATTGCCAAACTGAGCTTTGAGCTCAAATATTCTGATTTCTGATGCAGTTCTTTGACCCCTATCCTACGTGGCCTTCTGAGTGCTCTTACTTAATTATGATTTTCTTTTGTTTTACGTGAGAATAACTTGTCCACTGGTCTCCCTTCTCTACTAATTGGAGGGCTTTTAGGGAATAGAGACGATAACCTGTAGGTGTGCTTCTCTTAAAGCACAGAGTAAGAAACCTGCCTCCAGCCACTGGAGCCGGGCGTCGTGTGGAGAACATGTGGGTTTCAGAAGCAGACAAAATTTGAGTTTTACCTTGGACACGGTTGTGGACTGAATTGTGTCCCTGCAAATTCATATGCTGAAGCCCATACCCCCAGCACCACAGAATTGGACTGTTTGGAGATGGGGCCTTTAAAGTGGGAATTAAGGGGGCGCCTGGGTGGTTCAGTCGGTTAAGCATCCTACTTTGGCTCAGGTCATGATCTCCCGGTCCGTGAGTTCCAGCCCCGCGTCGGGCTCTGTGCTGACAGCTCGGAGCCTGGAGCTTGCTTTGGATTCTGTGTCTCCCTCTCTCTCTCTGCCCCTCCCCAACTTGAGCTCTGTCTCTCAAATAAAGAATGTTAAAGGAAAAAGTGGGAATTAAGTACCAATGAACCTGTTAGGGTGGGTCCTGATCCAATACGACTGGTGTCTTTATAAGAGGAGGAGAGCCCAGGGGGATGTGCACACACAGCAAAGTCCACAAGAGGACACAGAGAGAAGGTGGCCATCTGCAAACCCAGGAGAGAGGTCTCAGGAGAAAACAACCCTGCCCAACACCTTGACCTCAGACTTCCAGCCTCCAAAACTGCGGGGAGCTTAAATTTTGTTGTTTAACACTCACACCGCTCCCCACCCCCCCAGTCAGAGGGAAACAAAGCCGCAAAGTCTGAAAGTACAGAAAGGCCCAGAATGACAAGGACCAAGAAGGTGAAATGAGGCAAAGAGAGATACCGCAAGATCTCGCTTAAATGTGGAATCTAGACAAAGCAAACTCATAGAAACAGACAGTAGCTTCATGGTCACCAGGGGCAGGGGGGTAGGGGGGGGATTGGGTGAGGGTGGTTGAAGGTGCAAGACTTCTAGATATAAGGTAAGCACGTATGGGAGTGGAAGGTGCAGGATGGAGACTACAGTTCACGTCACTCTGTGGTTGACTTGGAAGTCGCTAGAAGAACAGATCCTAAAAGTCCTCCACACGAGCAGAAAGAACACTTTTTTTTTTCTGTTTAACTATATAAGGTGGTGGATGTCAACTAAGCTAATGTCGTCATCACTTCGCAATATCCACGTGCCAGGTCATGGGGCACACCTGCCATTACCCAGTATTGTCTGTCAGTTGTGTGTCAGTAAAGCTGGAAGAAAAGAAACAAAAGAGTCAAGATGCCCAGCTAATTCGGGGTTGAAGATAGAGAACGGAGTCGGGAGCGTTACTGGGAAGAGAAGATCAAACCAGGTCTACACAGGAGGAAACCAAGAACGGGGTGGCTTTGTGTAACATGGGTGCCTTGCTGTTTGGAGTCTGCCTAGAACGTAACCGGCGGGTGGGCATTGCCAGTCCCAGAACAGCAAGAGGTAGTAAAGGGCAAGAAGGAACTAGTAGCAAGAGAAGTGACCAGATATCCATCTAGTGTAGGGACAACCAAGTGGACCCGAGCTAATGGAGCTTGGGGATGTATAAACCCACAGTGAATGGGTTTTACAGCCATTGTTCTTTCTGGCTTGCCTGGACTCCAAGTAGCCTGGGTGCGTTATCCACCGACAGAGGCCCGATTGTAGTGATTTACTCTTGAGATCTGAAGTGACTCAGCCGATACAATTCTTCTTTTGTCCAACGAGAGTGTCCCTCTCTCTCACAATAATTTGCTAGTTTCTCCAGCTAGACTCTTCATTCATTATGGCCAGCCCTCTCACTTTACCATTATTAGTTTCTTATTCTTCCACATTGAGCCCTCATTGCTACCCAAATCAGAACATCTCCATGTTTACAATAATGCATTGAGGTTTATTCATTTCAAGGTAATATAGCCCAGGAGAAACTCTTTGTACCATTTAAGCGCTATCTGGCAAGGCCGCCATAAGAAAGGGAAAAATGGAGGCCTGTTATCTGTGTAGACCGAAAACAATCCCTTCTGTTTTAACTTGAAAGGCAGCTGGTTTACAGGGATACCTTTTCCGGGGAAGAGCTTTCACTCTTTTCTAAAAGTAAAGGCCACATAAATCTTTAGACCCTGTGATCAAAGACACAATGCACTAGGGTCATATAGTCATTGACATAAAGGCATGGTCAAATTAAGAAGACTCAGAAAATCTAATAAAGTAGTTCTTGTTAGAGTACATACGTGTTGTCTAGGTCCCGTTCAGGTGAGATTCATCTGAAACTCAGAAAGGTCCTGGCTTTCCAAACACTCATATATTTGTACTTTATAGAACTTCTGGTTATTTGGAAAACGTGAGTCGCATTTTACATCTAAAGTGATTTAATTTTTGTGCTGATTACTAATTAAAGAATGGGTCCCAAAATAGTTCCAAGAGCAACTCTTTGCTCTTACAGTTTTTATTTTTTTCTCCACGGTGCTTTGTAGACACTTTGTAAAGTCCTTGTATCACAGTGTCGGCAATGTCTTGAACATAAAATATTGAAATGGAGGCATCCTGAAATCCACCCTGAGACAGACTTTTCAAAGGGAACCTGTAATGGTGAAGTAGATTCTCAATGTAGATAGATGTAAATTTCTTTATGTCACCTTATATTAGAACTTGTGCTAAGATTTTTATATGTGTTTTTTTTCCCCTTCTTAAGTATTTAATATCTGACTCGCCACTTCTTTCTACATAGCTTAAAAGCATTTTCTGTTCCCTATCCTGAGAAACCTCTTTCCCCTCTTCCTGCTCCCAACTAGTCACCTTCTTGGAAAAAGCCACCAAGTCTCTTGAAACCATAGTCCACACATAAATTACGCATGATTTCCTAATAAATTCTTTGCAATATGGCTTCCACCGCCATCACCACGATGACCTCACTGGTGACTCCAGAGGACGCCATTGCATTTTGTGGAGACAGTCATTTGGAGACACGCACGGTGGCAGAGATTGCATGCTCTAGGCCCTAACGATGAATGAACTGCCAAGTCACAGAGCTTGTCTTACTTGGTAGCATCATTGACTCATGCTCCCCCACCCCTTCCTTTAAGCAACTGTCTTGGTTATGGTTGACGATTTACTCCTTGGGATTGTGTTCCCATTCTTGCCAGGGGCCAGATACCGAACTCCTCCAATGTTTCTTCATTCATGTCCACCTTTTTTTTTTTTTTTAAACAACAGCTGATTATAAGATCTACTCCAACTCTATCCTTAATAATTTGGGGCGTGTGTCAATATCACATCTCCAGCCACGTCCTGGCATTTCACTGCGTATACCTTTCCTTCCCAAACCTTCCCCTCCCCAGCAACACATACCCATCACTCAGCTCTCTGCCACTGGTGCTATCCTGCCAGTAGCTCCAACTGGGATTTTTGAAGCAGTTTGTGTTTTTGTTTTCCTTTTCACCTTTCCTGCATGTTGTATACTTGTTTAAAGTCTACGTAATGTATTGAGGCGCCTGGGTGGCTTGGCCAGTTAAGCGTCCGACTGCTGATTTCAGCGTAGGTCGTGATCTCACGGTCCTGTGAGTCCAAGCCCTACTTCAGGCTCCACACTGACAGTGAGAAGCCTGCTTGGGATTCTCTCCCTCCTTCCCTCTCTACCCCTCCCTCATGCTCTTTTTTCTCTCTCTCTCAAGATAAATAAATAAACTTAAAAAAAAAAGAACCAAACCTGTGTAATGTATCAAACACTCATTTACCCCAGTTGAAGCGCTTGCTTTCCATCTTCTTTACTTCTCTCTTTTCTTTTTTAATGTTTTTATTTTCATTTTTGAGACAGAGAGAGACAGAGCATGAACGGGGAGGGTCAGAGAGAGGGAGACACAGAATCCGAAACAGGCTCCAGGCTCTGAGCTGGCAGCACAGAGCCCGACGTGGGGCTCCAACTCACGAACCGCGAGATCATGACCTGAGCCGAAGTCGGACGCTTAACCGACTGAGCCATCCAGGCGCCCCTTCTTTACTTCTCTCTAATCGCTTATCCTTCGGCAGGACCCTTGTGAATGTTTCATTTTCTCACTCAAAAATAAATGCTAGGCTTGCTAAGTAAGTAAATAAATGCTAGGACCGCTTCATGACAAAAGATGCCCCAAAACAAAACAAAACAAAAATCATCACTGTGAGAGGCAAATTCATACCAATGCCAAAATACCACATGTAGTGAAAATTATGTGCAATATCAATATTAATTTTTTGCCCTTTGTATAAAATATGTTTTTGCATTTGGGTATTGATTGGGAAGGACAGTTTTAGGTATAGGCAAGGTACAGAGATCAGAAAGATGACAACTCCAGTTTTTTAACTCAATGCTTATATCGCCCCGCTAGGGCTGCCGTAACAACATACTGCAGACAGACGTTTATTGCTTACAGTTCTGGAGGCTGGACATCCAAGGTCAAGGTTCTGGCAGGAAAGGGCTTATTCTGGGGCTTCGTGTCTTGGCTCATACTCAGCTGCCATCTCTCATGTGCTCACGTGACCTCTTCTTTGTGCTTAGGTGGCTAGAGAAAGAAATCTCTGGGGTCTCTTTCTCTTTTTATAAGGACACTAATGCTTATGATCTCAATTTAACCTTAATTACTTTCTTAGAGGCTCCATCTCCAAATATAGCCCCCCTAGGGGTTCAGGTTTCAACCCGTAAATTTTGGGAGGACACACACCCCAGTCGACGACGGCACTAGCCGCAGAGGTTTGGGCCAGGTGCTGTGAAGCTTGGGCATGTGGAGGTTCAGAGACTTCTATTATTTCACAGAGCTATGCCTCTCCGGAAGAATGGATTAAACACGGATTGGAAGCAGGAAGGGGGGCCTACTGATAGTGGTAACCTTCACACAGGTAGCAATGAAATGTGTGGTCTGCTTCCTTTTCCTACCCGCACACTCATTTGGTTAGATGAATAAATTTCCTCTCTCTGGCTGTGCTGTGGGATCTCTACCCAGTGAGCACTTCCTGACTTCATAGAGAATGACCCCTACAACCATCAGTCTCTACACAGAAACAAAACAAAACAAAACAAAACAAAACAAAACAAAACAAAACAAAACAAAAATTCTAGTGTCCCTTTTGCCAGACCATACAAGTCATTGCCTTTGCTCTAGTAGCCTTCAGGAATACACTCTGTGATGGCCACTCTTTGCTTTTCATCCTGGAAAGGCACAGACATCCTTGACGCAGGACTTCGTCCTCAGCTTTACCTCACATACGGCCCTAAGCCTCGTTCACAGGTGAGCTGTGCCTGGGATTTCAAGATGTAGGGAGTTAACATCGAGGCCAATATGGCGGACTCAGCCCGTGACTGTCATGTTCAGAGATGGGACATTAACTCCAGGTCCTGGATGCTGGCCAGGGGAGACTGCCGCACGTGAACTCACATGTCTTTACCAGGGCACCTGTGGACCAGCAAACACGTTAGATAAGCCTGAGTCATCCTGCCTCAGGCACAACGCTTTATCTGGTGCACAATGTCTAAATCAGGACAGATTAAGAACCAAGATACTGGAAAGAGCTACAGAAGCCTCGTAAGTCCAGGTCTGCCCTTTTCTTTGGGGAAAAAAAGAGGAATAACGTCAATACAACAAAACAGATGCCTGAAAACAGCTTCAATCCTGGAGCAGAGGATCTCTCAGTCTGTCGTTACCCACACCTACACGAGAAAGCCTTTGACACAACAGAGATGGGACCATGACAAGGAACGGCTGGATCTGGGCCTGTAGGGTCCTAACCGTAGTGGCCCTCAGCCACTGCAAAGACACAGATGTGAGGTGAGGCAAAGGCAAATACCATAATCTGGTCAAACACACCGGAAACGATCATCTCCTAGATCTAGGAGTTTCCAGGATCAATAAATATTTAGGCCCCAGTTCCGAGGGGAAGAATGACTTCAAAAGTTGGTGTGCTCTATCCAATGACACCACTGACCTGAACCTATTGGGTGTTCAGTTTTGTATACTCAGGGCTCCCTAACCACAGGGGCAACAGACAACCTGTAATGCATGTATCAGTCTGTTGGTTTTAAAGATGTTTATTTATGTTTCTGTCTTCTGGTCGAGCTGACTTCCTCTAAGAGTCTGTTTCCCTCCAGCCCATCTGTGAGGAGGGAGGAGAGTCTTCCTGAGGTCCATGTGCCCTTTGGAAGCTCAGGGTTTAGAGAGGATGATGTCTATTGATTTGACAATAGACATCAATAGACAATTTGTTGTCTATTGATCAATATACATATTGATACACATAATATACTATTTATATTATGACATAAGGTCTGTATACAGTTTGTGTTTAAAAAAATGCATGGTTCCTGAAATAGTCACAACCATTTTGAAAAAGAACAAAGTTAGAACACTTTCAAGTGACAATTTCAAGCTTACCATAGAGCTACACTCCTCAAGCTGGCATGGCGTTAGAGTAAACACAGACATATAAATCAATGGAACAGAATTTTGAGACATCATTGGAAGAGAACTGAGAGTCTCCAAATACAGTAAAACCTCGGTTTGTGAGCATAATTCATTCTGGATACATGCTTGTAATACAAAGCATTTGTATATCAAAGTGAATTTCCCCATAAGAAATCATGGAAACTCAGATGATTCGTTCTACAACCCAAAGACATTCATATAAAAATGCTTACAGTACTGTAACATAATACAAAATAATCAAGAAAATACAAAATATAAAGAAAAATAAACAAATTAACCTGCACTTACCTTTAAATAAACAAATTAACCTGCACTTACCTTTGAAAACGTTGGTGGCTGATATGAGGGAGACAAGAGCGAGGAGGGTTATTGTGTAGGACAACTTTATCACTAATGGAATCACGGCTATCTATTGGCTCAATGGAATCTTCTTCCATGTGAAGGCCATTGTATACACCATTTAATGTAACTGCAATAAAGTAGCAGAGGAAAGGGTCTATATCTGCAGGCAGCCTGACCTAGAATGAAGCAAAGCATTCATTCTTAAGCTCACTCTTGTCTGGAAAAGCAAAGGACTGTCCACAGGTGCTTTGAAGTGACAAAAATACACTAGTGCCAGTTGTGGGCGCCGCCCAAAGTTCTGAAAAAAATCACTGGTTTCTGCCAAACACCGAGGCTTGAGACCAAGCATCTGAGTATGGGAGACCATCACCCACACTTTTGCAGAGAGAGAGAGAGAGAAAGAGAGAGAAGAACTATTGGCTTAGTTGTGATCATGTGATGTTCAGTGTCACGTACGATTGTACTGCAAGACGTTGCTCATTTATTAAGTTAAAATTGATTAGAAATATTTGCTCGTCTTGCAGAACAAGCTACTCGCAATGCAAAGTTTTACTGTAAATCCATAGAGCGATAATCAATTGATTTTTGGCAAAGGTGCCAAGGCCATTAGGAAAACGAGAGTCTGTTTAGCAGATGGTGATGGAACAGTGGGATCTCCCTAAGCAAAAAAAATGAACCTGATATCAATCATAAAAACTAGCTTCAAATTGATCACATGATTATAAGAAAGAGCTAAAGCTACGTACTTTTGCAAGAAACGGGAGACAATCTTCAAGACACTGGGTTCAGCAAAGATTTCTTATTCGCCACACCAAAATATTGTCCATAAAAAAAAAGACAGATCTCAACGAAGTTAAAATAAAATGGCCCTTGATAGGTATCATTAGGAAAATAAAAATGCAAGCAACCGATTGGGGGAGAAATTGCCTTCACATTATCAGGTCATATTTTCACCCCAATGAAAGTATATATAATTCTTTTCTCAGGCCTGAGAGATGCATGAGAAAAACCTGTGGGGCTCCCCACGTTTAATGGACAGGCAATGGGAGAGGGATAATCAGAAAAAAGGTGGATGGGAGGTAAAAGAAGAGTGGACAGGAGTCCTTTGTGGGAGGCCGGCACCGAAAAGAACTTCAAGCAAGGGTGATCACCATCATGTAGAACTGAGACCAGAGTTGACCTTTGTGCTTGGGTCATTCATTGCTTATTTCTGGATGATGAGAAGAAGAAGGGTCATACACGAACGTAAGACATGAAGCCTAAGTATGGCGTAAGTCACACAAGAGCAGAAGGCATGAAGAAGTCATACGGTCTCATGGTAGGACAGCTCTTGTTGAAGCTGTGTGCCCAGGACACCTGAAGGACTCCCACACTGGGGAAGATTGAGTCTGCAGCATTAGAAGTGGAGCATTGCACCCCTGAGGGCACTGGCGAGGATGCCCGATGGGAAGGACGTGCGGGAAACAAGGCAGCCCGGAGAACCGACTGCACGTGAATCGGACACATCTGTGGGCACCGAACCCAAGTCGGCTCCACCAAGGAAGGGCAGGAAGTGTAAGTGGATGCTTGGTGGGGGAGCCCTGGACTGTCCAGACATGGGAAAAGGCAGATGGGAAAGGTCTCCAAGAGGCAGAAATCAGGCCACGTTACCGAGGATGGACTTGAAGAATCAACTCTGTTGCAAATGGACGAGATCAAGCAATGTAAAGCGAGAAAGGGGATACAGCCTGGAGGTGATGGAGGAGACGACAGAGCCTTCTTCATATGTGGGCAAAAGGGCAGTGATGGCTGATAAGACGCGGTCCTGAGAGTTTTCTTTTCTTTTCTTTTCTTTTCTTTTCTTTTCTTTTCTTTTCTTTTCTTTTCTTTTCTTTTCTTTTCTTTTCTTTTCTGCCAGTGGTGTCATTTTAATTAAAATTATCTTACTCCAGAAAAAGAAATCCAACAGGGATGTGATTAGACAGAATGCCACCTGTCATCAGCGAAGGTGAAAAGAGCAATGAAATAGATGAGAAAGAGGTAAAGGCGTTTAAAAGTGCAAAGCTGTAACATAGAAATTGAAGGGTGTGCACCTGTCGGTCCCACGGCACGTGCCCAGGGCTTAAGTGCTGCTTTTGCAGAAGACCCTTCTGGGCTGTGTAGTGCTACGCATACATCTCAGCATGAGAGGGCATAGCTGGGGGCTGGGGTACCATGCGGCACTTGCAGGGCACGGGGAGGGGGGGCGGAGAGCTTGCGAGGAGGGTGGTTACGATCCAGAAGACAACACATTCAGAAGCAAGAAAAATACAAAGTGTTCTACAGATATTGGTTTGCTAACAATAGTGTTATTGGGGGCCGGAAACACCTCTTTTTGTGCGGATCGTTTCGGTGTCTGCCGTAGGGACCATGGGAGTAATAGACAGGTGGCTTCGGTATAACCTACAGAGCACACAATGAAAAGGTTCCGGTCTGTTCTGGATTGCAGGAGTCCAGCACATGCAAAGCTCTACGGTCCCCAGGGAGAAGTGAGTGGCTCTGGAAGAAGCTGACCACCGTCCCCGGGAGCAGAAAGTCTTGCCAGGATCGCCAAAGCTGTTTCTCTCCTCTAAACGTGTCAGCTGGAAGGCTGGGGGAGAGGTGACAGACACAGATGGCCATCCTGGGTGTCACGCGCCTTAACACTCAGCAAAGGCAGCCGGCGCTCCCCTGCTTCTTTAACTAGGGAAACAAAAGGCTGCTCCCAATGCTAGATGCCCAAGAACATCTGGGTCATTAGAAGGAGTTTGAACTCAAATTAACTTGTCCTGAAATATATCATTCTCTTTGATTTTCAGGATAATGCCAAACGCAATGATCTTCCTGAGGCCAGAAACAACCTGATGCAAAGGCAGTTTCTGAGATGCCTGTTTTGATATTTAAGAGTTTCAGTTTTTGTTACGCGCATTCACACATGACTTCCTTTGTCCAAAGAGTTAGAAATCCCAACTCCGGTGTAAAGGCAAACAGTGAAACAACTAGTTATTCCTAGATGAGTAGAGGAACTCAAAGGGTCAAGTGTGATTTGTGTCTGGGAAAATGGCTCATTTTTGCTGGAGAGCACAGCCTGTCATGATTTCAGCATGAACAAGGCAGAGGAAGCCGTCTTGATCTTGGTTTCGATATTCTATGTTACTGACGACTTCTTAGTTTCTTCTGAGTTCAAGGAGTCTTCTTAGCCCCAGTTTGTAAGAGTTCATAAAAAGGAGAGCTCAGTGAATTCAGTCCTGTGGGTAGGCTGGATGAGGCCATCTGTATTCTAGAATAAAGTCTGGGTGGTCAGCGAATCCTAGATGCCATTCAACCCTCAGTCTCACCGGCGGGAAGATGACGTCAGACCAAAGGCCAGTCCTCAGGAACCAAGTAATGCCAATTCTGTATCTGAAACACCAGCTCCTGGCTCTGGGCAGTTTTGCTCGGCTGACCATGTCCTGAGATCCATTATTATAAAAAAATTCCCCAAGTTGAACATAGACTTGACAGACTGCTCTCTCTCTCTCTGCAGAGTCAGTCCTTCTGGAGGGTCTTCAATACCTTGTGCTCGGGGATTACGCGTAGGAGGAGTCAGCACCACCATCTTGGTGCCCCACTGGTGGGGTCGTCCCAGGTGGCTGTCACCCCCCTCCTATTCAGGCCCTTGACTTTGCACACAACTGTCCGCTTCACTTGTGTTTGACGTCCGTGGGGCCTAAGGGATATTGTGCAAGACTTTGGGGAGGGAGGGGTGATCAAGTGGTCCTATTTTATTTAATTTCCCAGAAGGCAGTAAATGTTTTCTAACCACTTGCCACGTATGAAGCTCTGACTTTTATTTCCTTATGAAAGTTTTAAATTGTGCCTTTGACCCCTCCTCATTTTTTCCGTGTTCCAGCTTCTAATCCAAAACCTTCAATTTTTTAGACTTGATCTCCAATTGCAATCTCCAAATCTATCACCTTTCCTCTCAGGATCTCCCCTCTTTTGTGTTTTTTCCCCCTTCATATTTGAAGGGAGGGTAGCATCATATCAGTGATTCAATTTTCAGCAATTCCACTCTTGGGTGTCCCAACTGAAGGTTTTGATCCTCAGGCTTTTCTTTATGCTTCCCATAATATCCTTACCGTCTTTCCTGTCCTTAGGGCTTTGGATCCCAATTTCAAAGAGAAGCTCTTTTTGCTTCGCCTCAGATTGAGTGATGCGATATATTCTTAAAAAAAAAAAAAGGGAGGTTGATTCCATCATTAAATTATCTTCATATATACGAAATTCCTCTGAGTCTTTAGGATAATGTTCTTTTTTTTTCCTGATTATTTTTTTAGCAAATATAATCTTTGCAAATTACATATTTTTATAGGAATGAGAACATTCATGTAGCACTATTTAAAATGCCAAGAGACGGTTCGCAATAAATTCAAGTCCCACATTATGGGAATGTTTCTGTACGTTATGCAATTTTAATACAATTAGATAATACATACCTATCCCAAAATATAAAGGCTCTAAAAATCTGAGACGTATTTGTGGCATATGGCTACGTGAAGATTAAGGATAAAAAAAAGAAATCCCATTATGCATGGAAATATAGGAGATAAAAAGAGTTCGACTAGCCTGAAAGCTAAATATCAATGAGTTCAATTGTGTACTCACAATTTCAGTTAATTTTGATGAGGATGATAACTGGAGAGAAAAGCTTTGGGTTCTTTAGACTTGAGGGGTTGCTAGACAGGAGGTGAGGGGGGGGATAGTTCGGATGGGTGATGGGCACTGAGGAGGACACTTTTCAGGATGTGCACTGGGTGTGTAAGGGATGAATCACTGGGTTCTACTCTTGGAGCCAAGATTACACTGTGTGTTAACTAACTTGAATTTAAATTAAAAAAAAAATAGAGGTGCTTGGGTGGCTCAGTCAGTTAAGTGTCCCATTTCATCTCAGGTAATGATCCCATGGTTCATGGGTTCGAGCCTGCATCAGGCTTTGTGCTGACAGCTCAGAGCCTGGAGCCTGGTTTAGATTCTGTGTCTCCCCTCTCTCTCTCTCTGCCTCTCCCTCGTTCATGCTCTTGCTCTCTCTCTCTCTCTCTCTCAAAACTAAAGACATTAAAAATGTTAAATGAAAATATAGCCTTGTATTTAGTGAATTTTAATCCACTTTGCTCCAAGGATATTAGTCCTGTGATCATTAACGGCTACCCTTGCACATGCTCTCCTTACTTGCCAAAAGAAAAGTTAGCTGACCCGACCACTGGTCCAGTGATGACTTTGTCTCAGAGGGATTCAAGTTATTACGTAGTGGATAAAATTATTGTGACTCTGAATTTCTTCCGTTTGTGAGCATAGCAACAAGATCAAAGACGTCTAAGCAAACAAAACATAGGTTGCACTTCCTCCGCTGGGTCCCTGTTTCCACATCTATTAAAAAAAAATACTGGAGTTGTCTTCTAACTCCAAGATTCCTACTAATTCTTGCATTCTGTGATTCTAATTACTATAATTTTCATTACTGATAATGAAAATAAGTGACAGAACAAACACCGGAAGACAGCATTGGAGCTGAGTTTCACAAGTGTGGTGGAATTCAGAGAGTAAAGTGTTCATCTGGGTTTCTTAGGAGTAGCGACAGGGGGCACACTTGCTGTGCACTTGATCTTTGGGGGGAAAAGTATCAGTCTTTCTTTTTGTGGTTGGCTTGGTTTGCTTGTTGTCTGTTTTGTAGTTGTCTTCTATCTGGTTGGGGATGTTTCTTTCTATGTCTGACTTAACTGACTTTTTAGTGAATGGATTTTGAAATTTATCAAGGGCCCTTTCTGCATGTATCATAATAATCATGCATTGTGTGTGTGTGTGTGTGTGTGTGTGTGTGTGTGGTTTTGTTGTTGTTTGTTTTGTTTTGTTTTGTTTTGTTTTGTTTTTCTTCCCTTTCTTTGTTAATAGGGTGAATCACACTGATCAATTTTTGAATGTTGAACCAGCCTTGCATTCCTGGGGTAATTCCCACTTGGTCAGGTTATATCCTCCTTTTATTTCATTTAATTTTTTATTATTATTTTGTGGGATTAAGTTTGTTATCATTTTGTTGAGCATTTTTGTATCTAATATTCATGAGTGACTTTGTCCAATAGTTTTCCTCTCTTGAAATGTATTTGGTTTTCTGGAGAGGATGTGGAGAAACGGGAACCCTCTTGCACTGTTGGTGGGAATGCAAACTGGTGCAGCCGCTCTGGAAAACAGTTGGAGGTTCCTCAAAAAATTAAAAATAGATCTACCCTATGACCCAGCAATAGCACTACTAGGAATTTACCCAAGGGATACAGGAGTGCTGATGCAGAGGGGCACTTGTACCCCAATGTTTATAGCAGCACTTTCACCAATAGCCAAATTATGAAAAGAGCCTAAATGTCCATCAACGGATGAATGGATAAAGAAGATGTGGTTTATATACACAATGGAATACTACGTGGCAATGAGAAAGAATGAAATATGGCCTTTTGTAGCAACGTGGATAGAACTGGAGAGTGTTATGCGAAGTGAAATAAGTCCTACAGAGAAAGACAGATACCATATGTTTTCACTCTTAGGTGGATCCTGAGAAACTTAACAGAAGTATGGGGGAGAGGGAGAAAAAAGAAAAGAGGTTAGAGAGGGAGAGAGCCAAAGCATAAGAGACCCTTAAAACTGAGAACAAACTGAGGGTTGATGGGGGGTGGGAGGGAGGGGAGGGTGGGTGATGGGCATTGAGGAGGGCACCTTTTGGGATGAGCACTGGGTGTTGTATGGAAACCAATTTGACAATAAATTTCATATTTAAAAAGAAAAAGAAATATATTTGGTTTTGTCATCAGCGTAACGCCGTCCTCATAAAATAAGTCAAGAAGTGTCCCTTCCTTTTCCATATTCTGGAAGAATTTGTTTAGAAGTACTATACTTCCTGAAAAGTTTGGTAGAATTTCCCAGTGAATTCATCTATGTCTCGGGTCTTGGGTTTTCTTTCATGGAAGGTTTTTAACTTCAAATTCAACTGATTCTGTGGTGATAAGATTACTCACATTATTCAATTGTACTTGGGTTATCTTTAGTCATTTGTGTCCTCCATGGAGTTTTTCCATTTTTACAAACGTCCCTTTCCAGCTTTATTTTAGAAGTTCTAAATACTAGTTGCCTTCTGCACCCTCGCTTCTATCACCTTAATCTCCTACACGAAGGGTGTCTTCTCATCAGGAGAGATGGAACGGACTAAAATCTGATAGCATCTCACTTGTTACAACGGGGAAAACTTTTCTTGCTCAGTCCATGCATCTTCCTGAAAAGCAACCAATACTGTAGTGTCTCAAATGCTAACCCCCGAACCCCAGCCAAATGGGCACATTCACTCCAATAGGTTTCATGATCCCTCAGCCTGATGTTTTCCTCTCTGCGTTGATACTGACTCAATCCGGAGTGTCCTTTGTTCCTTTTACTTCATGTTAGGACAAGCAGAGTGGAGACTAGGACGAGGCCAGCCAGAGAGGTGCCCGGGGCCGCAAAATTGTAAAAGGTTCTCGCCTTTGGGTCCTGTAAGCTCCAGCTCAGTATTTGCAGGAATCTAACAATGAGCTCTTACTTCTCGTCTGTGCCCTACAGGCTCCAAATGCCTCATCGAGTTCTGCCTTTTAAATTTTATTACTTCTCTGAACACTCTAAAAATGCAAAATCCTTGTCAGTGTTTTATCAGAAATATTTGAGGCATCATTTCCAAAGGAATGAACCGAAAACCATCAATATTTCCGACCAAGCCTCGTAAATCACTTTCAGTGGTGTGGTTAAGGCACTGTTTAAAAAAATTGTGCAGGCCTAATAACCATAAAAAATGCCACAGGCCCCGCCACCAAATCGTATATGTGGAAACACCTCTATTTCCACCACTTGCTCTGCTTAGGATTATCCTGGAATAGGTACATTTCCCACAGGGCTATCTAAAACCCCATCCATTTCTCTTCCACTCAAGAAAGCACACGCCAATGTAAGTAATGGATGCTGTCAGAGGAATAAATTTCAATATTTTCTAATTTACTTTTTACCATTCACAAACTGTTCTTTATTTTTATAACAAATTATTTTTAGACTGAATCACAAGTGGCTCCCGCATGTACTACAGCGAGAATGGTAACGAATGTCCCACTGCCTCCTTTCCATTAAATGGTATTACGTACACAAAACACTGCTAAGGATCTAGAATTGTGATCAGCGGTTTCAGGAAGCCAAGGGCTTTCAGCTAGGGGATGAATCATAGAGAAGGTCCCCCCGTTTCTCGTCAGAGACCGCTGCCTCCGTGTCAGTGGGCCGTGGGATTTCTACGATCCGACCTTAAGATGACCCCTTTTTTATGGCGAAATAAGGTATTAAGCAAGGTCGTTCTCTCCGGAGCCATAAAAGATTGATGAGGGAACACTCAGCTGTGCTTTGTTTTGAGCTGGGTTGTTCCATGGCCTCCGATGAGCCGGGTCCAGGCGGTGGTCATTCGAACAGCACTGTCTCAGTCTGTGTTTGGCTGTGTCTTCATACTCGGGCCTCTTAAAAAAACAAAAATTATGAGACCGTTTTTATCTCACTGTCTCAGCCCAGATGCAAATGACAAAACACCAACTATATGTCAGCCTTGGAAATGGAGGATTGACCTTGAAACCTCAGGACTTCCTCACATCCCCTGCTTAGCAATCAGGTTTTAAAATCTTCGCCTCCACTTGCTTTGAAATATTTTGCACCTGAGAGTTCACTGTATGTTTCTGTGTCACTTGACCTCTATTTGATAATGAATATATTCAGCTTTAGTAAAATGGTATTGCAGTATAGATACTCCACGTGCAAGTTCACACATTTTTTACATTAACTTGAATTTGATACTTTCCATTTCTCCATCGCTTCAGACCCAGGAGTTTAAAATATTTACATTTGTCTGTTAAAGAGGTTACGGACATGCCATGCACTTAAAAAAAAAAATTCCTCCTTTTCCAACTTACAACATTCACTTAGGCACATAATAAAATTCCCAGTTTTCAAATGAGCAATCCAAGGCATGGTGAAGAAAAGTAGGTTGTCTAAAGTCACAGATCTAACACACAGAAGAACCGATTTTCCAGGTAAATATATCTCACGTCCAAATTTATGCTTTTTGAAATCAAACCCTGCATATCCTTCCAGGACTTGCTGTGAGAAAGAATGTTTTTCTCAAATTTTACCTTTCCTTTGTCTCTTAAGAAGATAAACCATTTCCACATATGAAGTTTAAAAACAAAGAAACCAAAAAAAAAAAAAAAAAACTTCTTACTAATCTGTGATACAAGTCAGAGAATACGACCCAAATAAACAACGTCCCCCACCCCCAGACCAAAACCAAACAAAAAACCCTGAAGCAATAATCAAGATTAATATGTTTTCATAAACATTAAAATGTTGGTAATACCATTGCATATCTCCGTTATCCTCATCGACATGATGACATTTCGTCGATCCTGACTTCCTTGGTTTGGCTGGAGTCTCCAGGGCCTTGCTTTCCTCCTCGTGGCTGGAGGCGGAACTTGCTGGAACTTTGCGCTGCCTGGGACATCGCCTCCACTCAGTCCGTGCACAGATATGGAGTTCCTTACATTAAACTTCTGTAAGAAATTCGATTCTCTCCCAAAGGTGGGACCTGGAAAAAACATGGAGGACCACTTTAATCATGTCCTTGGTCTTCCCCAAATCCAAAGAACACGTTTGTAAAATTAATATGAGAATCTCAACTGGATGCGCCTGCGGGGGACGCGGCTACGTACACTAAGCTTCTACGTCACTCCAGAGAAGGCCTAACGGGCGAACGTGTGGTGCGATGTCATTTCAGGCCAAATCCCGTCTGGCAGTTCAAATCCTGAATTATTAAGGTCGAAGAAGTGTGGCTACACTCAGTTCCTCTACACAGACTTGACTTGACTAGATGACTCAATTAATTACCAGATCAAAATCGGGCTGGGATTTGTTTTGTAAATTGCTAACCAGTTTAACTGGCTTAAAGAGAAAGACGTTCTGTGACATTAAATGACCTTCCTAAAAGCATATTTCTCTTCCACCCGCGTGCATTGGAATCAATTTCAGGAGTCATTCAAAATGCGTGGTTTATGAGCTTCCTAAATGCATTTACTACTTGCCAGATGTCACTGTCACACCAGTGTGCCGCTTGCCTTTCACTGACCCCGTTTGTAGATGTTCCTGCCTTGGATCCACGAAACTCACACCTCAGAGCAGTGTGCTCGGCATGCTCGGTCCCAAGGAGAAAAAAGTCATCAGTCGGGTGTGGGCAAAGGGGACGATGTCACAAGGTGAGGTTATAACGGTGACAAAACTAGAGTTTTCCAGGTTGAATTTAGAAATGCATTGTTTTTTTCAGACCTCTCTGTCAGGCATTTATGATTGAACTGATTAGACCTAAATGGATTAGGAAAGAATGTGAAAAACACCCCCTTGACGATCCTAGGGTTATTCTATAGCTGACTTGGACTTGGCTGTTTTAAATGTCTTATTAACCCAAAATATTCCACAAGAGGTGGGAAGTCTGTTGTTGTTGTTGTTGTTGTTGTTGTTGTTGTTGTTGTTGATTTTTCCATTTAGGTAATAGGTCATCATCATCCACTGTCAGTGGCTCACTATGAACAAAATGTAAGTTAATCATAAAATGATTTCCACATTTGAATATAATTCTTGTAGATTAGAAAAACAGGGCTTAAATAAACAAGTATCTTAACTCTTTAATTCTTTAACTAATGCAGCTAACAGTCTATTTCACACATTTCCATAAAATGAAGAAAACCAATTATTGGTTTCCTCCTTCACCTTGCCTTTTCTATATGCAAATGACCCACATCCACGGCTTGGAACAGGTTCTCCTAAAATGCTAATAGATGATATAAAAATCTCCAAGATAATTTTTAAATGTTTCTGTAACATAGAAACAAAACTGGACCAAGTGAAAAGCGTGATGAGCAATCAAATGTTTATTAAAAAATAAACACAGCCCGCTGAAAAGTATCGGTAAAATATCATTTTGGAATAGAGACTAAAATGCTCTGTTCGTACTTTGTTCCTTGTTTCATTTCTATGATAAGAGCTGTGAAAATTATGAAATATATATTTATTTTGTAGAAATATGCAGTAAAAGGGACAAGGTAGGCATCCATAAATAGAATAAGGAAAATCAACCAAACCAGAATAATAAGCACAGATGCTTTAAAATATCAAACATGATACCTGCTTTCCTGATTTCACACAAAGGCAATTGCTTTCTGTACGTTGGGTCTACTAAAACCTCACAGCTAATGATCATTTTTTCTTTCTTTCTTTTTTTTCTTTTGGATGTCGTGGGGTAAAACCGAATTATGTAGTTAACTGTAATGAGCATTGTTAGGTTATTTCTAAATTCCATAGGAAAAGGGTTAAACTACTTTGTTGTTCACTAAATTGCCATGTGTACCCAGGTACTCTATTAAAAGCATCTTAATGGTGATGATGAAAATCTTGGAGATATTAAAACATGGAAATTATTCAGATTAATTGAATATGTTTATATATGTGCATATATACATCTATATGTATATATACACATACATGTATATACATGTATGTGTATATGTATACACACACACACATATATATATATTTCTAATTGAAGTGAAAATCCAGCCCAAAATTCCAGCAATATTGAGCCAAGTGCAATTGGTATTGTCTTCTTTGGGGATGCTTGAGGCACAAAAGAAAACATTGAGTAGTAGAAGGATATAGAGTGAAGAGCGGTGTGAGTCGGAAAGGCCTAGAAAAGTCAAATAACCCTTATGAGCCTCTGTTTACTTGTCTGCGGAATGGAGGTAATGAAGCGTAGATGTAACAGGTATAAATTACCCAGCCATGTGCCTGGCATCTTGCAGCCGTTCGGTGATGACAGTGAAGCAAACACGAGTCCTATCTGGTGGCTCAGCCTTTTCCCTGGCTCTGCCCAGTCGGGAGCACGTTACCTTGACCGCCTGGGTCTGTTTCTCTCCCGTGCTCTTGATGGCCATATCTGTTTTGCCAGACGCGGTCCCTTTGGTCAGCTGCAGCGGGGCCAGGAAACGGGGAGGGGGGAAGAAGGACGGGAGGCCGAGGGCTGGATCACTGGGAGGGGTGTGGGGGCATTTGGGTGCAGGAAGGTAGGGAAGTGGTGATGAGGTAAGTCGGGGAGGGGGAAGGGAGAGAGATATGCAGGCTGCCTGCAGGTGGGCTCCTGTTTTTCATGGTGTTTGTGGAAAGGAAGTAAGAGGCAGATTATTGTAAAATTGGTTTTGGTTTCTAGAATGTGTTCTTTGGAACTCAACACTGCCGACACTGAATTATGTAGACCCTAGCTCTGCTAGAACTAAAGGACGTACCGTCATCATTTTCTACAGGGATTTAAGTGTATTTCTCCCTGTTGACAAACATGGGGTAGACCTCCCCACTCATTCTCCATACGATTCAGCGTCGTCAGACCTTTCTGATCTTAGAAAGACACCACCGCTTCTGGGATAACTACCGTCCCGATTCATCTCACTGGCAGACATATTTTCCAAGATTTCCCTTTGTTTTGTCTGTACCTGTCTTTGGTCACGTAGCTCAGATGCTAGAGCCTGAGATGGAAATTCAGGTGAGCGTGATTCACTCAAGGAATGACCGCTGGACAAGGAGGGCGTGGGGAGGTGGGATCCAGCAGGGGAGGAGCTAAGGACAGGTGTGGTTTCAGCAAGACCCTGGCTCTGGCCTGGGCACCTGGAACTTTCTAGAACATTAACTGCATCAAGGCTGGTTGGCCCAGCCTTGAGGCGAGGAGATCAGCCTTCGGATGCTCAAGGTAACTCAGTTATCGACTGTGGGTTCTGCGTCACCTCCGGGGAAAGAGAGTGAGTCTTTCATGCCGCTGAGGGACTCTCTTCAGAGGAGGTGGCCTCGAGCCGCAAGGGGCCCACACTCACAGCCGCCCAGTCCGGGGCACCTGGAGGGAGGGTGCAGCCACAGTACCCATGACAGTGTCTTCCTGAGGGCCTCTCTCACTCTTCACTCCGTGTTACAGAAATTTATTTGTCGTATTTCTACTCGACTGTGAGTTCCTGGAGGACAAGTGAAGTGCAATGTGCATGTTTGCAGTTCATAAAGACACGCAGCCCAGCTGCCCTTGTATGAGCTTTGGGATGGACTTTGGAATCGGATGCCTAGACTTGATTTCTACTGGGAAGGACACCCGGAGCACAGCTCCAGCTCATTCGGTCTCAGTCTGGAGTAGACCGTGGGGAACACTCGTATTCACAGGGAACCTCCTGAGTGTTCGGGAACGTGCAGACTCACCGACACGGACGTAACAGGTGCCGCTAAGGGGTCTGAGCACCCAAAGCACAAAGGCCTGGGGTGAACAAGGCTTCTGCAGTTTCTGAGTGACCTGGCCCCACACACGGAACTTCCAGACAAGACTCTTCCCTGGGCCTCAGCAGAACGACATGCATCTACACAGTATACACCTCCAGGAAATTTGTGGAGACTGACGGGGATATTCAATATGTCAATGCCGTGAGTTCGGCGGGCACGTTTGCGGAACAGATGAGTGACGTAACAACTTGCAGAATGTCTCCCACACACGTATCATAAAGCCCCTTAAAGAGCAGTGGGGACGAGACGGGAAGACAGTCTGAGGATGACTCTGACCCAGATGTCCCCAGCCATCGCATTAGTCCTATTCCTCCCTACGCCGCCTTCTCTGTTCTGGACACGCCCAGGTTCAAGGGTCTATCTTTGATTCCTCCCCTGTGCTCTTGCCCCAAAGTGCTGGGGACACACTGTCGTGATGACCCAGGTGGCTTCTGACGGCAGGAGCACGAAACCGAACCACCCCCCGCCCCCCGCGTCATCCCACCATCATAGCTGCATCAGCATCAGAACAGATTTCGGGGGGCCATGTCGTATATATCCTTCTGTGATCCGGTAAAAGTAAAGTCTACTTGGATTAGTGCGCCGATTTTCCCGGTACCGTTATTTTCTCTCGAAATCGGGTTTGGCAGCATAAATGTTGCTAATGGAAAAAGTTGCCACTGCCTTCCTGTGTTCTTTTCGCGAGATGAGCTTCGGGAGACTAAAGTCTGGCTGCGGTGGTTCGGCATCTCTGCTCTTGAAAGCTAAATGGAAGCTGATCGCAAATCTCTAGATGCTTCCAGGCACCGTTAATTTGGAGATGCGCTGATGATGTAATTAGTAATATATAAAAAGAAGAGCTCCAAAAGCAGACGGCGGCTGTCACGCTCTGGCGGAGATCCAGGTGGGGCATCGGATTCGGACGGGGCGTGATGGTTTTATGCCTCCATGCAGAAAATCCTGTAAGAGAAAGCGCCTCTCCATGAGCTGTCACTGAGAATGATCTGTGTCCTGGGAGTAGCCCGTGACAGTATTTTTTGCCGGATTTCAAAAGAGCACACATAACGCAAGGCCGTGACACCGACAGGCGAAGAGAGCGACGATCCCTTGGCGGCCGCTGGGCTCCACGGTCGGGAAACGTGGGCATCTCTGAGCCCCTAGTTCTTTCGCGGAGCCCTAGACAAGAGTGGGCGGGGGTGGGTTGGAGGGCAGCTGCCTTTGCTTTTGTCGTGTCCTTCTCCTGGGTCCTTCTCGTCCCCGGCGGCTGCAGAGGAGGAGGGGAGGCCCGGTCCCTGGAGTCACGCTGAGTCACTCTGCCAGCCTGTGGTTTAGCCGAGGCCAGAGCCCTGCCAGCCTGGGCCCCCACGGTTAAGGGGATGTGCGGGGAGAGCCAGGCAGACCCCTGCCACTCCACGGACACGATGGGGTGGAGCCCAGTGTGGAGAAGAGCAAGCAGGGGCGCCGTGTGAGCACTGAGAGCGAGCCCCGGGTGGGGGGCCAGACAGGGCACTGACCCAGAGGGACAGCACTGGAGGAGGCCCGAGGGCTTCTTTCCTCAGGGCCGTGCCCAGAGTGCAGCCTGAGACATCCGGACCCCCCCCCCACCCCTTCCTTACAGGCACACTTGCACGAGCCCACATTGAAACGAGGGTATTTTTAAACCTTATTATAAAGGTGGTATTTTTAGATCTTATTTTGAAAGGTGTTCTTTCTCCTTGTCTGTTTCTACCATTGCCTCTGTCTCCTGCAGCCTCTCAACACGCACCCCCTCCCCCCGGGGCCCCGGATCGGCCTTCCGGCCTCACTCCCCTGCACAGGACGGGGGCCCAGTGTAGAGACAGGAGGGGGCCGTGCCTCTCTGTCAGTCCCGCTTGCTGGCTATGTGACCCTCAGCCCAACACTCAATGCCTCTGTCTCAGTTCCTCCAGCTGTCATTCAGGCATAATGACCCTTACTCCAGGGGACTATCATGAGGGTTAAATGAGTTAGTATCTGTAACATAACTTAGAGAAGTCCCGGGCACAGAGTTAGGGCCATAGTGTTCTTTGACCACATCAATATTTTCAGAGTCGATCTTAGTCACAGGGGAGGAAGATGAACTTCCATCCCTCTCTACTGGGGTCCAGGAGGAAAGTCTTCTCTCCACCTGGGCCCTGGAGACCCTTCCCAGGCCCCTCCTCAGGGTACCTTACCAAGTGTCCCAGCTCCCAGCACCCAGCGACGGAGCCCCAAGGGAGGACCATGCGCCCCCCATGGGTGTGTCCATGCCCTGCACCTGCCCAGTGACAATAGACAGAAGTGTGCTCAATGCCGCTTCTAAATTTTGATGGATTTTCCAGGCTCATTACGAGATGAAGAAAGATAATGCTCTGATGGCAGCCTCATGGGGGTCCTGCTGCCCTTTCTTATAGGGTCAGACTTTTCTCCTGAAACAGAAGTGGTATCTTGACCAGACCCATTGTCCAAGAACTTTATGCTCATAGAAAAATCGCACACACACACACACACACACACACCTGACAATCGACACATCATTGCTAAATAAGATAATTAAAACATAAATGACATTCAAACAAAGCTTTCAATGTTTAGCTGGCTAGGAAAACGCTAGTGATATAATTCTAAGTGAAAAAGGCAAGATACACAATTGTATATAGAGATTGGTTTTATGCACGCATACTTAGATGAACAGAAAAAACATGGATACTCATATGGTGGTGGTGGGATTATATAGGTCCTCGAAATATTTTAAAAATAATTTGCTATGTTTTCCAGAAAATTAATAATGAATTTATGGTACTTTATTAATTTGAGAAAAGAAGGCAACGGATAGTATTATTTTTAGAAAATCTAAGAAGCATCTACTCAACCCCCTGGGTACTCACTGTTATCTATATCCGCCATTCATCAGACTAAAGATTTTTAACTCTGATGTTGGAAGGATCCTCGGAAGAACCCTAATGAACTTTTGGAATATTCGTTGTGATGACGCTCAGATTCTCCGCCTCTACGAATAGCGTGCTGGTGCTTCCAGGCCCCCGCCCCACCTGCTGCTACATTTCATGAGCATTTAATCCATGTTGCTACTGCACTTGTCTGGCTTGTCAATTCACATAAAGTCTTAACAGCAGTGGCCTCAGTGATCTGCAAAAGTTCTGATCCAATTAATATTTTACGAAAATTCTCCATTTCTTCCGGCAAGAGGCCAAGAGCTTTCTTTCTCCATGGGCGACTCTAACTCTGGTTGCCATTATTTCCCATGTGGCCACTTTACCTTTGAATCCCAGACTTCAGCCTTAGAATGGGGGATAGGTGCACTGAGCCCAGATCGGGAGCTGGGGCCACCTCTGAGTGGCCTGGGATATCCTGACAGGCGACTCAGGGGGAGACAGTACATCCCAGGGGTGCTGTGGGAGAACCACGAAGCAATCACAAGCCTGGTGTAACTGACAATGCTCTGTGGTCACGTCGGAGGGCACTGACCCAGCCATTTCTTCAATGATGCACTAGAACTTTCCTATTTTTTTGGAATTAGCTTTCTTCAAATTCTCATTTGACGGATCATGAAGAATGAAGTTATTTTTAAAAAGGATAGGTTACACTTTTCTGAGGTTGCTTAGACATACCGCAAACCAAGTGATCTTTAGAGGTTAAACAATAAAAAAGCGTAAATTTGGAGAAAACGCAAATGGAGAAGGGCCCACAGGGAACACAGCTGGCCCTTTGCCATCAGAGTTCGGCTGGTCAGAGTTTGAGGAAACAGGGTTCGCCCAGCTGGCCTCTCCCTCCTTTTGAGGGTCTCTTACCAGACGTCTCCTTCAACTCTGACCTCTGTGCCAGCCAGTCAGCAGTGTGAGGGACTGTCCTGCCAACTTCGTCGAGTTATACACTGCCTCCATGAGTTGCATGATGGAAAACCTCCTGAAGACAGAAACAAAGAGTGAAGGGTTCATCAGAACAGGAGGAGAGAGCCCAGCTGATGTGGAGTTCAGGGTAGGGGAGTAGCCACTTTCCAGTTTCAGTCATGAGCTGTCCAGACCCACATTTGGTTGTGTGTCATTTACTGGAGCAGCCCTCATGGGGTGTGCTGGTGCCTGAGGTCTTGGTAGGTGAGGACCCCGCACCAGGTACTGCCCTAGGTCCACCATGCGGTCCCCATGTGTCCCAACAGCGTCCTGTCTCTTGGACACATGGTGCCTTCCACCTCTTGCCCATGGCTTCCTTCCTGGGTACATCAAGGCACGCCAAAGGATCCCAGCACGGCACTTAGAGATGCACAACCGAGAAGAGGGAGGGATGGAGACACCACATGGATAAACTCTTCCTTCTTTCTGTCCTCATGTGGGTAGTCCTGGGAAGCAGCTCATACTGCTTCATAGCCTTGGGTGTCCCGCAACAGCTTGCAGTGGCTTCTGGGTAATAATGTGCCTTCATTCTAACTTCTCTTCCTCAGCTGCACACTTCTCTTCCCTCGCCCTTGCTCTGTAAGACTGTGCTATGGCTCCCCCAGACTCTACTTTCTAGGGAATCCTAACTAGGACTCTGCTGTAGAAGCTGGAGAACAAACCAGATCTGGTGGGGACGGGCCATCGATGTTCAGACAGAGAGCTGCGAACAGGAAACAGAAACCAAGTGACCCCAGACGAACTGGAAATCCTGTGCCTTGCACTTTATCTGTATAAATGGAAGTTCTGTGCGTAGCTATTTATGAAATGAATGGAGGAAGGGAAGAAGGGAAGAAGGAAGGAAGGAAGGAAGGGTCAAGTAGTCAAAACAGGTCAAAGTCAAGAAGGGGTCCCCAGTCCTTGAGGTGTCCCTGACAGCCAAGCAGCCCACTCTAGCCTTCTAGCCTCCTTCAACCCTGACTGCTCGGCACCCAGGCATTTAAGCTGCCTGGATCTTAAAGGCCCTGAGGACTGATTTTAACACATTCCGCAGGACCTCGGGATTTCTGTACACTTTTTAAGCATTTAGTCTATTCATTTGATTCATTTCTCTGTGTCATGTATATTTTTTGATCACCCACTCTGTGCCAGACATAATTCTGAAACAAATTCCCATACGCGTGTGCCTTTCCCTTGCGCACACACACGTACGCCATGAGGCTGTGCTTTGGGAGCCAAGCCCACACACAAGAGCTGCTCTTTTTGCTCTAACATTTCCCCAGCCTTCTGCATCCACCCCTGCCCGTTGTCCCTTCAGTGTCCCTCCATGGCCGGGTGGTGTCAGAGCACTGGGGTCACAGTGCCAGCTTTGTGCCCCAGCAGCTGAGTCCTTATGCCCCTGAATGGTGTTACCTGGGCAGCTCCTTCAGACCAAGGCTGTGCAATAGGACTTTCTAGGATGATGGAAACATTTTGCATCTAAACTACCCAAAATCGTAACCCCTAGCCATATGTGACCAGTGTGACTAGGGAACGGAATTTTACGTTTTGCTCCATTTTAGTGCATTCCAATTTGAAAGCCATGGGATGACCAGAGCCTACAGTCTTGGACAGAATGGCCCTACGCCTTGTAGGGCCACACTTGCGTGCCAGCATCTCGGAGCCCTGCCTCCCACACCCAAGTCCCTGCATTACCTCACCTGGCTTTTCAGAAATCCCAAATAATTGAGGAGTCCGTGGGAATTTGCAGGAGTTTTGGCAAAGCGTAGGAAGAGAGGGCTCAGGGGAAGGAGCAGCAAGGAGCTCAGGGGAAGAGCAGACAAAACCAGAAAGTAGCTGAGAGCAAGGGAAGCAGATGTTGTTCTCCACTCCTAACACATGAGGCTAAGAAAACAAGCTAACAAATGAGGAGATGGCCCAGGGAAGCTGCATTTGAATTGCGGGCGTAAGCGGGTGGCTGGACTCCACAGAAACCCTGTGGGGGAGTGAGGGTCCCACGGAAGAGCCCAAAGTGCAGGCAAGGGCCGGTGGAGGAGAGGCCACCGGCTGCCCTACTCTCCTTGTGAAGTGATGGAGTTTGCTAGAATAAATGCACCATCTCCCTCAGGGACCACCACCCCCCCCCCCCCCCCGCCAGACCTGGTTTATGGTGCCATGATGTGTTCTCACCACTTTAATTACATGAGAGATGGTGAATGAAAGCACAGAACAGCATGGCCGCAGCGGCCGTGACAACCTTAGGAGAAAGAGCAGAGCCGGGAGGGGATATAGAGAACAGTGAAATGGCACCAATGTCTGGATAAGACAAAAGTGATGGAGGGAAGCAACCATATTATTTAAAGTTTATAAATATTAAGTACTGGGAAAGTACAGCTAAAAGGGCTTGAAAAGCCCTAAATCAATGTGCAACCTATTGAAACACTGAGGACGCGGTACCGAATGTGTGCCCCCGAGGACACACAGAGACTTTCTTGCCCAGAATCCCTGTCTGGTGTGGCGGGGAAGTGGAGACCAACTGGGATGCTGGGTCAACCAAAGCACCCTCAGTTTTCCCTCCCAAGCAAACCAAGTCCATCTGACTTTGTAATAACACGCCTTGGATCCGTGCATTCAACATCCCCAAAAGAGCAATCTTTAATACAGAATTTGATTTCCAGCTAGCAGATGTCCTTCTCCATCCAATCCAAGGCTAGAGAACCCAAGTCACTCATTTTTGTGTTTCCATTTTCAGAGACTCTGTTCTTTCAAGGACTTTGCTGCTCATGAGGGCCTGGCTTGCGGTCAAGGCAGCAGCCCAGGCTCCTTCTCCTCGGCCTGGGTGCTGATGGATCATTGGCCACTTGGCTTAATGGTGTCCTCTGGTGCTAGGGAGGAAGGGGGGAGTGCCCAAGGAGAGGGACCACCAGCTTTCACTCTGAGCCAGGGAGAGGGGCTGGAGAAAGGTGGCAGTCCCATGTACTCCTGGGACTCCAGTGGGTGTGGGTCTCATCATCTGAAATCACTGAGACTCTATCACTGAGAATCATTTTGCTCGAGCCAGCTGAGCACCTAGCGGAGGACCTAGTCTTGGACCACGAAGTCAGAAGCAGGCAGCTGGCCCACGGCCACCCTGTGCCGCTGAGTGGAGGCCATAAGGCTCAGATGTGCCTCCTCTCAGGCCCTGCCAGCCCCTTGGAAGCTCCATGAGGACGTGTAGGTGATGAACGGCCAGGAGACAGAGGCTGATGGGAAAATTCCCTCTGGCTTGGCATGAAGCTCCACCGCTCCGAAATGAAATACTGCAGCCAGGCATCATCACAAATCACAGGGGCGACTTGTTCACATCCGGGGAGGTGGGTTTCCATGAGGTGCTGTTATTCACATCAGCAGATTCTCTCCTTTCTCCCAAGACTTTCTGTGTGTTATCAAGCCTTTTTTTTAAGGCTGATCTGCAACCCAATGAAAGTATAGACAGGAGAAAACTCCATAATCCATACTCAGGAAAATGTGTGTGTCATTTGTGTGAGAAGCTGGAGAAGAGGAGGGGGCTGGGCACGGGGAGTGCAGGGGATGAACAGAAGTTAGGAAGGAGGAAAAGTATAAGTCATCACCACTGGGTACCTACTGTGTGCCAGACATTTTACTAGACAAATTGTCAATCTTATTTTCTTTAACTTTCCCCAATGTCCTCCAAGATTACCGTCATCATCCCTGTTTCATAGATGTGGAATCTGAGTTCAAGAGTCTACATACGTTTCCACGTAACAAGGCTAGTAAGTAGTGACCATAGTATTTGGATAAGTGTGTCCGGATCTTCCTCAGAATAAAGAGACTGTGCTCCATTCCCAGACTGAAATATGCCTTCCTCCATCCTTTGATTATTTTATTTCTGGCTATCAAAAATATCAGCCATTTACTTACACAGACCTTCCCACTTCCCCCTTACTTTTTCTTCCTTTTCCTTATTGTCATTGCTTCGTTATTTTCTTGGGCATTTCCCAGCGACTCTACCCATTTCGGTTGCTATTATATTCTTAGTGAGTCGCCCATACCGTATAAGAACTTCTGGAATGGATGAATGATTGATTGAATGAATGAATGGGTGACGAACAAAGCACTGATGACCTAAAGCCCATATTTGGTTTGCATTTCTGGAACCGGTCAGGACTCGTACCGGAGTCATGCTTTGTCTTTTATCTCCTGGAAAAACAAAATCTGACGTCGAGATTGCCGGGACATCTCTCCCAAAATACCTAATGCACGTTCCGTCCATAAAACATTCACGAGGCTGAGGTCCTCATTCATCTTCGTTCCTCACTGAGCATCATGTCATATATGCTCAGTTATTAGTAATAAATACCCAAAGTATTAAATATGTAGTTGGACAATCTGTTATATTATTTACATAATACAATTGTGGTGGGTTTAAATGTTAATAAATAACAATGCAATATTATTAGTGATCACTTGTACTTGCAAAATGATAAATTATGCAGGAGCCTCTAAATTCTTGAATGTAATATTATATTAGATGGAAACTATCGAAGGTATATTTTATTCATAGAAGCCTCTCAACATTTATACTTTTCACAGAACCAGTCATCTCAGTCTGACTTGATGATTACAGGAGCCTCGTGCTGCATAGATTTCAGTTAACTCTTTGCAGATTACTGGGGACACCACGAATTTTCACAGAATGGCCCCACCCCACTGTGTTCAAAGAACATTTACTTGGAAACACACGGGATTCCAACTTTCAGGACTTCTTTCAGGTACTGAAAAGGGGTGCTCACTTGTAAATGTGGCATAATGAGAAATTGCCAGATGACCATAGCATATGTTCAGTGATTCCCATAATCTGGGAATTTATTTTCAGGTCACAGAACAATCTTGAACATCTCTGGCCCCAAAGTCAAAGATGGTTGTTTAGAATGATAGAATGCTTTTCTTAGAAACTGTAGAGAGGAGGTATCTCATGGTTTTTTTGAGCACTTACTACATGCTATGTGTTTTACTTCTTGTTTTCTTTGCACAACTCTGAGGTACAGCATTATTACACATATTAGCCCACACCGTAAAGCTAAATAAACAATCTTAGGGTCACCAGGTCTCTTGCCCAAGGTCTAGATAAGTGGCAAAGGAGGGCTTTGAATCCAAATCTACCTTGATTCAAAATTTACGTGTTTTGTTGTTGTTGTTGTTGTTGTTTGTTTGTTTTAATGTTTTATTTATTTTTGACAGAGAGAGAGAGACAGAGCATGAGCAGGGGAGGGTCAGAGAGAGAGGGAGACACAGAATCAGAAGCAGGCTCCAGGCTCTGAGCCATCAGCACAGAGCCCGAGGCGGGGCCTGAACTCACAGACCGCGAGATCATGACCTGGGCCGAAGTCGGACGCTCAACTGACTGAGCCACCCAGGGGCCCCTGTTTTGTTTTTTAATTATATCCCAGGCTGGCCCAAGGCAACTCAAATCATAGCTTCATCATCATTTATCCCGTGGTAGTATTTCAGGTACTATTTTCATTCAAGCACAAATGCTAATAGAACGTCTGTTATATGCTGATTATTATGTAATACTTGGGAAAAACATGGTGTCCAATGGAGATTCAATCTCTTCTTTCCTTTAAACTTTAAAGACTTAAAAAGCTTAGATCCACTTATTATTATTATTATCTTGTATGTAAAGTTAGAACTCATCTGTTTGTGATTTGTGTTTATAAATGCACCATGACTCTGAGATGGAACCCATTTCTTGGCTACATCAGCCCTATGGGCTCCACTGAAATTGTCTTTTCCAACGCATGCAACCCCCAGTGTAGCCTGCTCAGACCTGGTCTTCTAATTCTCATCCCTGCTTTGCAGAGTGGTAGGATATCTGTTTCCCTCTTGGGTTATCAACTCTCTGGGACTTGCTAAGGACTCCCTTGAATTTTCAGCGCACTTTTGGCTTCTTCAGCCTGGATGTTCCCCAGGGACCTGTGGGAGGGCTGCCTGCAAAGTCCACCTGCCACCTTGTGGCCGGCACGGGAACTTCTCCATCCTGGCCTCTCTCCGCTGGAGACAGCCCCAGAGATTTGATTTGATTTTAATTAATTTATTTTATATTGTAATTTGTTTATTCTCTCCTATGCGGTTTTATCTTATTCGCGGTCAATGAGGCAGCATTTCCACCAATCTTCGAACCTTTCCCAAGACCTCAGTGTCCAGGCTCAAGGTCTATTAAGATCTATTAAGGAAAGTCAGTTCAAGGGCACATCCTTCATTTGCTACTTTCTAGTTTTAGGCCTACTACTATCAGTATACTTCCATGATAGTTCCTTTGAAAAAATGTGGATTCAGCTTCACAACCAAAATATATCTGATAGCTAGGTTTCAAATGGAATCCTTTGGAAAACTGAAAACCAGCCGTCCCCAAAACAAAAAAGCAGTGAGTGTTCTTTGAAAGAAATATCTCCGTCTTCACCTTTGGGACTCACCTGACTGAACGAACGGCAGCTACCGAGGGTTTCCCAGTTGATTTCTGTCTTCCTTTTTCTAAATCAGTGGCCCTCAAAGTCGACTGTATATTGGAGTCCCCTTGATAATTCTGATGGGTGGTCAAGAGCACATCTAGACCCAGTATGCCTGGCCTCAAATTTATATGTATCTATAAATATAGTTGATAGAGGACTATTATGCAGAGAAATTTGGAGCAAGATTCAAACAAGGCTTAATAACCCTTCCTTGGGTTAGCTCTTAAATAGATCTTTGACTATACCTACTACCTGAAGCACTTCAAATTCAGAGTTCAGCACTAGCATTTTTGTGTTTCTGGAGATTTGTGTGTGAAGAAAACCAGAGAATGTAACAGAAAAGACGTTTAGCCCTACCCAAAGTCCACCCTGAAACAGACCTGATGTTTGCAAGTAAAATTAATAAGAGAAGTGGGTTCAAGTGGGCAGTGACACTTAGGGTGTTGACAGGTGTTCACAGCATATGTATCTAGAAGATCTGGGCACCTATATAATGTCTGCAGTCTTCGTGTACTTCACAAGCTTTGTAACACTGTTGGGTTCTACTGATATTTGGATTTGTATGTTAGTGCATTTTTAAATTGAGCAAACGGTTATTACAAAATAGGTACTTAGTTTAAACATTGTGTTTAACGGTAAATAAAACACTGTGTGTATTACAAAAATAGCTTACACTTTCCTCCTTGAGATATCCAGGGACGGGCACCTGGGTGGCTAAGTTGTTAAGCATCCAAATCTTGATTTCAGCTCAGGTCATGATCTCACAGTTTGTGAGATTGAGCCCCGAGTCGGGCTCCGCGCTGATAATGGGGAGCCTGCTTGGGATTCTCGCTCTCCCTTTCTTTCTGCCCCTCCACCCCCCCTCAAAATAAATCAATAAACTTTTTAAAAAGATATCCAGGGAGTAAAGGGTAAAGGTAATGCATGCGACCCGAACCCCCAAAGTCAACCATGAATATAAGTGATGCGTGTATTTATATGCATTCACCCTTCCAAAAAAAAGAGGCCCTTATAGAGTTTAGAGAGTTTCTAACATTAAAAACATGCCAAATCTACACAATTTCTACAAAGAGTTGGCACCAGGCAAAGGGGCCCAAAGTTTAGGTCAATATATGATATATACCAAGTAATATAAATTGATTAACTGAAACTATAATAGTATATTTTAGGCAATGCCTCGAATTAAAAAAATATATAGCTTTCCTGAAAATGATGCAATATATCCACAACTATTTTTGCTTAATTTTTCTGTGAAACCACCCAAATTTAGTCATTTCTTCATGGGGTTGCAGTGCTTTGAAGGTCAGTGACTGCTTGTATTGGGTCAGAAGCAAATCAGAAAAAGACCCCATTGTTGCCCAGGCTACTCTGAGGTCTTGTGGATGTACTTCTTATTCCCCAGATATGAGAACTAACTGGACACTTCCCACTCGGTTACTCATGAGGAGAAAGCCATGCATTGGTTTTGATTTCTACATATTTGTTCTAGGAAACGAAACAGTAGAACTAATTGTTTTGTTGTCATTTTCTCTATGTCTTTGAGAACAAACCAATGACCAAAATCCCCGTAAAAAATCATTGATTCTAAGGTTAAAGCCTGCACTTTGTCTGTTTCCAATTATAGCAACAGAGGAAGGGATAGAGAAATGGATAGAAACCTAAAGTTTATTGAGCGCCCGCAAGGTTCTAGATTCTGTGCTAAGTTCCTTACGTTCATTAGTTTGTTTTACACCAACCCTTTGAAGGGAGTGTTATTGTCTCTGTCTCTCAGATCAGGGGATTGAGCCTCAGAGAGGGTAAATAATTTGCACAATCCCATATAACCCTGAGTATAGCACATCTTTCTTTGAACCACGGTCTGCGACTCAAGGTCACAGTCTTTGTTACTCTCTACTGAACTTCAAAAGAGAGAAGGGCAGGAAAAGACAGACAGAGGTCCTCACTGTCAGTCTGTGCTCAGGTCAAATATTGGTGGGTTCCAAGCCCTCCGTACCGGATGTGTGGTTTCTACCTCTATGGATGCACAGGTGACGCGAGTATCGTTCTCTGGGATCTGACATCGTTATCATTTCCTGTCTACCCGAAAGCCATAGAACTGCCTGCTGAGCACAGCCAGAAGGTTGGTTCTCAACTTCTCTCCTTTCCAAGATGGACATATTTTACTCTAAGCCTTGGATGTGTCATTATTGCTCTGATTTCTAAAAAGCTGACACCCATGGCAGGTGTCTCTGGGCAGCTCGGATGTTCCCTCCTCCTGTTCTCATGTTGCACTGAAAGTAAAAGCAGGGAAAATTATAGACTGTGACTTCCCTATGATTGAAATGACATTGTTGATGTCATTGACATTGTTGATGTCTCTTTTCTACTTTAGTTCCTACCTAACATGACCATCTCTTCTCCCCCGTGCCTGAGCCTCCAACGCCGTGCTTACAGAGCAGGGACAACTACACGTTTGCTAAGTTTCGAACGATGAGCGCCTCTCATTAGCTGCGGTTAACAAAGATAATAAAACACCACATTCCAGGTGTCCCCGTGAAAGATATGATCAGTCGACCCCGGTGGAAGGGAAGGATTTCATGGAGGGAAAAGGAGCCAATCTGTGTGGATCCTGATGACGCACCGCCGATAGACCGTGCTGCTTTTTAAGGGCACCCGCCTGCCAGGGGACAGCAGGGGACAGGGCATCTGCAGGAGGCTGCGGGGTACATATAATTAACAAGAGCAGCTATACGATTCACACTTTCTGGACCAGAAACTATGAGCACACAATCTAATAAGCTTGAAGTTATTTAGTGTTGGTTTTTAAGGACATTTTTAGAGCCCATCTGTGTACACAGCGAAATCGAGAGGAAGATGTGTACCCTCTGCCCCCACGCACGCACAGGGCTCCCCATCGCCAACATCTCCCTCCAGAGAACCACACTTGTTACGACTGAGGAATCTACACCGACCCGCAATAACCACCCAGAGTCTGTGGTTTACTTTGTGGCCCACGCTTGGTGCCGTCCATTCTGTACGTTTGGAGGAACGGGTGATGACGTGTGTCTTCCATCTTGGTGTCACACGGGGTCTTTTCACTGCCCCGAAACTCCTCTGACCTCTGCCTGCTCACCTCCTCCCTCAACTCCTGGCAAGCGCTGGTCTTGTTTCCTGCCTCCACGGTTTGGTCTCAGCTGGAAGTTGTTTTTACTTGCGACGCAACGCTATTCATCTTTATAGGGCCTCTCGGTAGCTCCTCGTGGCTTTTAGAACCGAGTCCAAATCTTTAGCCCACAAAGCTTCACAACCTCACGCCTCACTGCCTCTCTAGTCTCCTCTCTCTGTTGTTCCGCACACACTGTGCTCTGGCCATGAAGATGTAGCCTAGTTATAAAGCAATTCTAAACAGAAAGTGAGTCTTTTCTGGGGTGGGCGGAAGAGAGACAAGGAGAGAGAGACAGGGAGAGAGCGGGGAAGGGGCAGAGAGAGAAGGGGAGAGAGAATCTCAAGCAGCCTCCGTGCTCAACACCGAGCCCAACACGGGGCTCGATCCCGCAACACTGGGATCGTGAACCTGAGCCGAAATCAAGAGTCAGACGCTCAACCCACTGAGCCACCCAGGCGCCCCTACACATAAATTCTAAACAGAAAACGACTCTAAACAAAACCATACTAAACATAAAATGAGCCTAAATGTAAAACCGTTCTAACCATAAAAAAAGTCCTGAATACAAAATCATTCGAAATCTAAAATAATTTAAGACATAAAATATATTCTAAACATAAAATAATTCTAAATATAAAATAATTGTCTTACATCTCGGTTATTTTATGTGTCGTCCCATGAACAAAATCGTAACAGAAAAAGCAGCCTGCACCTGCGGAACAGGGGCTCTGTCCCCACATGGCCATGCAGTCTGACACCGGACGAGTCCTGACTGACCTGAGTAAATAGTGACGCTGGCAAGGGAACATTGAGTCCGAAATGGTTGTTGTCTGTGATGGAATAATGGTTACAAGAGCTGTCTTGCCTCTACCCCTGCCTTTTTTTTTTCAACGTTTATTTATTTTTGGGACAGAGAGAGACAGAGCATGAACGGGGGAGGGGCAGAGAGAGAGGGAGACACAGAATCGGAAACAGGCTCCAGGCTCCGAGCCATCAGCCCAGAGCCCGACGTGGGGCTCGAACTCACGGACCGCGATATCGTGACCTGGCTGGAGTCGGACGCTTAACCGACTGCACCACCCAGGCGCCCCTACCCCTGCCTTTTTAAGAGAAAAATCTTTTTAAGGTTTGCTAACTTTTTTCCTCCGAAAACTAGTATAAGTGTAAACTTCTTTCAGGAGGCTTGGCGGCACCCGCAGGCTGGGACTTCGAAGTCCCTCTGTGGCCACATCACTGTGTGCGCTCTCTGGCACACGACGCACCGTGCTGCCGAGGGACCACTGGTTTCCCTGTCTGTTTCTCCCACAGCCTAAAAGCATTTGTAAGAGTTTTCCCAGCACCTGGTAAATCCTGGCACAGTGTTTATTGAACATCCAATGAAACGTTTCTTGAAAAGGATGTTGAAATAAGGACCATCTTGGGTTTCATTAGATTTGTTGCAATGGAGACCAAACTTAATATGAGACTTTTATCGTTTTTTTAATTTTTAAAAATGTTGACTTACTTTTGAGAGAAACAGAGCATGAGCAGGGGAGGGGCGGAGAGAGCGAGGGAGACACAGAATCCGAAGCAGGCTCCAGACTCTGAGCTGTCGGCACAGACCCTAACGCGGGGCTCGAACCCACGGACCATGAAATCATGACCTGAGCTGAAGTCAGACGCTCAACCGACTGAACCACCCGGGCGTCCCCTTAATGTGAGAATTTTAAAGATATTTTGAAAACATTTTCCACATTCCTCCCTTTATAATATCGTGTTACTTACCTTGCCTGCTTCCCTGTAATGCCTTAAAGTAGATGCATCCTAAATCGACTTCAAGTGCTGCAGTATTTAGCTCTGCATGGGCAGAAGCTACAAGATGAGAGTTCAGACACGTGTCTTGAAAACCGAGAGTCCTGGGACTGTCCCTGTGTGAGAGTCAGCCCACTTCTTATTCCGCCCTTTGATATGGAGAGTTAGGCTGCTGGAACTCATCTCCACAGGTTTACCCAGGCTGACTTCCTCCATAACGGCAGTTAGGGATCAAGAATCATCTCTGTGATGAACACTTACTTCGCCCAAGCTTTTGAACTTGATAAATGTGGGCAGGAAAATAGATGGTCAACGCATGCTGAACGATAGGCATTGCGTTATTCCAGATTGTCATTATTCCAGATTGTGGTAAGATTTGGCCACTTCCTAACTGAAAAAAAAAAAAAAAGAAAGAAAGAAAAAGGAAAAGGAAAAGCAAATTATTGTGATTAAAGAGAGATTTGCATAGCAGATTAACTTAAAGTCCTGATTTTCGTAAAACTCCCCCGGAGTTGGATTTAAAAAAAAAGTCAACGGTACATGCTATTGGTATGAGCTAACAGAGAGTTAAAAATTCATTTTTCAGTGATGCTATTTGCCTAAACCGCCCTTAACAAGATCATTTTTGTACATGAAATTTTGCACCTCATTACCTCTAATTACATCCTTTAAAAGGCATTCTTTGAAAATGCAGAGTGAACAATGTAGACTGGAAGATACTTATCTTCTATTCTTATTAATTGTTGAGTCTTATTCTTAAAAAAATTTGTTTTTACATTTATTTGTTTTTGAGAGACAGAGAGAGACAGAGGGTGAGTGGGGGAGGGGCAGAGAGAGAGGGAGACACAGAATCTGAAACAGGCTCCAGGCTCTGAGCTGACAGCACAGAGCCCGACGCGGGGCTCGCACTGACAACCCTTGAGATCGTGACCTGAGCCGAAGTTGGACATTCAACCAACTGAGCCGGCCAGGTGCCCCGTTGAGTCTCATTCTTATATCTGACCCCAGCATTTTTCTCTTTGTATCCCAAATGAAACATTTTCTTTTTCTTATCACCTGAAATTCAGATACTTTTTTTTTTTTTTTGGAGACCAGGGAGAGAAAAGGTGCCATTCTGTAGCTAATAACCAGAAGAAGCATTTTTCCTCTCCACGACTTCGGCACTGTCTTTCTACTTTGCTTCCATCACTTGGCATCTCCCACCGCGTCGTAGAATCACGCAGCACCCATTTTGGGTGCAGGACTGTAAACTTCCTCAGGACAGAAATAATATCAGTTTCTCGGATTTCATACAGTAACCAAAGTGTCCCTTTGAGAAGAATACGCATCCAACAAACTCCTATTGCCCAGAATGCCAACGAGTCGGCTTCATACCTTGCAAGGCATCCCGTGTTACCTTGGATATCTTCAAATACTGAGAATAGTCTCCCTATTTTGAGATCCTTTCTGCTTCTTTCATTTTCCACCACGTCACTGACTACATAAAACCATGCGTAGCCTGTCTACCCATTCTCCCACTCAATTTAAGAAATATTTGCGATAATTATTTTGCGTCTCCTAATATTCTCCTATACCCTGATTCTCTCCACCAGTGTCTTCACATCTTGCTTTTAAATTTAACTGTCCTCGTGGCTCTTCTTTGAACATGCTCCGGTAGGTATCTGTTAAATATATCTCAATAAGTAGAAATCAGAATTGGACGCGGTTCTCTGGGGTGATGTGTTTAGCCAGAATAAATAGGGCTATCATTGCTATTGTTCTCATACAACTTTTCTACTAACGCTGGTAATATTATTCACACATATCTGCCTACTTTCAGAATCGCAGCACTATGTCAAACCAAAATGATTTTCCTTTTAATGGAAATCCTAGCTTTCCTTAGCTTGGTCATCATGGTATTATTCTTGTAATGTTGGGGGAGGGGGCACCTAAATATGGAGTTTTGCATCTGTTTGTAATATAGATTAAATAGATGATAGATAGAGAAAGGTATATTAATGACAGAGAGAGACAGAGAGAGAGAGAGAGAGAGACCATCAATGATATTTGGGGTGTACTTTCTTTTTGCAATAGGTCCCTTACATGTATTATCTAATCCTGACAATCACTTTGTAATGCAAAACCTCGTACTGTTCTCATTCTAAGAAGAGAAAACGAGGGTATTGAGGTTTTGGGAGATGAGACTAACAGCTTGGCTCAGAATCCTGGGCCCCTGACAATGTCTGCACAGCCATCTCTCTGCCTCATGAGCTAGTTTTAGAATCAAAATATGTTTGCCTTTCACTCATTGTTCCATAAACATTATGCCCCCAGGAAAACGTGTACATTTGGAAATGCTGACAGAGGTGGCTGCGTGTCTTCTGCACCAAAACCGTGTCGGTGGGATGAAGGAGGGGCTCCAGTTGATTTAGAGGGTCCTCTGGTGGCACTCTCACCGCTTCTTGAATCTGTCGTCACTCTTAGCATTTGTAAGAGAGAAGATCTAAGCCGAGACCCCCATCTTGGTAGGCACGGCTGTGGACAAGCGGGACCCCAAGTCTTTTCTCAAAACTAGGCATTCGGCAGTTGCCCTCTCTGTTCCAAGGCATGAAGAACTCTGTGTTCATGCCACTAGATGTCCCCTTCCTGGGTGGAAAACACTGTGTGCAGACCTGCGTGTCAAGAGTGTTGATTTATGTATCTTCCCATTTTTGAGACGTATCAGGGATGCTCCCATTCCCTGGTTATTTGCAAAGTATTAAGTAAAGCCCACCCTGAAATATAGAAGATGGTTGGATTCTCTCTATTTATGACTCTATTGGAGAAAGAAAAGGAGGATTTACCATTAACATGGTGTTGGATAAGAATAAGGGCGTCACCCTAATGGTCAAACCACATATGTGTGATGGGCAGCTCACCTCTGCCCTTTCCATGTTTCGTTCCTAGGGTATCAAGACTCATCAGACACCATGTCAAGCACCGCAAGATTCCAGGACTGGAAACTTAAGATTTAAGATCTAAGATTTTAACTCTTAAGATTTCAAGGCTTAAACGTCCCCATGTTCCCTGTCTTTCAGATCTCATAGAGAGCCATTGTAAGACCGGTTCTGAGGAACCTTTTGACCTTTGATTGTCAATAATCAGTTACTACTATGTGCCAAGGCTTGTGTTTATATTCTAATCACAGACTTTAGCTATTACTTTCTCAAGTATAACACCAAGTCTGGTCCTTTGAATAATAGCTTCTCCATCAAGCACATCTTTCATTACCAAATTCTTTACCATTTTCCTCACAGTCAAAATCTCCTTCTCAGTGAGGAGTGAGTGAGTGTGTGTGTGTGTGTGTGTGTGTGTATTTGCTATTGAAAAAAAAATGTCAAGCAAGGAATAGTGGGTTGACCAGTGGGCCCAGATAGGTAGTGTACGCAAAGGATTTAAGAAGGACCTGAGTGTTGAACCAAAAAAGCCATCATAATGATCCTCACTTGTATTTTAATTTATTCTATAGAAGAGAACTAGGCTGTAGCCAGAGCCCTATAGTGAGTAATCACCCAGTCATGTCTATGAACTCACATGACTCCTCTAGAACATGTGGTGAGGATATTTGAGGCATTATCAAACACCTGGAGGTTTTCAATTCCTCATTTCTCGCTTGTGTGATTTATTAACAGTTCTGCTAATGCAGATAGAGTGCAACCCCAAATTAGAGCAGTGGATGGGGCTGAATGCTGCCTAGCGGATGCTATTCAGAGCGCAGAATATCCGCAACCTAGTTGATCATTTTTGAATCATCAGCTCCGTCTTTATGTTAAATTAACAATTTAACAGCTGCTTTCATCAAATTCTTTTGTGTCTATCAACTTGATACTGTGATTTTTTTTTCTTAAATGCAATTTCCAAGATCGTTTCTGTGTCTTTTTAGTCTCAGATTCCTGATTTGCATGTTTGCTCAATTTGTATACAAATGCTCAGGCATTTATATACCATCTAGGGAGCATGAAACACTCTCCAGAGCTCTAGAGAATAATTTGATCCATATCACCATCCACTTGCTTAAATTTCTTTTTCATTGAAGACAGGTGATGAATGAAGGCAGTAAAATATGACTGAGCACAGGTACGTTGGTTCCCAAATAAGAAACATTCTGAAGCACAAGGACAACCAAGAGTTCCATTTTCACCTAATTCCAATGAGTGGGAATAGCGGAAACAGAGTCAGACTTGTCACAGAAGGCGTGGCTTTTGTTCACCTTCTGTACTAGTTAGCTCAGGCTACCATAACAAAAGAGCAGAGGCTGGTTGGCTTAACGGTGGAAATTTATTTCCCATAGTTCTGGAGGCTGGAAGGACCAAGGTCAAAGGGGTAGCTGATTCAATGCTTGACGAGAGTCCTCTTTCTGGCTTGCATGTGGCTACTTTCTCACTGGGTCCTCACGTGGCCCTTCCTCTGGACTTGTAGACACACACACACACAGATGGGGTGGGGGGGGGGAGAAAGCAAGCCTGGTGGTGTCTCTTTGTACAAAGACACTAATCTCATCATGAGAACTCTACTCTCATGACCTCTTCTGAACCTAATTATTTCCCAAAGTCTCCATTTCCAAACATCATCTCATTGAGGGTTAGGACTTCACTACGTGAATTTTAGGAGGGACACAATTCAGTCCATAGCATATCTCATCTCCTAGAAACGATTTTAGCTTTAGGTGTAATTTACTCTACTATTGTCATTATATTTCTGAGCTATAGGATATAATAATTCAGACTGAGTTTCCTGAATTCAAAAAAATAAAGCATTAAGGTGGCAATGCATCTGGATTTTTTAAGGAAAATCTCTGGTATGTTTTGGGCAGAAATCAATCGAATTGATTGGTATAAGTTTCTCTCTTGGTCCCCGGATCTGCCTTAGAACCTGGGTTCTCCAGATTGGAATGACCTCCTTGAGGACAACCAGTGGAATCCTCTATTCCAAGTTGAGTTGAGAAGAGGGAACACGTATTATGAGTCTCTGTAATGAATATGGATCTAGTCCCTTTAAGCGGCAACCCTCCAGCAGGAGCTGTTCGAATCTGTCCACGGCTGTAACTTGTGGAGCCAGATGTTGTGGGAAGAGACGGGAAGGATGGAAGGGCAGGGAAGGGCAGGAATCTTCCCAGCAGAATCTGTGAAGGAGTAATTGGAGTCGAGCATCAAGGAGCAAGTGTAGCAGATGCTGACATCAAGTCCAATCAATCAGTCTAGAGCAGATTTGGGGTGGGCTAATAGAATCAAAGATCTGGCCAAGTGGAGACAAAGTTGAAATGAGAACAGGCCTAGCATCCTAAAGAGCTTTTGGCCAACCACATCTTGACTTATCAAGTGCTGCGTGCTAGCTGGAAAGAAACTTCTTAATCTGGGCTACAGGATCAGAGAGGCAGTGTGGACTCCATGGTTCCCAGAGGGGTGAGAAAGTCAGTGACGTGGCTGACCAGACACCAGGGCTCTTAAAAGATTTTCCTGTTCAAGTTTACCCTGTGGCATGTGTTGCTTTAATTGTCTTCCGTAGAATTGTAAGCTTCTTGAAAACAGACCTGTGCCATATTCTTTTCTCTCGAGTCTCCCATGTAGTGTGTGCCTGGTGCATAATAAATATTCAATTTGTGATCAACTTTCTCGCACATATTTTTTGTAAGTTAGGGGTGAATGTGAACTTCCCTGCGAGAGCTCGCGTTTTGAGTTAGTCTCCAGATCTCATATCACAGGAGCACGTGGGGGGCTCAGTCGGTTAAGCATCTGACTCTTGATCTCGGCCCAGGTCACGATCTCACAGTTTGTGAGATCGAGCCCCACATCGGGCTCCCGAGAGGACGGTGCGAGAGGACGGTGTAGGGCCTGCTTGGGATTCTCTCTCCCTCTCTCTCTGCCCCTCCCCACCTCCTCTCTGTCTCAGAATACATAAATAAACGTTTAAGAAATAAATCCTTTTAAAACAAAGACTTCATGTCGCCGATCACGTTTTAGGTCTTTTCTTTAGAATGGGTTTTGGTTTGATGAGGGAGATAAGCTAATCCAGGTCCGGGCACTGAGTAGAAAGGGGAGTACATGGGTGGTTCCAAAATTTAAAAAAACAAAAAAAAAGAGGCAAAGAAAGTGGAAGTGTTGATAGACCTTTCCAGTTGTCCAAATCTTGACAAGATTCAATTGACATTTTATTAGCAGTCCAGACACTGATTCTCATTCCGGAAGTCTTTGTTTGAGGATAATGAGCTTGGCCACAATTTTTGCCTCAATTTAATGTCACCAGTACCTCCTGTCAAAATAATTAGAATAAAGAAGCAGTTGAGGGCAAAAGGAAATTAGCAAGCGTTTTGGAGAAAAAGCAATTTCTGAGCGGTGATGTGGACTTTACACGGCTCTCCGGGGTTGGATGACCTAGGCGTCACGGACCGATGGCTGCTGACACAGGGTGTTTCTCTTCACATAGGTTGGTGGGCACATGATATGTCCCTGCTCTGCGAGATCTGCCAAATCACGATGAGGAAATTGTGTGCAATTCGTACTGAGTTTCGGAAATAAGCCTGCTTGGAAGTCCTGGTGGTCAAGAGGGTCAGCTAATGATAAGAGTCTGAGATAATCCATTTCTCTAATCTGTCCACATTTTAGGAGCCAAAGATCACCAGTTTCCCAAATACCAACCGTCACATAACTACAGCAGAGTCAGCGGGTTTCCAGTCCCAGCTCACTGAGTGGGTGTCCACACGGGGGGCCTGGGAATGTGTACCTTACCAGGATATCCAGGAGATTCCAGTGCGTTGCTAGGTTAAAGAAAGCTATTATAGAACCTAGCCTACCTTGAAACTTTTGGAGCTCTGCTTCTATAACTTTACTTCATATTAGAATTGTCTGGGGAACTTTTATTTAAACATTTTTAAAATATTTATTTATTTTGAGAGAGAGAGAGAGAGAGAGAGAACTAGCAGGGGAGCAGCAGAGACGGGGGGAGAGAGAATCCCAAGTAGGCTCCATGCTGTCAGCGCAGAGCCCGACGTGGGACTGGAACTCACAAACCGTGAGATCGTGACCTGAGCTGAAATCAAGAGAAGGACGCTTAACCGACTGAGCCGACCAGGCACCTCAGAACTGTCTGGGGGAACTTTTACAAAGCCTGCCTCCCAACCTAGACTCCATACCAATTAAATCTGAATCTCAGAGGTCAGGGCCAAGGAGTCACTATTTTTAGATCCTAGCAGGTGCTTCCAATGTGCCACAAGGATACTTGGAGTGAAAACGTGCAAGGCTAAGGGTCCCTTCTGGCTCCCCTTGGAGAAGCTTGGATAAGGAGTGTAAAAATCACAGCTCTGCATGGCAGAGACATCCCCGGGGATGGTTCTGCAACAGCAAATCTTGCTCGTGCCATTCAAACTGGCAAAAGACCACCTCGCACCAAATGGAAATTATTAATCTATGAGGACAAATATTGCCGAGGGAGCAGGAAATGCTGTGACGTGTGCCAGACTCGGGGCCTAGAGAGCTGTGTCTATTGTTCGTCACCTGGAGCTGTCCTGAGCAAGTAGTCTGCTTACCGTGCACCACAGTTGTTTCACCTAGAAGGTGGATGTGACTGTACTGGCCTCACTGCATGGCTGCCATTTTGTTCTATTAAAGTAGCTGACATATTCACATTTGCCGAGTGCTGTTAATTGGAATTGAGAAGAACTACTTGGAATTCCTCACTTAAATCTGGAGTCAAATCTTTATTGATTAACATTTCTGAGTTTCTTGTTTTCCCACTTGTAAACACGTTTACAACCTTTTCTAAAGCTGGGGGTGCTTAAATCTGTTGTTCCTTTGTCTTAGAATAATGTCGCATCCCATGTTCATGACTGGCTACGAAAGTATAGATTTCTACAATTCTATGGGGTCGGTGCTTGTTTGATCCATTGCTGCGGGATACGAGGGCAAACGAGGAGTACCTTTGTTGCTCAGATATCTGATAAAGTCTAGTTTCCATCTGGAAACCATTTGGAGTTCATGGGCAAATGAAGTAGGTCATAAAATAGTAAGAACTGAAGGGAAAAAAAAAACCACACTACCAAGGTCGAATTAGATGTGAAGGTCTCAGCTCTCACCTTTGTTAATAATGTTTCTGCTTGTCATGGCAACCACATGTGATGCGAGTTGTTGCCGCAAAGACAGAGGACGGTGAAATCCCACAATGGGAGGAGGCATTTGTGTGACTTGTACACGCGTGGACCAGAATGGGTCCCTGTGGTCACGTGTGTGAATCAGCAGGTGTCTGGACACACTCCGCTTTTGGGAGGTTTGTTTCTCTTCACTGTGATTTCCTGGGGGCAGAGCACCAAGAGTCTGGGGTCTCAGAGGTGGGTCTTGGCGTTCGTCACTGTGAAAGGACATGGAAGACGCTCTGTTTATGTTCGCTAAGTACCAATAATACGAATGAGCAGTATGTTGATGTGAAGCTGTCAGTGCATGCACTCTCAGGAAAACACTGCTTAAAAACCAAGCGAGAATTGGGAAGCCTGCTTAATCAATGGAGAATTAGAGCCGCTGGAGCTGAGTGCTTTTTCAAGGACATCTGTCAAATGAATTCATGCGTTGTGAACACAGGGCATCTGTTAAGCGGTCATTCGGTGGCAGCACATTTTCTCTTTGTAATGACCTCCAAGTCTTCTGCGATTTACAAGTGCAAGGGTGACCCTCTCGGAGAGATGAAACTAAATTTAATTTGTATTTGTATTTTTTTCTAATATTTATTTATTTATTGTGAGAGAGGGAGTGTGATAGCATGAGTGGAGGCGGGATAAAGAGAGAGAGAGGGAGAGAGACCATCCCAGGCAGGCTCCGGGCTGGCAACGCAGAGCCCGATGCGGGGCTCGATCCCTTGAACGGTGAGATCATGACCTGAGCTGAAACCAATAGCCAGACACTTAACCGACTGAGCCACCCTGGCGCCCCTAAATTTAATTTTTTGAAATTAGTAAAGGGTTGAAATTCTAGGACTCAAAGACGCTTGGAGACCTGTGACAGGGCTGCTCTGTTGACCGTTACCCCTTGGCTGGAAACCAAGTGGGGTTGCCATTAGCTTTCCTCATCTGGCTTTCAGCTTTCAACTGCAGGATGTCAGTTCTCCTTCTGCCAGTGGGGCGAATTCTCTCAAAATCTAGACAATCTGAGGGTGCCTGGGTGGCTCAGTTGGTTAAGCATCTGACTTCAACTCAGGTCACCATCTCAAGGTTCGTGGGTTCGAGCCCCGCATTGGGCTCCGTGCTGACAGTGCAGAGCCTGCTGGGGATTCACTCCCTCTTTCCCTCTCTCTCTGCCCCTCCCCAGCTCATGCTTTCTCTCTCTCTCTCTCTCTGAAAAATAAATAAACAAACTTAAAAAAATCTGGGTAATTTGCATGTTCCACTGCCTTCGTCAAGGGGAGGAAGAGTGGATACAGGATTTCCCCCAGCATTGGATGATTTTCATGAAGAGGGGAGAAAATTTCTAACCCATTTGTGATTTCTCTGAAGACCAAAATGATAGGTTGTGATGAGGTCCCATTAGACTCTGGTGAACTCCAGTTTGATGGCCTCCTTTTGTCATCTACCACGATTCCACTCCGTTTCACCGCAATCCACATTACACAGCTGGCGGACACGATGTCAGACAGAAACGTCTCAGAACTTTGACAAAGGCGTATATTCCATTTGTTGCAGGCTGTGGACATAACCTTCTAGTAAATTCACACCACATCTAAGTGTCATCCTCTTTGCTTAAGTAGAAAAGATCAAAGCTTGTTAATTCCTTGAAAGGGAGGAAGTATCATAAAGTTGAATGGGTTAGGTCTTCTCTATGTCTATAAAGAAAAATTTCATCTTCCACACTGGGCTTTAAAAAATAGCAGATTCCATTGTTAGCTGCTATTTCCTGGATTCTGTCACTTGAGTCTCCTCTTTCAGGCTTCAGCACCTGTTAGTTAGCCAGTCTCGATGAGGGCAGGGGTCTATTGGGGGCTGGGCTTAGAAATGGGGCTTGTTTTTGTAAACGTCTTGATGTCCTTGTATTGAAGACAAGCCCTGTGCATTCATGTGGACCCTCTGTCTTGCTGTCATAGTCCACAAGCATGGCTTCGGGCCTCAATTCCTGACCTTTTGTCTAGGGTCACTAAATCTTGGTTTTGTTTCGTTTTGTTTTTCCTGGATTTCTACATCTAGATTTTATCTCGCTGTGGATGGATTTACTTTCAAATTCCTGCCCCCTCTCCTATGAGCTTAAGTATTGTCTCCTCCCCAGGTCCCTCAGGCCTGCCCCCAAAATTGGGATGAGTCAACTGAGTCATGAAGGCATGCTGATTTGGACCCCACCTTGCTGCCCCCTGAGATGAGTGTGGTCAGCAGATGGCTTCCAGGTCTTTGCTCCATCAGGATTGGCCTCAGCTAAGGAGAATCTCCTTGCCTGGGTCATGTATTCCCCAGGGCAGTCTGTAGTTGGTGGTTGAGCCTGGTCAGGTGTGAAGGTCCAGGAATTTCAGCACAATGGGGACCATCGTTCAGACCCCAGAGGGTTACTTTTTCCTTGGCCAAGTTCTGCTCCTGCCTCTTCTTTTCAATGTAATAGGTAAAACGGTGACCCTTGATTCAAACCTTGTACTCCAAATGCTGGGATGGCTTCCCAGCCTGTGATCATGTTCTCCTAATGCTGATTTTTTTTTTTTAATCCAAGCCAGGACTTCTCCTATTTGAACATCAGAAATAGTAGCTCGTCCCATTTCTCAGGGACGAGTGGCCACAAAGGGCTCCTTCTCCAGATCCCCCTGCCTCAGGTCCCGAGATGATGTCCAGGGAGCTGCAGTGAGGCCCTGTCCCTCTGTGCCAAAGCAGCAAATTCATGCTCCCCCCCACCCCCGGCCCCCAGCCCATCTGCAGCCCTCCCAGCCTAGCAGCCAAGATGGCTGCCATGTGGCCCCTGGGGCCCTTCCCACCTTCTGTGATGACATACTCCTACCTTGTGATAAAGCTGTACCAAACAGAAACGTTCATCTTTCATGCTCAGAATAAGTGCCTCCTTTGTCTGGTTGAATCACTAATTTCTGGGCAGTATTTATCCACATGTGACTGGAGTCCTGGGTCTAACACTTATCACTTGAGTAACATATTTTTTTTTGTCTCAGTCTCTTCATCTCTAAATAATAACACCTACCTGACCTCCTTGGGGGGCTTACATGATAAACAGTATTGAAAGAGAATGAAGAGATGCATACAGACATATTTCACAAACTGAGACGTCTTATAGCTGAGAGGAAGTATGATCATGGTGGTTATTATTTAATAACGATCTTGTAGTTGTGAGTCAGAAACTGTTTGAAAGTACCCTTGTTTTCGTTCCTGGCTCCATTTGTGGCTGGTGGCTGACATTTACAAGATGGCCATGACAGGGTGCAGTTCTGGCTGGGGGACAGAGCTCTGCTCCAGCCCCGGCTTAAGTGGCTCATATGGTGATTGATCCCCTGACCTTGGACTCATTAACTTGATCCTCTGGTGAAAGGGACAAACCAGCTATAAGGCGCCCTTTGTTAGCACACTTTTCTTTGTATTTCTGGGGGTCAGGGGCGCTGGTGCCCAAATTGTGTGTATAATCTCAAGTACCCTCCCTTTACCAGAAAGTGTTCGGAGGGGATGCAAACTTCACTGTTTTAAATAAAGAGATGGGACAGGAATGTGCAGAAGGCATTAGAATACTTCATAGCTGATAAAAGTAGGTACTAAAAATAAGACCCACGAGGCTTCAAAACTCCAAAAGAAGCAAAGAACACGATTCCGCATCTGACCCCACAACAAAATACGGGGATTATCCCAATCTTAGGGGCCCAGGAGACTTGTATCGTCAGTAGTAATGTTCTGGCTAGTCTTCATCAAGATAAAAATTTACCAACTTTCCTTGTTTAGTTTAGCAGTATGATCTTTGGTGTTAGCCGAGCCATTACGCAGGGCAAGGGAAATAAGGAGACTGCACAGAGAGTGCAGGCGTTTCTTGTTTTTTTGTTTTGTTTTGTTTTTGTTTTTTTGTAGAAATATAAGGTTCTTTGTAACAAACACTTAAGAAGCACCTACCCCGCTCGAGCCCTAGGGAAACAGACATGAAATCCTTCATGTATTCCCCCCTGAACTGCCTCCGGTATCGCTTTTCCAGGGGACAGGGTCTGTGCCGGGGGCTGGGAGGGTAACCCGATCTCTCTGCACATCTGGGCATTCACTGCACTCTTAACAAGGGGAAAGAGTGCTTTTAGAAGGACCTGGTTGAAAGCCACGGGAAGAAAGATTGCTTGGCTGCCGGTGGATTTTTATTCTGGGTGAACTTTTCTGACCACGCAGGAGCGGCCGTTCAGAAACCCCTTGCCCCCTCGGCAAAAGCCTGCTGAGAAAGCCGCGTTCTCCAAGCTCCCCTCCAGCCTTCCTTGGCCTGTGATCTCTGCCCCATCTTCTGGGCCCAGGGCTGTCTGATTGGAAGGAGCCCTTCCTTTTGTCCCGACAAAGACAGACTCTCACGGCCATGCGGCGTCTCCAAGTATCTGTGTTGAGGAACCAAACACGTGTGTGCCTTTGTCTTTTGTTGTTTATCTGTTTCGAAATTTCAGTCTGTGTGGACTGATAATGCTTATAAAATCCAACCCCCATGAGATATATTGAAAATTCGAATTTGAAGACAGTGACAGAGCCCAAGTTCTATCATCGTCCCCACCATGGTTATCCTTGGATTTAAAAGACAAATTGGTCTATCAATTCTGTTTCCATACTTAAATAAGCATCGAGGCTGCATTTGCAGGCAAGGTCCCCACCTTGTGAGGATACCGCCAGGGTATCCCCAGCGTCTGAGCACTGGTCTTCCATATTTACATTTTTTTCCATTTTCTTCCTTCCTGGCGGCGGCTAGTTTCCTCGGTGGAGGGGAGGGAAGGTGGGTGAGGTGGTGAAGAGCCTATGGGCAGTTCAGAAGGTGAAGATCAAATATCGCCTACTTGCCCCAGGGAGTGAAGGTTCTGGAAGAGATTGGTGCAGGTCTGAGGGAACCGTGTAGGAGTCAGACTGCGAAAGCTCCAAATGTCAGGGTGACATTCTCTTTGCTCTGAATTTGGAAGCATTGGTGAGCTTAAATATTGTTTTTCTGGCCATGAATTGATTATGTGCTATTGCAGCAAATGTCGAAAAATAGAGACAGAAGTAAATAAAAACCTCTCACAGGACCATTAAGAGATGCGAAATATTTGGAAAATTTCCCCTTACGTCTTTTATTCCACGATGTTGTAAAAAAAGAGACACACTTGATATCATTCGTAATACATATTATTTTTCAGCTTCATTTAAAACTGTAAAAAATGATTACTTGTATTATTAGTCTTTGTAACCATATTTTTAATAGGCAAATACTGTTGCAATCGCCTATGAATTAGAAATTACTTAGCCATGACATCATTTTTGTGACATTTACATGATTTCCAATTTGTCAATATAAGCAGCAATGACATTGATATTTTT